>NW_024884822.1:14129675-14421159 GCF_019232065.1 Centrocercus urophasianus
GTCCCCAAGACGCTTTGCAAGCACAGCCCCCTCTGAAGGAAGCCACTTAATCCTTGGGTGAGCAAATATGATGATAATGTTCTGTGCTTTGTTGTGTACTGTGATCTAATTGAGATTTAATGCATTCTGCCTTGTCCCCGCCGTGGACTCCCTTTGGACCATGCAGTACAAAGCTCGGTGTTAGCAGCTTTCTTTGCTGTTTCCCAATTTATGTCTGCAAAGACAGTCAGGCGTTTGTTATTCGGTTTGAACACGTGAAACAGTTGTGCTGGGAAGGATACACGAGAAGGGGGGGAAACAGATCCTTTCTTGTTCTGTCAAAGCAGAATATTTGCTCTAAGTACAAATATTGAATGAGGAATCTTTCGCTCTCCCGTCTTCCCGTTTAATAAGTATGTATTTGCTGCTGGCTGTGTTAAATGCACCTGCACCTCTTGTGTGATGCTGTCTAGTCCTGCAGTAACATTCCACTATCAAATAGATTGAAATTGCAGCACAAGTGTGCACTCTGACTGCAGTGGGAGAAGATATATCCCACAGTGGGACCCCTGTGCTGCAGCATAGGGCTTCTGACTGGGACATGCCTTGAGGTTTTCATGGTGCAAATCATGAAAGCGGTCTTATTTCTTCCCCCAGCAAACTCTGTTCCTGGGAAACCTAGCCCTGCTCCTGACAGAAGGGCATCTACACGCAAATAGAGCTTGTTTTCAATTTTTTACATGTTTTGTACGCTTGAGTGCTGTTGAGACAAGTACAGCTTCAAATGTGAACTTTGGGGAAACTCAGTTTTAGCTCAGGATGACTCCTGCCATCGCGCTCTGAGAACAGTGTGCTCTTCTCCCTTTCCCCAGCTGCTCATTCACTCCATTTCATGCTGGATCCTGGAGGGATTTCTTTCATTGACCGTTTCAGACCCTTTTTTTCCTCCAGAACGAGCACTGTGTGTGTTCTTTCACCTGACTAAACCAGAGGCAGCCATGTAGTCCCTGTCGTGCTGGAGTCAGTGCATCGCCCCCAGGACCCCCTGCGGGACCCTGCTCTGCAAGCACAGCTCCTGGAGGTGTTGGTGAGGATTGCAAGTGCAAACAGAGGCAGGCTTTGTTCTGTGCCATGGCTTCCAAGGAGTATTTCTGTTGAGAAGTACATTGTTGGTTGTTTTTTTTTTTTCTAAGTCAAATCTATACTGTATTATTTAGTGCAGAAAAATCTTTACATGAAATACAACTTTTTTTTTTTTAAGCATTTGCTCTGTCTCTTGGATGATCCCAGCTTGTAGCAGCTCTGAAGTTGTTTAAATCCGCCCATGCTGGGTGTTAATGGGAACAGGAGCAGTCAAATACATGCGCATCAGTAGGAAACTCGGAAGCATAAAAATTGAATTCTCTCCCTGCCTTTTTCTTCCCTATAGAGAAAATAGGCTCCATTAGCACAGAAAGCTCTGGCAAGATGGTATTTGCAGTCCAAGGCTGGAAAGCAGCTGCTATCCCTGGTGTGTTGTTGAGCAGAGGACTTAACTTTTCACTGCTGCCAGTAATCCTATTCACCCTGGCCACAACATGCCTTCTGGAAATGTTCACCCATTACTGATGGGTTGAAGCAACATCTCTCCTTGTGGAGCAATGTGTGGGTACAGCAGGAGGGCTGCAGCCATAAGCAATGGGTGCAATGGGATGAGCCGTGCTGGAGGGGCAAGGAGTAGGATTTTCTCTAATGCAAATGTTGTTTAGTGAGCTAATTCCTAGACCTCTGCAGTCGTCCTTTTGCTGCTTGTGCATTTCTTTTGCAAGTTATCAGCTGTGCCAAAGTGTAATTAATATCTAGTCCCTTTAAAAAAGTAAGTTTTGAAGTTTATTGCAGCTTCTCAAACTTTTTTCCTGAGGGATAAAATAGTAAGGCTGCTTATCTGCTGGCATAACTAAAAGATAGTTTGAAGGATGGCTGTAATTGCAGGTAAATTGGTAAAAGCTGTTTCTGTACGCCTGTTCTCGCTGTAGATCCAATACAGAGCCTCTGATTTCTTTATTCCTTTCTGGACAGTATTCTCCAGAGACTGTGGCAGATCTCCTTTCCTTGGTTCCAGTTCCCAAGCTGCCTGAGAGCTGCATGTGCTAGGGGCAGTGATAGTGAAGGCAGACTGGGGCGTTTCTTCCCTTGTTCCTAAGTTTGAAAATGAATATTTTACTTGCTTTTTTTTCTTTTTCCTAAGGCACCAGGGAATGAATCTGAATTATAAACTGATGGAAAAAGCCTAGTGTAAGTCTTCAGTCTGAAACGCAGTGCCTGTCCTTTTGTGCTGTGTGCTGGGCATCTTCACCTGGTGGCTCAGCTGGAAGCTGCTTGGATTCTTCCTACAGCCAGCTTGTGATCAGGTGTAACTGTAGCCTTGGGTGTCTGCACTCGTCTCCTCTACTTGTAGGATCAGGACTGTACTGTATTGGTGCGGATCAGCTTAAGGGCAGAGAGAAGCCCTGCATTGAAATACGTTTTATTCCATTACCTATCTTAAAAGAATAAAAAGCCCTGTAATGCTGCTTCAGCCCAATGCGCTCTGATGTTGATGAGTGATGATTGTGGCTTATTCCTGCCTTTTATCTCAAGCTTTCCCTTTTCTGCTATTAAATGTGACCCTTTTGTTTCCATCGGGGGCCTCTGTATTCCAAGAGAAATAATGCTGTGTTGATTTCTATCAGTGGCGTTTTTTTATTCCTCATACAGAACACCTTTGAAGGGAAAGCAGTGAATACATGTGCTATTATTATATATGTACCCTTTCAGATTCAGCTCCCCACGTGCTTTCCCAACATGAATGAACAAATACTGCTCCTGCACTATGGGTACAGGCTGCTGCCTTCATCCATGGGTACAGCGTGGTCCAGGAGTTCCCTAGGGATGCAGCTCTGCGAGGCTGGCTGCAGGGCTGTGCTCTGCCCCACTGGCACAGGTGCCCTGCAGGGACCCATGGCTGTCATCCTCTCTTCCAGGTGGTGTTTGCATTAATGTCATTTGCTAGTGGCAGAGGGGTGGAGGTGTACAAAGGTGGGCACATCTTACATGGCTGAGCCCATCCCTTCCCTGGCTGTAATATCTGCCAGTCCAAATCCCCATCCGTGCAAATTAACAAAATTCAGATCATGATACTTAAAGCGAGTAACACTGCTGCAGAAACCCTTAATCTGTGACAGTTATTTTTATCTGTTTTCACCTCTTCTGGATTGTTTTCTGTTGTGACTCACAAGCAGCGAAGCTGGTGATTTTCCTACTCCTCAGAATAAAAACAAAGTAGTTAATGTCAGTGTTTTAGTGTTTGTATTCCATTTCTGCATTGATACCCTCTGAGTCAGCTTTAACAGTGTGTGAGATTTGAAGTCTTCACTTCTAAGCAGATTTCTTAGTAGGTTTTTACTTTATTGTGTTATCTGTTTGGTAGGCTGTAACTCTTCCATCAGATAAATGCATTTCACGTTGCTTCCTCAGCAAGGAGCAAATGTGGGGGGAATAAAAGGTTTGCGATGCGTTAGAAATGGCTTTAATTCTTCTGTCCTTCTTTGTAGAAGAAGTATGGAGAGAAGTAACTGCTAGAGGGTAAATGGGGATAAAATGGATGTCTCTTGTTTAATTTAAGAGATTAAGATGTTGATGCCTATGCTTCCAACCACTTGGTGCAGTATATTTTTAAAACATTAAATATCTGTCAGAACAAGGCTGAAGCTATGGACAACTGATTGACAAATGAATATACAGAGAGTGCTGGAACATGACAAGGAGGTATGAGAAAATTTTCCAGAAACTTAAAATTACCACCTTGAGTTTGTAGAGAAGAGGGATGAATAGTAATGTGGTTCCTGAGACAGAAATGGTGGCTGGCCCTGGGATGGGGAGGGGTAATTAAAGGTAACAGAACGGGAAAGTGGAATGCAAGTGATTATTGATTTGTGTGGTGTTGGGGCAATGTTTCAGGCTGGCTCCAAACTTAGGGAGCACCTTCTGCTCACTCAAGCTGATCAGCACTGAATTAAGGCTTATGGGCACTGCTGTGTCCTGCACTTGAGGACCGGTTGTTCCTAGAGCAGCATCTATAGCTGGGATTTTGGTGGACATAATTTTTCTTTTTTTTGGCTGTTTTGGTGACATCCCAATTAAAACTGGCTCATCTGCCTGGCATTATACGGATCTGAGTACAGCATTCCCTCTGAGAACATCCTCAACCCGCAGCCAGCCCAACTTAGCACAGCTGTGAGTTGCTGAGCCCATTGCCATTGCTGGGCAGTAACATCTATTGAAGATTTAGCTGCAATCTCAATGAAATGTGTTTCCACAACAAATTTCTCTCGTGCAGCGTTTGGGCAGCAGGTAGGGTGAGGAGAAAAGATCTTGCTGTTCTCTTGGAGGACGTGTAGGTGAGGGCGGTGCCATCTGAGCTCAAGTATTTTCTTGGTTTTAGAGCAGCTGAAAAAAATGATTTTGGCTGTGTGTGAGGCAGAGCTGGTGGGGGCAAGATTGAGCTGGGAATTGCTTCTCTTGCACCATACTGGCCAGCTGCTCCTCCAGCTGGTGAGTGGTCCTCAGGGCCTCCCTTTTCCTTGTTTTTTCCTTGCAAAGCTGGAGGAGCAATGGAGAGGAAGGGGTTGGAGTGCGGCAGCTCACCGGTGCCTGCAGAGGCTCCTCCATGGCTTTCTCCTCCTGCACCCACTTGCACACTGCAGTTTTCTCATTGACAGAGATTACATGGTTCATTAAGAATGAAAACAGGATGTGTGCAGGCCAACAACCAACTCCCTCACATGGAGCGGCTGAGTGGGTCCTTCCAACAGATATTTCTCTTTCTGAGGAGTGGCTTAAAACTGACTTATAAAAATATCTTCCTGCGTCCCAACGCAGATGTAATGCATACCTGTGGCTGTATTTCTTCCTGTAATGGCCCTATTTGGCTACTGGCTCCCACTTCTGGTATAACTAGCAAGATCTTCCACTTGTAATGCATGAGGCTTGAAGGCATTGAGTCAGGAAAACATAAATGAAATGTCTTGGGGAAAAGAATGTGAAAAGCCACAGTGCAATCTCAGCAGTTTCCAGGAGGAAGCTGATGCTGATTTAGATGTGATACAGGAATGCTGCTCATCCCATTGGTTGGGCTGTCTCTTCAATCAGGTGAAGTAGTCATGAGTCAAACACATTATGCTTCACCAAGAAGTTTAAAAAAAAAAAAAAAAAAAAAAAAAGGCACCTGCACTAACACAAACTCCATTACAGCTAAATAGCTTTAACACTTTTTTTTCCCCTTTTCTCTCAATTTATATTCAGCAGATGTTGAGTTTTGCGGAAAAATGTTGATGCTCAGAAAAAGACTCTCTCAAAAGCTCTATCCAGCCCCTAATTTTCCCCCAGTTGTCTGCCTTCCTGCATGTGTTGTACAAAATAAAAGGAGTGCTGCAGGCTGTGCGTGCAGCTGGTGATGGCTCTGTCTGGAAACCTCTGTCCATGAGAATCACAGGTTGGGAGAGTGGGGGGGGTCAGGAAAGGAGCCTGGAAGTGGATTTGGAGACTCTCACTTATTTCCTTCTGAGGGTAAGAGCTTCCCTTGGTATAGGATGATGCCTGATCTGAGAACTTCATATATGGCTGCTGTAGGAGAGATGGCTCTGCTATGGATCTGTGTTTTGAGTATTTGCTTGTGGCATGAAGCCTATTCTAAGCCACAATGCGCTTCCAAGTAACACTAATAGTAGGGTGGAATATGGAAGTTACTGGAAGACCTGGAGTCTGATCACTGTGTTCTAGGTTGTACCCAGTGCTGCTCTCCATCCTTTCCTGGCCATGAAAGTCTGCAGCCTTTCTGTCGTCCGTTTTTGGGACGTGCCTGCAAAATGTTTCTCGAGGATGAGACTTCATTTCTAGGGTTCAAATGTGCTTCCTCAGAGGAAGGAATATTAAGGGTAGTGCTGACACTGGTATTGCTGTGATGTCCTGAAACCTTGAGCAGTGGCAGTTGTACAGACAGGTGCAAGACTGGTGATGTTCACTGAGAGCAGAACTCCAGAATAATGTAATGTGGGCGCACAGCGAGTACTAACTATAAAAGTTTTGTCTATCCATCTTTCAACCAGAAATACATTATTAGAAAAATGTTGTTTTCTGAGGCAAATGCAATGAGCTGTTCTTTTTTACTCAGTGAGCCTGAGAATTGATGCGCTGAGTGAGAAAACAAATAGGAAACTGAAAAAGAGAAAAATTATATGCAGTGTGAAATAATGCTTGACTCATGCGTGTGTAAGGGAAAAAGAAATACACAGTAAACAAAACAATACTTTTCTAGTAAATGGTATTATTGGAAGGTAATGAGTCAAAAAACATAGCAAATAGACTTTAGAGTGCCCCTTAGAGAGAAACATGGAGTCTTTTGCTCTGGAATCACTGCTAATATTACAAGGTGTCTTGTAACTTTCATGTTGGGGTGATGAGTGATGGCTGAGTGCGTGTCCCCCTTCCACTGCAGCTGTGTATCTGGAGGAAAACCAGGAACAAAGCAAAGGCAATGTGTGGGGCTGGGTTTAAAGCTTAATAACACGGGCAACTGGAAGCATCTTGTTTGTTCAGCTTGCCTCTGGCAGCTCTGTTGGTAATATAATTGGCGAATTCACCAGGAGAACACACACGTCACCTGTAGTTATTTCATTATTGAATTTGACCGTCTTCACAGTCTCTGCCACAAGAACTTCATTGAAGGAATAGCAGAAAGATGCATGACACTGTTATTGATTTCTCATAGCTTTTATTGCAGCCTGTAGAGCGCTGGGGCTTGCTGTGCTGGTCAGAGGATGAAAGGGAACTGAAAGCAAGGAGAGCGAGGCGGGTCCTGAGAGGGGGAGCGAGGGGCTGGGGCAGGCAGGAGATTGATGAGAGAGATTAAAGGCAACAAGGCTGGTTTTGAGCAGTCACCTGTGGGAATTTCATTGCCTTTCTTCAGAAGAGTGTATTCTTCTGACACGGTTTTGTCAAAGAAACCCAAGTATTAATATGATCTGTTCCCTCAAGATCTGACACTGGAAAGTTTCTGCATTATTCACACCATGCAGCACTGAGATAATTAAATGCGTGATCAAGTAAAACAGATCCATGTGTGTGCTCATCCTGTCCAACTTTACCAGGTTGTTCACAACATGCTAAGTGTGGGTGCTGAAGGAAACACCACGTCCCATCCTCCAGTGAGTGCAGGCAGCATCTGTGTGGACCCCTATATAACGTGTGCTCAGCAGTGCAGGCTTGGGCACAGATCCTGACTTGCTGCACAGCAGTGATGGGATAAAATTGCCTTCAATATGAAGTACTTATCACAGATAAACTTAGGTAAACATTGAGTAAAGAGCAATTTTATGAATCGCCTTCTTAGCACTTTCAATAGCAGAACAATCAGGCAAATTGTGCGTGGTAGAGTCTCATGGCAAGGGCCTAAATATATATATGGTCTCGTTTTGGTCCGTGTTTCTTCCTCAGTAATCTGTGCAAATACTTCACATTGCTTTAGATTTTTTTTTTCTTCTGGCTGTTTTTCATGTTATACCTTCATAAACCAAAGTGCCATCCAAAAATGCAGTTTAATCGAGCTCTTGGTGTCACTGTGGTTAAAAGGATTTGAAAGTGAGCAAAAATAAGTCTAATTACACTGGGATGACATTGATCCCTATTTTCAGATCTAACTGTTGATAGAGAAAGCAATTCTATGATTTTGAATGTTTCATGCTGTTGTTTGCAGAATAACTGCACGTCGTTGCTGAACGTGGAGCAGTGTCTTTGGTATTAAATGGCAGGCGCAGACCCTCAGTGTTGGTGTCAGCCCCGTAACTACTGCCCATGGGACTCCTGCATGCAATTTCCCTTTCCTTTAGGTGCTTATCTTTTCTTTTTTTAAAAAACTCTGCAAGAATTCTCAGTAGGAAACCTGAAATAATGAGAAGTTTGGGTAATTTTTGTTTGCAGGAGGGTTTGTGTGTCATCCCGTGTTTCGCTCCCTGTAGAACATCCAAATTAGTGTGTGACTGATTTGCTCCTCAGCAGAGGCTGATGCATCCTTCCCCTTCTGTTCCAAGATGTTTCCCCCCAGTTATCTCCTGAGCCTGGAAACCAAATAGTTTGCATCCTTAGAAAAACACAGACTTGAAGACATCTCATTTTCTGTGTTTTCCTCCAGGACAAGTTGCTGGTTTTGCTTTGTAAGAATAAATAAGTTACAGCACCAAGGGCAAGTAACAGAGCTAATGGCTGTGCTGCTGCCATTCCCTGCACTAGGAGTTTCACTGCAACTTTTCTGCTTAGCCACTTCCATAACAGGAGTACAGTGAAAAGCAGAGAAACTCAGAGCAGTTAATTATGAAATTCTTGCTTTGTTTCCTTTCTTATTTTATTGCAGTAGTAACAATGTGTGCAGCACTGGCATCTGCTCATAGCAGCTGCCAGGTCCAATAGTCATGCACCTGAACTTCTGTTACTTCAAGGCATGTGTTGAAGATGTGCTGGGAAGGGAAGCTCTGGGGCCTCGTGCTGCTGCATTGGATGCTGTGTTGCCAGCAAAGAGTGAAGTTTGGCTGATCACTTTTACGTGTGTGTGGATCTGTGTGAACAGGCAGCAGAGTAATGCTCAAGCACATGTGGAATGTATTCAGCTGGCAAATGGACATCTGCATGTACCAGCAAGTATACTTCACAGCAGTAAAAAGTGCTTGCAGGTGCACTGCTTCAGACCTCAGCATGGTAGCAAAGGAAAATGTTGGAAGTCAGTGTCAAGGTGGGTGAGGAGTGGCTGCTGACCTGTGAGCTCACTGCGCTCCTTCCTGGAAGCAACAAATGAAGTTTGGAGACTGAGTGTTTTTACAACTATAGAAGATTTTATTTTATTGCTTTACAACAATCTGCCTTGGAAGCAGTTGGAGTGAGAGCTTCCAGTCGTAGTTACACCCATCTCTGGTTCCTCATAATTAAAGCTTCCAGTTCTGGCTGATGTAAAGCCTCAGCTCTTTCCTTCACAGATGAACTGGGGTGTCCAGCTGCCTGCAGCAGTGCACTGCTCCTTGAAGACAAACTGGCTTCTTAAATGTAAATGTAGTAATTTGCATTTCTGCAACATGTAAGCAGCCTTCTATGAGCAGCAACCTGATAGAGCTGTTTGGTTTTTGGCTTTGCTTTGTGTGTGATAGGTTTGTCTGCTTGGTCTTAAGTGAAATCAGTGCTTGTCACCAGCCCAGCCTTTCCTTGAACTCTTTGGGAGCTTTGCCCAGGTAAGGAGTAGGGTTGGATTTGGATGTTGTAAACAATGAATTGCCTGATAGCTCCAGTCTGATCTGTAACATGTTTAGTGACATGTAATAGCAGCTGTTGCCCAAGTCATTATAAATTAACAAGCAGCCAAAGGACGTGTATCCTCCAGTGTCTAAACAGAGCAATAGCATCTTCATTTCCTGAAGTCTTGCTTGAGATGAAGGCACCCATTAGCACCTTCCCCAGTTCCCAAACTCGGTTATTGTACCGCCTGTACCCCAGCTTTGTTGGGTTTTGAGTGGAATGCCAAATTTCTCGTGGGCAGCAGAAGCTGATTTGAGGAAGTGACGGGGATTTGCGGATGTACACAAATGGGCTTCCTCTCTCCAGCAACCTGACTTGACTGTAACACCACAAATCAATCACTAGCCATGTAGGGTAAACTTAATTAGCATTGAAAAGTGGCTTGTTTGGCAAGATGACCAATCTTTAACCTAAGTGTATGACTTTCTTTGCAACTAATAAATTGAATGTATTGTGCAGTGAGGCTCATGTGTACCACATGTACGTACTTGGTGGTTTCACTTGATTACCTTTCCTGTTTTTAATAATCCTCGTAAGAGTGAGGAATGCAGTCACTTCTAATAACACAGCACAGCTAACGATGGCTTTTGCTGCTGCCCTGCCTGTTTGGTCCTGGTGTCGGTGCTGCTGGGGGTTGATTGCTTACCTGGGTAAAGACAGCAGAGCTTTTACAGTTGGAAACCTTCCATCCTCTGGCTTTCCACCACTGTTCTGTGTCCTGTGTTCCTTACTCTTCCTAGCGCAGGGCCTGTCTGCATGGCTGAGTGTGCGTGTGGGGACCTTTAGTTCCTCCAAGGAATATTCAGGGAGTAATTCAATTAAGGGGCTATGAGCAGCATTATCAGATTCTGGCAAAGAAATCCTATATTAACACTCTCCTTGCTTGTGTGCTGCTATCGCTGGATTTAGGTGTCTGGATTACTGATCACACAGCTTTTGCTTTCCATGCTGTTTGTGGGCTGTCCAGCCCACCTCCCTTTCTGTTCAAACAGGAGTTCTTCATCTGGGAACACAGAACAAACCAAACTGAACAAAAGGAGCGAGACATGAAAGCACACAGGCTTTATGAGGCTTCTCCATAGTAACCAGGTGGTGATAGAAAAGCCAGAGTGCTTTGCTGTATAAGCTGGTGGTAAACAAATCTTTGCTGTGTTGTTTAAAAAAGGAAAAAATAAAACAACGTTGTCTTTGCAATAGGAATTGCTTTTGCTTTCATCAATGCCAAGTTAATATTAAAAATCATGATACTTGAGGCTTCAAGAGGACTTTGTGCTGCTGCTGTGTGTGATGGCCATTGGGGCAGGATGTGGTCAGCAGGAGGGGCGATAACCTCTGGTGAGGTGCATTGTGTGGTGCTGGGTCTAGGGAGAATTACAGCTATCAGCATGGGGGGGGCTGTGCTGTAGTTGTATCCCAGTTATGTGTATGTAGGCAGTAACACCAATCTTGGTTGTAAGTATCATGGTGGTCACTGTGCCCAATGCATGTTTTGAACCTTATTGAGCCTTAGTGGTTCAGTGATTCTAGGATGCTGTAGGAGCTGACCTGAGCCTCTGTGCTGCTCCAAAAGGCAGCAGGGCTGAGTGCTGGTGCCCTTGGCAATGAGCTCACCTGGAGGTCACAAAGTGTGTATTCTTGAGGATGTTTTTCAGAAACCCTGGGACAATTAGTATATAAATAAAGAATATTTAGATATGCTTTCCAGGGACTGTATTTTTTTGCACTGCTCAGGGATGCTCTGACCTTCTAGTTTATTATGAGTCAGGAAAAGTCAATATTACCTAGCTTGCTAAGGTTGGAAGAATTTTAATGAGTTATTGAGTCAAACAGTTAATCCTCCAGCAGCAGATATTTTCCCCTCTTTCAGGTAAAACAAAGACTTAATGGGGACCAAACCAAATGGGATTTGTGGGAACTTTTACTCATCTTTATGAACATGCTTTAATCCCTTATTGCTTGATGGAAAAGTGGACTCAACATGGGATGTTTCATGTGGCTTGAAGTGGTTGAGCAAGCAGGGACTATGTGGTTGTTAGCAAGGAATTTAGCATTTAAAAAAATAGGACCAGTAAGTTGAAGCAGCTATTGCTGATGCTCCTCACATCTCCATTGTGTGTGATGGAGGTTTTGGGGTGAGAGGTTGGGACACACCAAAAACTCACCGAGAGCCAATCCTACACATGGTGAATATGGACAGCTGGGGTTTGCTTCATACCTGCTGATCCAGATCGAGTCACAGCACAGGGGTGGCTGCTGTCAGGAGGCTGTGCAGAGCAGGCAGCAGGTTGTACGCTGCTAAATGTTTATTCCTCCTTTAATTATGCCTTTTGCAGCTTCCCTTTACAATTTGCTGCTTTGTGTGCTCCAATTAGCATAGAGTAATCTAATTCCCTGCAACTCTCTTTGCTGAATGTAATGCTAATTATTGCTCTGAGTAGTGGCTTGTTTGGGAGTATCCTGTCCTGTATGAATTATAATGATGTTCTCTTGCAAGCCTTCTGACTTCAGAAGCAGAAAATGTTACAGCACTGGGGCAGCTCAGTTTGCCTTTTAATGGTATCAAACAGCAGACAGTTGCAGTAACATTCAGAGCGTTATATGCAGTAAGTCTGCCAGAGTGTAGGCTTTCAGAATGGCTTCTTGAGTCCAAGTCATGCCCAAATTTTTGGCACTGGAATACTCTCACTAGTTCCTATTGTAGGGTCTAATTTTGCAGAAGCATGGAAGAATGAATGGCCGCATGTCTGCCACTTCTCAGGGAAGCACTTTCTGCACATACTTGAGATGTTGATGACTCAGAGCTGGAGGTCTGGGAGCACAGAAGTGGAGATGCTCTGCAGATTGCCATCGTGCTACTGTCACAGTGTGCTTTTAGCCTTGGGAACCTTTTAGCTTCTGCACTTGTAATGGCTGTGCACTGCTGTGCAGCAGACAAGGATGGTCTGTTAGGTAAATATTGCTAACACTGATTTTTTTTTTTTTTTTTTTTTTCTCTCTCTCTGTGCAGTTCTTTATGGTCAGGATGGCCTGCATGCATCATGTGAGAAGAAGTACTGCGGCCGAGGGAGTAGGTGTGTGGTGAACAGGGACACCAAGCAGCCTGAGTGCAGGTGTGTAGAAGACTGCAAGTCCAGCTACATGCCAGTATGTGGATCTGATGGCAAATTTTATGAAAATCACTGTCAGTTACATCGAGCCTCATGTCTTCAGAGGAAGAAAATCTACATTATCCACAGCAAGGACTGTTTCTTCAAAGGTAGGACATCATTAAAAATGAATACTTCTGTATAACTTCCATCACTCATCTTACTGTAATCCTGATAAATGACTGAATAATGTGCTTTATTTCTAAAGGATGATTTATTCTGGGTCTCTGTGGAACAGAACACAATGTTTTATGCAGTTATCTAAACCCCTGGGTGTCGTCACCCAAAATGTAATCAAACTGTGATCTAATCAATAATTAACATTGGTGCATGCTTTGAGTGCGCTGCAAGTTATATTATACTCAGTACTTACAGCTTCCAGTGTAATAACCTTTTAAAGCTGATTCATTGGCTAAGGATTTGACAAGGACTAAGGCACTGTGAAAAATGTATACAGTATTAACAAATATTTGTTGCGCAAGTGAGGGGAAAAAAAATAATTGTCTCCTCATACTGAACGTGGAAGCTGAATCTCTACGTGCTGAGCAGTATCATTCACTGACTGCTCTCCAAGCCCTGGCAATGAGAGTCTGACATCTGGTAGTGTGGTCGTGCTGGGAACATTGAAGGATCTGTCATCTCTGTGGGGTCGATGTTTCCCCCAAAAGCAGCACAGCTGATAATTGCAGTGCAGCCCATGTGGGCAAATGACACAGGCAAAGGAGAAAAGTTGTTGAGATGAAGTTGGAGGAGCAGGAAACACACCATCAGAGCTGAAGAACAGTGACAGGCAAATAAATGATAAAGTGTTGGAGATGTATTCCTGCAGAAAAGAAGTGGCAGATCGGTTGGTTGCAAAAATGTCTGTGCCCAGAAGTGGAGCACTTCAAATGGCTTTCTGAGGCTGGGTGTTTGCACAAAAAGTAAAGGGCTCTGAAGCAAGGCTTGTATGCAGCTGTTCAAAAATGTTTGCTGTTTTGTGACTTTTTTTTTCTAGATCTTTGATCTGTTGATCTTTGGATCAACTTTATAGCCAAATAATTATGTACGTAATGCAGAGGGAAAAAGTAGATAGCTTACTGCTGAGATTTAGCTCATAGCAATATGGGCTCCTGCAAATAATAAACAGGAAATTTCTATCTAAGATTGAAGCCTTGCTTTGGCCTTGGTGGATCTGCTCTTCTGATCTTGGAAAGCAACGAAGTTGCTAAGAAAGCACATGGAGACCACGTGCAGGAGGAGGTACACAAACAGGAATGTCAAGGGGCAGAGAAGCTTTGTGCTTCTGCTTTGTTGCCTCTCTCTTTGTGTCATGAGACCTGAGTCCAGTAGGAATTCAGCTGTGCTGATGTTAAAGACGGTTCTGGTTTACCAGTAGGATGCAATCATCTGCTGGTGTTGGACAGGTACGATAGTAAATTTCATTATCATTATTGCACTGAAGTGCTGTTGGGATGGAGTCTTTTATCTTTTTCTGTTAATAACTTGTGGGCTGTGTACCTCCTGTCACAAATCAAGTGAGGCTGCGGTACTGGGAGGAGTGTCATATAATGCCAGGGAGTGGAAGTAGTCGTAAATTATTTTACTTCTAATGAAAGGTCACATAAGGGTCTCACTGGAGTATATCTTGAAAACTGATTGTCGAATATGCCTCCGTCTACCTACAGAAAGATTAGAGTGGGCTGTTGCAAATATCTCCAGTGACATTTATGTGATCAAATATGAAAATAATTCTTTTATCTTCAGCTCAATGGGCACTCGAGGCCCTGAGGAGTTTGACTGTGTGCACGGCTATCCATCAGAAGTGCTCATTTACTAATACTTGCAAGTGCATGATGGTAGAAGAGTCTACTTATGAAAGAGGGGCCCATTTAAAGCAGCTTTTTATGAAGAGACTTAATTTATCTTTGTGATACCTTTTGTAGATAGGAACACCTTAGAGTTCTCGTGCTTTGGAGGAAGTCATGAGACACCAGCCCCAGAATTCAAGACTTGTCTAGACTCTGCTTTGCTCAACATTGCAAAGTCTTGTTTACTCTGAGGACTTGTCTTTGGGTCATAGAGTCATACAGTGTTTACGGTTGGAAGGGACCTTAAACCCCAAGGATTGGGACTGGATGGGGGGAAATACAGATCTTCTTTTCCAGGGATGCTCAGCATCCCCCGAATCCCACTTGGCACTGCGGGTTTTTCTTTTCCAGTTCCCCAGAAGATGTCTATAGATTTTTTCCATTCTCGTACATAGCCTGCCTTTTTACAGTGATGTTTCTGGCCTGGGTTTTTATTCATTCCTTATCGCATATACTGCTAAAGAAGATGAGTTCTCATTGCAGTAATCAGTGCCTCTGGAATGGCTGTATTATACCTAATGGTACAATGTCACGCTTGAATGCTTTCCTGAACAGGCCATGAAATGATGTCAGAAGTTGTAGTTTTGTGTCCCAGTTTAAAGTAACCCTTAAACTCTTGCAATGGGGCATTCCTTAAATCTGCTTTCCAGCAAAATAAAAGCTTTATGGAAAGAGAGAAAGAAACAAACTCTCTTCACTTCCATCATGAGTAATAAAGTACTTTTCATGACTGTCTGCAGAGATAAAATGTAGGAGAAAAAGAGTTTACCTTAAGGGAGAATAAACAGGCAGAGTAGGACTGAGGAATATTTGGTTTCGGCTCTTCTTCCTGATATGTGGCTCCTGGGGTAACCATCTGTGTATCCTTTCATTTCTTTGTCATTCTTGATTTACAAACAGGAGACTGAACAACTTCTTTATATCAGTAGATTTATATTAAGCTGTTAATCTACAGATATGCACAGTAGCGTTGTAAATGCAGTGTAAGTTTTGTGACTGGAGAACCATCTGAAAGGTGCACGATGTATTGTTTCACCTAGATGTTAGGTATATATCATGGGCATACGCTATTTGTTTTCTCTCGAGTAAACAGTTTACTTATTTGAATCTAATTAGGCTGCTGAGTGGGCTTCCTCGTGTTTTTTTTGTCCCAGTTGGCTTCTTCAATTAGGATTGAAAGCCCTGCCCAGAAGCACACAGCAGCATCTGTGTGCTCTGCTGGTTTGCCCAGTTATCAGCGACAAACAGGAGGGCTGTCAGGGATGCAACAGGTAAAAAAAACCTCTGCTCCCTTTTTAGGGCTGTGACCTCAGATTGTCCATAGTAGGCTGATAACAAAGCCCACAGGAAAGAGCTCTCTTTCTTTCCTGTGTTGGTATGTTGGGGAATGATTGAGGTCTTTCAGCATATTCTTCATGGTGTGACTAGAAGCACTGTGCTTTTTTTTCCCCTCAGCACACAGAGGTGGATTGCATCAATGTTGTGGTTTTGAAAGGTTTCCCTGAGGGCAGCAGCACCCAGACTGCAGACTTGGAGCTGGGTCTGCTGGGGGAGGCTGATGAGATCTAGGAGTTGAAAGAGGCAGAAAAATACCTACGTTCCCCTTTTGGTCGATTGACAAACAGTCCATAAATAGGTAGGAAACCTTCCTTAGGAGTTGAAACCCAAAGGGGGGTGCCACAAAGCAGAAGTCCTACATCCAGAGGTCTCTGGGGAAATATCCCTCCTGCACCGAGCTGCTGAACCCCTCCCTGGTCTATCTTCACCATTATGAAGCAGTTTTGTTCTCTCATTGAACAAGGCTTTGCTTGAGACTTCATGGTTTTTTATTTATTTGCTTTTTAAACATATTTTTACTGCTTTTTTGTTTTCTTGTTGTCATAGAATTGCTTGGAGATTTTGATTTTGTAACAAAACACATCAGGAGAAAATGATTTTGCTCCTTGCCAAAGAGAAGAGGTTTCTCTTCCCCAAAAGCACTCCAGTAACTGAAAACCAGAGAGACGTCTGTGCTTGTAATGACAATTGTCCCACAGATATCCAAAATGAGCAGTTGCCCTTGGAATGTTCCTATCTGAATGCCTCACATAATGCAGCTATATCATTTTTGCTCAGTGATTTGGACTATACTTTGCTCTTCCATGGCAGCAGTTCCTTTATTTCCACTCTATTCATTTTTCTTTCCTTTTGAGTTCTTACACCCACTCAGTCTGTTCACTTATTTTTTCTCTCATTGTTTTTGGCCAGCAGAAGCTGCACATTCACCACTCAGCACAGATTTTCCTCTCTTACCTCTTCCCTTTCTCTTCAAGCACAGGAGCAATTTACTTCTCTAGCAGTGAGCATATCCTAGGAAAAAAAACAGCTCTTCTATTTAGAGCCATGCTTTTCCACTTCCGGGATTTAGTAATATTCTTCCCTTCTGCCACTTCTTCTCTCTCGCTGTTTCCTGTGAGATCAGCAATCCTAAAGCACAGCATCAGCTCAACCCTGTTAGAGGAAGGGCAGCCATGCTATTGCCCAAACTCATTCCTTATCTGCTCTGGTTCTGGCATACTCTGTTTATCCAGCTGTATCATTACTGCCTTTAATGAGATGCTCAGTTTTTCTGGCTGGGATGTGTAGCGACTTTCTACTGCTGCTGGTCAGATTTAGTTGGAGCTCTCACATGGCTTCAGTGCAGCACAGCTGACCACGTTTGTGAACTTCACATTATGTAAATGTAGCTGTTCTTATTACCTTATCCTTTAATTTTTTTAATTCAACTTAGTCCAACTTCTACTAAATGTCCAATTTTAAGTGATCTCGCAGAGCTCGTGTGGAAAAATGGGGCGTTATAAAAACCCATTCATGCTCTGGTATTTCAGTCCTGTTCTTGTTCTTTTTCTATCCTCTCCCAGAATGTTAGTAGTAATTTTTTCAATAATTTACTGTTATTACTTAAAGTTATTTTTTTTCCTATTAAGGAAATACTTTTAATTTTCCTTCTTAGCCAAGGACAGTTTTTGCCTCATAATCCGTTATACTTTTATACTGATTTGGGGTGGGAAATGGAAATAAATGTGTGGTAAAGCACCTTCCTGCCTTCTGTACACAGTCCTGCTGCTGAGTTTGAGCTTTGCAGTGCTGCTCAGAGGATGTTCCATACCACAAGCCCTCTGTGCAGCCTCCCAATATAGGCATTGCCAACTGCCCATTCCTGAGATTGTGCCACCCCAGACCTGGCTGGGAGCAGCCCTGAGCATCCTGCTCAGAACAGGAGGTGATGCTGGAGGTCTCAGTGCTGGGGCCTCTCCCACCTTTTGGGTTATCCATGGTCTCACCATTTTCACAGTCTAAATGGCATTTTTCATTTTTGACTTCTTATATATCCTTCCTCCTATTCTCCAAAAGTTGTTTTGCTTGTTCTTCTTATGTTATGGAACATTATAATCTCCTGCACGATGACAGCAAACTTTCAATGCTTAAATGTTAAGAAGAATTGCAAACTGGGAGGAGAGATAAAAAACCAACCAGGCTGATAACTCATGCAAAGTGGACTGCAGCAATCTTCGGTAGTTATGAATTCAGCCTCAGATGGTGGTGGTTTGTTTCCTTGCTACTTTATTTATTGTCTATGTGTTAGTTCTGTGTTTTGTTACTTGCAGAAGTAATTTCTTCTAGAAAAGAGCATTCCAAAACATCTTGGAGAGTATCTTGGGTGTTTTTCTCGTTTAGTGGTGGCAAAACAGATCCGTTGGGTTGGCTGGACTGCAGGCTGCAGAGAAACCTGCTCTATTTAACACTGCAGCTTTCCAGGTGGAAAAATCGGAGTGTGAGTTAATGGCACGTTTTCCAGCCCACAATTAATATTTGCCAATTAGAACCTGCAGCACTGCTGCCTGGCTGGTAGCAGTGAGATGGGCTTGGGGAGTTGGGATTTGTAATTAATGCCTCTGGGGAGAAGGCTGGGGTCTCTAGCATGCAGGATTGGCCTTTAATGATCTTTTTGGTGCCCTGTGTAAGCATGCTAGAGCTTTCAAATGTTAGAAAGAGAGATAAGCATTTTGTATAATAGAGGTTTCTGTTTCATTTCACTAGGCTAATACAGTTCTTAATACAGCAAATACTTCAGGATTCTGAATATCCAAAGGATTCCTTGTTATTCCCATGCTGTTTTATCAGCTTTTTTCTCTGAGACTTTTGAGGAATGATCAGTTTTACCTGCATTGTCAGGCTGATTCCTTTAAAATGTGATTGACAGCTTGATTCCTATATAAACTGACTGCATCTGTCTTTGGGGTAAGCTGTGCAAGATCCATTGATTTATGTGAGAATGCAAACACGAGGCGGTTTGCTCCTGGCTGTGGTAGTACGGATCTTGTAGGAGTTTGTCTAAGATTTGTAAGATTATTTTCCATCCATTGTTGTACCTGCAGAATTTCACCTGCCTTTTATTCCAAATGTTAACTGAATAGAAGAGGCTTTCATTCTCTGTAAATCTGGTGTTCTGATGCCAAACAGCTTGCTGACATTTCCTCTTGGACCTATTGTGGTTGCAAGCACCTATTAATTCTCAATGGAAGGATAATTTTAAATTTATTCTTTGACTAAAAAAAGTACATTTAATGTTAGTGACAATACCGTGTAGAGAATACTGCTGCTGCCAGAAGAACCATGAAGAGCCTGACAGCCTTCCAAAACCAGCTGCTGATTGTCCTCCTTCACTGGAAGACGTGTAGGATGACTTCTGTTGGCTTTTGCATTCCAATGTTTTTTTCCTAGACTCCAATACAAAGTGAACAGAAGCCTTCATTGAATGGGAAGCTGTTGGTCTGGAGGTAGACTTACAGTGAGCAGCAGTTACCAACAAAGCTCCTGTTTCTGGTTTTGGAGGTTGGGAGTGGATGTTCTTTAAGGCCCCCAAAAAGCAACAATTGTGAAAGACCAGGCGATCACTTTAAAAGACAGTTGAAAAGGTTGAAAGGTTGAGATGAACATTAAAGATTGAATGATTCAATTGCAACAAAGGCCACTGGAAACTAAGTCATGGAATCTGCATATATCAAATACATCTTAGAATTAAGAGAGACTTAGGCAAAGAGATTCAGGAGTGCTTTAAAGATGAAAAGGACTGACACTTGAGAATGGCTGATTAAAGGGTGTTCAGCCCAAACACTACTTTCACTGGGTGCTGAGTATGAAAATCCTTGGTACAAATTGGGATTCTGAATGCTGGGGGAATACCATCAGACTCTATACTGTAGATTCAATTAAGTGGCTGAGGAAAACCAATAGGCTTCCATCAGTGTTAGCTCCCCTTCCTGCCTCAGCTCCACAGTGTAACAGATGTGCAGATCCCATTCCCTGTGGTAGAGTGATCAGTCACAAATTAAGACCCACAAGGAAGATTTCCAGGTGAGATTTAAATGGGAGGCTCATGCTAATAGTATTTTGTGTTTTCCATTAGTGTCCAAGAAGGCTTTACAAAGATTAATGAATTAGATATTGCAGCAGCCCTACGTACTGGGAAAATATTAATCCTTCTACAGAGAGAAAGTCTGCAGTTTAGGAGGGAACCAGAGGCTTTCTCAAGATCACAGAAGTGGACATCAGAGCTCTTTGAAATCATCCCTTCTGTGGTCCCTTAAAAATCCCATGGCACGTGCTGTTCTTTTTCCTGTACGTTTGCAGGACTGAAGGGGAGGGAAGGTCTGGCTGGGGCTGTGAGTTCCAGTCAGCAGAGATGTGGCTGTGGGCAGTGATGTTTGTGAACAGGGAGCTGTGCAGTGCATGGCACTCACAGTAGCAGGCTTTGAAGCCTATCCAGCTGTGATGCTATGCAGACAGTGGCTCTGCGTTCAGTTTTGGGACAGAAAAGGAAATGCTGCGATTTTACAGATGCACTTGCAGTCTCCTTATCTCATAAGGATCTTGATGAGCAAAAAAAGAAAAACAACTCCCACAGTAATAAAAGTATAGAGGAAAAAAAAAAGGTGGAAAAAAAGCACTGTTTGGGTTCATTTTGCTCATTCAGTTAAAAAATCAGAGGTGGGAAGAACTGCACAATGTGGAGCAAGACACACGCTTGCTTAAATGTAACCTGCATAGTGAAAAGGCTGGGGCGTGAGGAGTCCATGCAAAAGGAAGGTGTTTGTTTTGCTTTTAGTGGGGGTTCTTTTCACTGCAAGCAGCTTGATGAGCAAACACAGGTTTGCCTGCAGAGGGTCCCCCTGTAAAAACCTTGGTGTTTTCTCTCTTCCCATAATGATTACAGTCTCCTTTCAGGTTGTGTCTCAGGGATTTGCTTTACCCTGCTTGCTTGCTTTGCCTCTGCCACATGGGCACTGCAGTTAAAGAGAATTTAGTGACTGCACCTGTTGTTTGGGGATAACACGAGGAATTTTACTTTTGAAGCAGTTTGGGGGGAATAACAGAAGTGTCAGTGGGATTTTATCTGTTTATCCTGTTCAGATCATTATGATCAAGGCATAGAAAAGCCTCAAGGGGCAGAATTTGATTGCATCCAGAATACGTGCAGAGCTTTTGCCTCACAGCCAGAGCTCAGGCAGTGCTTGGCTGGGCAGCAGTACTGACTCTCTGTCGTCCTGGCCCAGCAGCCCCAACCCTGGTTCCCACTGCAGGGTTAGGAACACGGACGCCCTGCTCACACAGCACAGCTCCCTCCATCCCTGCTCTCCCTCTGCTGAGATTTTTGGCATTACCATGACTTCATTGACTTTTTTTTTCCCCCTCTCAGTAAATCTGGAGGAAATGCTGCAGAAACATTTGCAGTGAATATTTTATTTTAATTTTGTCTATAATCGCTTTGGCTGAATCTGCAGCCCTTTAGTTTGCTATTTTGTGAATATTTTAGCAAATTGGTTTACCAACAGGCACGTTGCCAGCAAGCAAATGTTCCTGGCTATTTGAGGAAAATGGGGTTTAGCTTTGTGTTTGCTGCAGGAACTCTGTCAGGGCTCCTCTGGGAGGAGCTGCATGGCCAATTAGAGCAAGTCTCATTAGGAAATGGGATTCTCAGACCATGTCAAAGGCTGATGAGTGGCAGGACTGGCTGCATGAAGTGGTCCCCGTGCACAGCAGCTGGGTGCCTTGCAGGTAAAATGCTATAACAAAGTGCTTGTGGGCTCTCAGGAACCTCTGTTTTTTTTTTTTCATCTTTGTTTTGGATCAGAGCTGTGCTTGGGCTGTAATGAGAGAAGGGCATAGAAGTAAGAAGAGATCTCTCTTGGGCATCCCTTGCCATGCAGTGGGTTTTGCTGGGCTGTCTTCTGCTGTGCTCTTCTTGCCCGAGGTGTACAGCAGGCTGAAAGAAAACCACTGCAGTGCTGCCTTGGGATGGGACTGCCAGGGGTGGGGAGGTCACAGTGCTGTGCATCTCCATCCATGAGTTCCTCTGACTTCCCGACTTGTTCCGTGCGCTGGTTATCATCAGACTTCACCCTCAGCCCTGCTGTAGGCAGGAGGGAGACGTGGCTGTTTTCTGGAGAATGTAATTGATAGGAAGCAAGAGCACTGGGATCTGGGACACCCCAGGTAGCATTGGGCCACAGCCTCATGTCCAGCACGGATAAGAGGTGTCAGCACACCTGGCAAATATCTGCCTCGCACTCATAATTGGGCATCACAGTCACACAGGGCTCTGTGGAAAATGTTTAATTCTCCCAGACACATTTTGTTTGGTTTTAAAGGTGAAATGGCTTGTTAGAGTCAAACAGAGCAGCAGAAAATCTTGCTGAAGCTGTGTGGAGTTGAGGAGGTAAAAGGCTGTTAGGACAAAAAGCCCAGCACCGCTGAGCCCATGAGATTTTGGCCACACCGTTGCTGGAACAGAACCTACAGGTAATTGAAGGCATTCTGCAGCCCCCGCTGGCATTCAGCTAGGTTTTATTTTACATAATGAGCCTGTGCAGATCGGAGCACAGCTACTTTGGGGTTGCTTCAGAAATGTGGACAGGTTGCAGTTTTGGGCTCATCAGTTCCTGCCAATTCCTCGGGCTCTTCTGCAGCTGAACAGCTTGGTTCTGCTGGACTCTTCCAGCTGGGCCTCTGTTTCAAGGTACATTCAGTCAGTTTCTTAGACTGACAGCATTTTCCTATTGGACAGAAATTACTGAATATAATTTTGGAGACACTGTTTTCCTTTTTTTTTCTTTTCTGCACTGTCTTTCCCTGTGTTATATGGACATCTGGCTCGTTTTTTCCCTTTCAGTCTTGCTGCAGAGCACCTGCTCTGAATCAGCAGAGGTCATATGCGTCCCCTTTACGCTTTATTGCACTCACCTTTGTTTTGGAGGCTTCAAAACTGCGAAAACTGGAGAAATATTTAAGAACTGCTTCTTACCATGTTTGCTACTGTTAGGGTCATAGGAGTGGCTGTTGTTTGTAGTGGCATCTGACCTGCACTGCATTATCTCTGGTAGTCTAAGCTCTGCAAATGGAGCAATACAACTTATTTTTCTTGACAATAGCACATGTAAAATACCACCAGTATCCGAAAGTGCATCCAGCAGACACGTAGCTACCTGGAATCCCTGAGCTTTGTCTCCTTGTTCCTCAAAAAGGCTCCAGAAAAAGCTATTGGTCCCCTACAAGGAGCTGGGAGAGCTCTGACATTTTCAAAGCAATCAGGTAGAATTACCACATCTCTAAGTATATCTTTAACCTATTTACTGATATTTTCTTAACATCGTCTCATGGTGTTCATCACTCAGAAAGCAGCTGAAAGCTGCATCTGCCAAATTGCTTTAAGAGGCGTTTCAGTTTGGGAGCCCAAAATCTCTTATTTTAAATGGGCATGTTTTTACTCACTTAAGCTTCCCATTTTTTCCTGCTTCTGGTCACCCAACAAGTGCTCTTTGCTCCTGGTGCCAGGCAGTGGGCTGCTATGTTCTTTTTCCTTTGGGAAAGCCAAGAAGCTGCAGTTTTAAGCTGGGATAAGAAGGAGGCCTGCAGTGCAGGGCAGCACTCCGAGCATTGGGTGGGTCAGCATCCTGCAGTGCTTCTGAATGGTGGAGATGAACATCTGAAAATCCTTGCTCTGATCAACGGGAGAAAACTTAATGTATGAAAGAAAGTACTTTAAGCTGTTTTAGAAATAATGTTCCAACTCAGTCTCAGGCTGAGTTACGTTGTGAGTGAGCAGGTATTGTTTAAAACAGAGCTGAAGTGAACTTTGTGCCTTTTGAGAGATTTCAAATGCTGAGAAAGTAGGTAAGATGATCACGCAGAGGTTTGATGCTACGTCCTGCCTCTCTGTGCTGTATGCAGCTGTGCATGTTTCTGGGAGGCCTGCAAGCACCTGCCTTCATCTGTGACGTTTAAAGGCTTTAAAAAAAATCACGTAACATTGATGCAAATCTTCTGCTCTGAGCTCACTGGTAAATAATGCAGAGTGAGGAAACTTCTGAGCACTTCCAAAAGCGCTGCACTCAGTTTTCCTGTTATTACTGTGTTTGGCTTGATATTTGCTACAGAAGGGAAAAACCTGAGCGTTCCATCACAAAAAGCACAGAATAGGGTGTTAGCTAGTGGTTTATTGCAATTATATTTCTGCTGGCAGTTTGCAGTTATCTTTGATCTGCAAAGCATGAGCTCGGTAATATTGTTTATAATCACATGAGGAACTGTACATAGGATCATAGCGGCTGTGGCAGGTGGCAGTTGCATGACTTCTCTGCAGACCTCAGCAGTACTGAGAGTTGGTTATAGCGACAGTCACTGCTTGTACTGATACCACTGCTCTGCAGAGGGTTGCTTTGCCTCAGTCCTTGCTTTGTGCTGCTTCTCAATGCAGCAAGAAGTGCAGAGAGGAGAACTGATGTATTCTTTTGTGGGTTTTTTTGGTAGAGGAGACGCGTCCCATGTGGACATCATCCCCTTTGCAGGTTCTTGGCCTCCTCCATAAGTAACTTAGACTCCATTTACTACAGAGGATTCCATGGCAGGGTACGTTTGGAGTAACTCAGTCTGTCTTTCTGGATTGTCCCCCTCACTTTTAATAATTGTCTAATGAAAATACCAAGTGTTGAATTCTGGATATACACCTCTCTAAAACAGCCTAGCACTGATTGATCAAAACTGATGTAGGGTCTTCATCAGCATGCTGTCCTTAACTTATTACTGCAAGAACAGTTTTTAATCCTTAACTACACAGGGAACATTTGTGGGAGTTTTACAGCAGGGAAACCGTTCAGGTGAAGTATTGACACTCAGAATTTCAATACAGTATTAAATCCCTCTTAAGCTATAGAAAATGAAAAAGTTTATGAAGGGAAGTAACTCATGCCTTCTAATTTTATTTTTATGAAGCAGTTTCCCCCTCAGAACATCTCTGTAAACTAATACCTCGTAGTCAAGTCTGTCATTGTAAAACAAAATAAAATGTTTAAAGAGCATAAAACAAAATTGAGAATTTGTGGGGGAAAATGCTGTCGATGTATATTTAAAGCAAAGTTCTTTGCTGCAGGGCGTTGAGCTGTGATGCAAGAAGGGATTCTCAGCATGGATAAACTGTGATTTTTAACTAATTGCAGCTCACCCTTTTGGAGAGTGCTGCGGTGCAGCACCGCATGTGGTATGGCAGTGTGAAGCACTGAGTTAGAGCTGCATGTTATTGCATGTTATCCTGCAGTTTTCAAGCTGTTAGAAGCCTGAAGAAGCGTGGTGTGAGCAGGCAGGTGGCACGCACTCAGCAGCTTGGCAGGCAGCTGGGTGGTGCTGTGGGTGCTGCTCGCTGTGCAGATCTCATGATCTTTGGGTGCCCTCAGCACCAACTCCTCCTCACCTCCACATCTCCCTGCCTGCATTGCTGCCTGCATTTCCCACAGCACAGACTTAGGCTGGCAGCTCCGGGCCGACTTTGGTATAATGCTGTTCTCGGGGCAGAAGGAATTTCTTCCCTCCGGGGTGGAGGGAAAGGAGGGCAGGGCTCCTTTTATACCAGTGAGAACAGAAGTGCTTGCATCAAATTAACGCTGCAAAAATTGCTGCTCAGCATGTCTTATTTATTGTCTTAACCAAGCACTTTCCTCCATGAGTTTAGAAGTTTGCTCACATGGCTTGTGCCTTCATGCACCCTTTGTGCGATTTCTTCATGCAGCAGTTGCAAATGAAGATGCTAACAGCTATGTTCCAAAGCTTTGCTCTCCAGTGACCAAAAATGCTATCAGTTTTCCCACGTTTCTGCCATCTGTTGGGGACATCCTTAAATACTACAGCCTCACACCTGCTCTGTGCAGACTTTTCAGGTAGGAAGTGATGGGAACGTAGGCAAAATGCACCACACATCCCACGGTTCTGTGAATGGGCACGGTGAGGGTGGGTTGCTTGGTTGTGGCTGATGATTATAGAGGTCTTTTCCAGCCTTAATGATTCTGGTTTTCTCTGCCAATCATTGATTGCATGCAAAAACTGATGGCACCCCAGGCTTTATATAAAACCTTTGTAGGTTTTGCAGGTGCTGGTTATGATCATGGAGTTTCAGTGTGCAGTGGAGTCAGTGGGGGGTGAGGCAGTATGAATGAATGTGTTTTTATGTGCTATAACACTGAAGGATTTTCATGGTGCTTGGGCTTTTGAGGCCTGTAACAACTTTTGTTGAAGTCAGGAACTTAATTTTTTTGCTTTTTATATAAATGCTTTTGCGTTTTATTATGGCTGGATTAAGGCTTAATTGTCAGTGCTTTCACAAATTGCACTGCAATAAATACACAAAAAAGTGGATGTAAACATAACTTGCGGAATAAAATGCAAATATGTGCATTTGTGTAAAACGTGTTTGGATCTTGCACTCAAATTTACATTTTTAAGTAGCTGCTTTTAACAGTTATGGCTGCAGAAATCCCTTAATGTTAAATAGATGAATCTTTATCTTCAGACCAGGTTCAGATGTAGAAATAGCTGAATATATTTCTAGTACAAAGTAACTTTACAGGGTCATGCACTCTATCTAACGCCTTGTCATTTTAATGGATTCTGGTTTAATTGCTCACATCCCACAGCTGAAAGCGGTTTTTCCTCATTCTTCTCAGATCTCGTTGTTACCGTAAAATACTGTCCATGGGTCACAGCCTAAGCTGAGGCAATTTGCTGAGTGTTTTCCCTGCATTTGGGGTTGGAAGTACAGGTGCTGAGGCTGGCAGCAGAGCTGTACAAGTGAGTTTGGCGCTGGGGCTGAGGGGAGGAGGGGAGGAGCGTCCATGGATGTGCAATGGAATCGATGCAACCCACACTGTGAGCTCAGGCAGGTGGTGATAATTCCACTGTAAGCCTCAGCATGACAATGAAGCTTTGCCATTTGATGATGGAGGTTTATCCCAAATCAGCCTCTGCAGAAGTGGAATTATTTGGCAGGAGCCCAGGCATCTCGGGGGAGTTTGGTCAAAGGGCGCTCATGGTCCTAATAGCGATTCCCAAATTTTGCAGATGTGTTAATGCTTTCTCAGCTCCAACTGGTGTATCTTCTACCCGTGCATGCATACTCTAAGCATGCCTGAAAAGCAAAGCCAGGGGGCCACGGGTAGGAAGGAGGCAGCTGTGGATCCCAGTTGGAGCCATGGCTGCTCTCACTGTGGGCACTGGGAGTGGGAGTTGGTGGGGATGAGGAGTGCATCAGTGCTGTGTGCTTCTTGCAGTGCTGGTAGTTTGTTGTAAAAATCTTTCCATCAATTCAGTTCACATCGTGCCTTAAACTGCTTGTAAAATAAATATAACTGACAGATCTGCAAGTAGCAATACACAGATTGTGCACAGAGTATTTTTCTCTCGAAGCAACCCAGAGGTAAAAAGTAGATTAGATGCTCAGAGCACCGGGTTGCATACCTGTGTGTGAAGGATGAGAGAGATACGGCCTAATATATTTTGGATGACAGTCATTCAAACTCTTTGCTGTGTTGATAATGAGAACAAAGTGACCAAATTTGATTTAAAATAGATTCTACTGAAAATGGGGAAAGCATTATAGCAACTGTAGCGTATCGTTTACCTTAGGAAGTCTCCTTGACTTAATTTGCCTGTGGAAAGGAGGAATTGAAAATACCCCCCCGATCTGCTGCCTGGCAGAGACACTTCAGCCTCTGGCGATGGCAGAGCTGCAGGTTTCACTGGGACTGCTGAGCTCAGCACACAGCAGAGATGTGCAGGGCAGAGCCCTTAGCTGGATGCTTTCATACCAGGGAATTCCCCCTGGTGAAACACATGACTCTAGGTGACAAGCTTGTTTGTCGTTGGTTTTTGACCCTACTTTTAGACATTTCCTTTAAATTGAGATGGAGGAGCATGGCCAGCTGCCATTCCAGCTGCCATTGTGCTTTGCTGACTTGGAATGTGGCAGCTTGGGACTGCTGAGTGTGGCTGCTGGGAGCTGTGCAGTGCTGAGCACCAGCCTGGACTGGGCATCTCTTGGTGCTCCTGGAGGTTGGGATGAAACAGGGCTTTGGGGTGACCTCATTGTGGCCTTCCAGTATTTGAAAGGAGAGTATAAACAGGAGGGGGTACGTCTGTTTACGAGGGAGGGTAGTGATAGGACAAGGGGGAATGGTTTTAAACTGAGGCAGGGGAGGTTTAGATTGGATGTTAGAAGGAAGTTTTTTCCCCAGAGGGTGGTGAGGCACTGCAACAGGTTGCCCAAGGAGGCTGTGGATGCCTCATCCCTGCAGGCATTCAAGGCCAGGCTGGATGTGGCTCTGGGCAGCCTGGGCTGCTGGTTGGCGACCCTGTACACAGCAGGGGTTGGAACCAGATGAGCATTGTGGTCCTTTGCAACCCAGGCTGTTCTGTGATTCTGTTCACAAGAGCTTGTTAGTGTAGACACGATTAGAATGCGTCTTTGATATTTCAGTAGGTGTATCTTAGATAATTAATAGAGAAAGGGGTAATACACTGCAGCTTAAAGTATCCAGGAATGGTGAGTTTGAGTCTCTTGTTGCACTTCAGCTGACAGTTGTCGGGGATTTTTGCAGGAAAAATTTCTTTCCGTTGTATGCTTATGAAGAATTGGTGACATCTGGTGATCGCTTATAATGAGCTGTCTCAAGACAGCCAACAAAAATAAACCTTTTGGTAACAAGGATTTGTCTTGCTGTGTGTCGAGGAGAGATGCTGCAATTAAGACGTAATTCCTACCTGCTGCTCTGCTTAGAGGAACGTTCAAACTGCGTCAGATCAGATGCTCTCTTCAGCATACTACAAAATGAGAAAGGTTGTTCCCAGACTCGTGGGTCTAATTGAATAAAGGCCTATCCAAATGAAAAGGGCACAGATGATGCTCTGGATCCTGCGAGACGAGTGTAGAGCTCCTGCTAATGTCAGAGAAAAAGCTGCTGCAGGATCAATGCAAACTATGTCTTTAAGTTAAACGCATTTATATTGGTAGGCAGGGCATGCTGGCTGTTTTACTTGAGTTTTGTCATCGTGTCTTTGACGTGTAATAATCCCAGAGTGGCAGCATTAGCAGTGTAGCTCTCAGCATCGGCAAGCAGAGCAGCCCCTGTGGGCAGGGATGTTGGCAGCAGTGTGAGGGCTCCTGCGTGGACTGTCTGCACCATGCGTCTCCACTGTGGTCGTTTTATCACCATCCCAACTTGCTAATACATCAACTTTCATGATTTTATTTAGCCAGATGTAAGGCATGGCTTTTGTTCACTGGCTCCAAAACAAAGTTCTGTTATAATGCAACTCTTAGTATGTTTGGGGTTGAAGAATCATGGGGCCAAGAACTGTTTGTGCTTCTTAGTGCCAGAGCTGTGCTTGGGGCAGGTTGGCTCGCCGTTGAATGGAGAGGTGTTTCAGAAGTGACTTTCAATGGTTTTTAAGAAGAAAAGAGAATCTTGCCTTGTAGAGCTTTGCCTCTTTTTATTGACACACAAAGGGTACGATTTCAGTGTTGCCTCTATTTGTAAAACAGTGTTTCAAAAAGGATTTTTTTTTTTTTAGAGCACTTGATGTGGCCTTGGCTTTTAAGAAGTTTTGTGACAGCTGGAGAATTTGACAGTTTTTTTTTTTCCTTTCAGACATGGTTTTATGTGATGAAATTCATACATAATGTCAGAAGTCTGATATTTTTATTTGTAACGCAATCGCCTTGTTAATAAACAGCTATCATTTTATTTTTAAAAGCTTTGAACAGAATTACCATTCATATATTAATTAAAATACTACATTGAAAATTCAAGGTATGCTCTGAATGGCTCCTTATCTCTCGCTGTGTTCTGCCTTGAGCTGCCTTAGATGTTTAAACCAGCAAACGCAAAATTAGCATTCAGAAAAGGTGAAAATACCCCTCAAGAAAGTATCACCCATTTTGCACTAAGCTAGTTTTATTAAAGAAACGTGGATTCTTGGAATGCAAGTGCTGAAGCTGAGTAAAATTAGAGCTTTTTGGATGCTGTGTGTGCTGGAAGATACATAGGGGTGCCAGGTAGAGCACCCTAATTTGTCTTTGGAGCACTGCACCATTAGCACATGTCCAGCACACCTCCCAGCCCAACAGGCCAAAGTCTTTCATAGCTAAGTGGGGGTTCCTTGAGCAAAGCAGTGCTGACCTTTGGCTGCATTTGGTGAATGTGAAGCTCTGGAAAGAACTTCAGTCTGATTTATTTTTAAGAAGGATAACTCTTGAGTATCCTGGATTTTGCAAACCTAAAGCCTACCTGTGTAATCCCTGCAAGAAAGTTGTGAATAAATTGAGATACTGAATTCTGATTCTGAAATACAGAACTAATGGCCAAGGTAGCTCTGCTTTTGGTTGTTTGATCAAGTAAGGTTTGCTCTTGCCTCTTGGTGTTGCAGCCATTTACAAAATAACAGCTTTCTAACCAAACCACACATGTGCTTTTTCTTCTCCATCTGCATGACTTTCCCTTCCAAATCCCATGAATAGATTAATCAATGGGAGAGGTGCAGTGCTGGCCCCAGCCGACCCTCTGCCTCCTTCTGGTGCTTCAGATAGATCGGCAGCTCTGGATTAAATGAAAAACAAAGCAGTAGCTGGCTCCTTGTGCATGCAGAGGGTAATGACACACTGACATGGAAACTAAATGCAAGCATATCCTTTGGGCTCCTTGCCTGAATGCTCTGCCAGGGGAGAAACTAGCTCAACATCAGCAGCTTTGAGGCAGTAGTCTCAGTGCTGACTCAGGCAGGACTCAGAGCGTTAAGACCTGGCGGTGCAGCTTCTCAGTGGTCAGAGGTAGGGTAGTCCTAAACATCTTCCTAATATTGTGGGTCGTTTAAACACGGTTTGCAAAAACAAGATGCTTTTGTAGAGTGGTATTGGCAACTGCCTGTCCTCTGTAGTACGTTTGGATCCATCTGAGTAATTTCAGCCAAATTTAACTGTGGAGGCAGAGACCGTGGGTAGAGCTTTGTATGAAATCCAAGAACTTACAGCAGGTTCCCGGGAGGCCAAAGCTGCTTGGTGAGAGGCACTGAAGAGCTGAAACCAGAAGGAGCCATTACGTGTGAAAATATTTGGAAATGAGCTCAGTACATCCCAGTGTCACAGGAATAACTTCTTTGTATGTCTATGCAGAAGGAGTCACAGTACTTTCATGTCAGAGCTCAAGGAAGACAGATAGAGGGGCTCAGTGACTCTTTGAACACAGCATCCAAGACATGCTGTCCCCGATCCCATTTCCACTGTATCTGCTCTGTTGGGTTGAACATATTGGGGTAGAGAGGCAGGGCCATCTCTCCTGCCCTGCTGGCCATGCTTCTGCTGGTGCAGCCCAGGGTACAGTTGGCTTTCTGTGCTGCAGGGGCACGCGTTGCTGTCTCTGACAGTGAAGGTATCATCTTTGCTTGTCTTAATGAAGAAATCACCCATCTGTAAGGAGGGATATCATCTGCTTCATTCATGTTTGAATGGTGCGAGCCCTGGTGTAACATTTATTTCTTCCTATTGTAGTTATTTATACCACTTCTTCCTCCTTTGACAGTTATCGTTTCTGCCTGTGCCATCAGCCTCCTGCCAGAGGAATGGGTCGGTTCAGAGCTGTCAGCTGTGGGCTGTTTGCCCTCTGGTAGCTCAGCCCCCCACCTGCCAGCCAGTGTGCTAAAAGAAAGCATCTGATTTCCACTAATGGCTGCTTTGCTTCAGAGGTCAGAAAGGGCGGCTGTGAATTGTTGCGTGGCTCCTTATTCATTGCCCAGATAAAAGGAATGCTGTTGATTTTGAAATAACGGTGGAAGAATAGTAGACTTTCCTGAAGATTTCTTCACAGGTGGATTAAATGCTCCTCATCTTGTTTTAAGTAAAAACTCTGCTGCTGCTGCTGATCATCTGCTTCCCTTGTACTTCTTGCTGTAATGTCAGCTCCAAACCAAGCGCGCAGAGGGGTTGTTGGCATTGCAGTCCCACTGGCAAATCACAAAAGGAGCAGGCTGGTGTTACTAGAAGATGCCTGATCACACATTACACAAGCACAACAGTAGGTTCCAGTGCTGCAGTGTGGTATCAATCGCATCCTCAGCACTCAAACCTGCTCTGTGATGTTGGGGAGGGTGAGGAGATTGTCTGTTGTGAAGCAGTGCCGGTTCTTGCTTACCTGAACATCAGAAAGGGGAATGGTAACACTGATGGAGCCCACCCCGTTAAGCTGGAACTTCTGTGCTGCCCTCAACATCAGATAAATGACAGTTTTGTGTGCCCGTGAAGCTCGAGGATGAGCTAAACAGAGCATAGCCTACAATCACAAATACAGCTTGATGAACTGTTTGCATTGGGTAGATATTACGAGCTAGCATGCTCGTGTCTGAATAATTGCACTAAAGAGGAATCAATAAGCAGTAGATTTTCCAGAAAAGCAGCACGTTGCCCATCTGGTCCAAGCAGACATCACTGGGCCAGGCTCAAAGCACTGTTCTTTCTGGCATTGCTGTCTGGCTGATGGGTAGTTATTCACTGAAGCGCTTTGCATTTGTGTTTACTTATCATTTAGGTTTAAATTTGTGATCCAAATGATAAATTTAGCTCCATTAAGTTATTGAAGGGTTCTAATCACAGCTGTTTTGGTAAGGATATACAGCCAGTAAGCATGGTATGAGTAAGGCCGCTTCTCATTTTTGTATCAAATTTAATGTGCTGATATGATCTTTTCAAGACCCAGATTTGAATTTAACACTGTTTAGAAAACAGAAACTTGTCCAAACTGGTTCTAGGTGTGATTCATTTCATTTTGTGTTTCACAATATATTTTTAACAGCTGATGTATGAGTGTGCTGAGAAGCTGCCAAAGGAGAGACGTTTCAATCCAAGCCAAAGAAACCAAACCTCTGACTCCAAAATGATTTCTTTTTTCCCCAGTGTTTAAAAAGAGTTCCTAATTACTTATTTTAATGAAATGATTTTTTTTATTTTCTGTTTTACATTAACATAATGAGAGTTGCATGTAAACAGTCTTTCTGCCAAGGTGCAGTCATGGCTGATATTGCAGGCTTTAAGGCCAGAAAGGTGATGGTGTGACCACTCTCTCTTACTGAGTGCAGCTGCAGGCTTGGGTGAGCTGAGAAGGAATGGACCCCCACTAAAGATTGCTTTTATAGATTGCAAAGAAAAGGAAAGAAAAATAAAACTAAGCAAGTCCAAAATAGGTACAGATGATCCTTTGAAAACTCCTGGCTTTGACTCCTGAGATGCCTTTTTTGCAAATACTGACATTTTCTTTCCTGGTTTCCTTGGAGCGAGGTGGTCTTTAAGGTCCTTCCCAACCCAAAGCATTTGATGATTAAGGGAGGACAAACTTGCAGTACTGCTCCATTCCTAGGAAATTTATTTTTTTTAATTTAATATTGATTTTTCTGAGTTTAAGCTTCCATGTGCAGAGGATGCTTGCTGCAGAAGCAGGTGTATATCTGAAGCTTTGCACCTGTTAGAGATACAGCAGCCAGCTACTGCAGTGTAGGGTGCAATTTATAGCAGCAAGGATGCCAGTGCTGCACTAGGCAGCAAACAGCTCCTCTGTGCCCTGGCAGCTCAGACCTGAGTTGCAGCTCTATACCCATGTGCATGCAGTCATCTAAAGTTGTTAGCATGGTGTGCAAGCCCTGCTGAGCGGTGCATTGCCCCAGGAGAGTTTAGGCTGAAGCATTTCTGAGTTTGTAGGTCATAAATTGATGCTCCCCTGTGCTACTGGCCCTTATTGGACAGGAGGAATTCTGTCATCAGATGTCCTTGTTTGAGTTGCAATCTGAGTTTGAGGGCCTTTTAATTCAGCTCCATGGCTGAAGTTGGAAGGAGTAAAAGTATTCCTGCTGATGCAGATCAGCATATTTCCTAGGCTCACAGCATGCAGCTGTTTATTTAATTTTCATAAGTTTAGTAGTCATCAAAACCTTTAACTGAAGTCTCCTAAAGGCGGTTCTTACAGTGTTTTCCAATCTGCGTAATTTTGAGGCTGAGAGGACTTTGTATGCAGATGAGGACATGCTGGTAATGTCTGCTCCCCAGGGGAAGAGTGACTTTCCTACAGATGCAGGCGGTGGGGTTTTTGAGCAGCAGTATTCATGGCCATGATTGTGTAATTAGAAAGAGTTTTAGCAGCAGCCTGTAAAATGTACAATTAAAAGTTGGCCCCAACTCCTCCTCCCCTCTCTGCCTCCCAGAAGCCCTTGGTATGAGTTTCAGATAATTTCAAGCTCATTTCTACTTGATGACTGTTAGATTTGGGTGGAGATATGCAGTAGCTGCTGAACGTGGTGCTTGAAGATTAGCTTTGTTAATAGCATCTGATGATATCATTAATAACACCACAAAAAGGATGGCGGTGTTAGGGAGTTTGCCTTGATGTTGTGGATGGTTCCCATTCTGTACGTACCAGTGCAATCTCTATAAGCTTTGAGGCTCTGTAACAGCAGAGCCATCGTGGTGGGATGATGGAGGCTGCTGGTGGCATCCTTTTTTTTAGCAATAGCTGTAATCTGTCAGCATTCTTTTCTCTAAGCCTTCTGCAGTTGTGACTTTTCAGCATCTTGCTCCTTGAAGGAATTACTATAGCTGCAGTCATTCCTTTTATGACTAAAGGTTCCCCACTTGCAAATTCTTCTTCCAGGTGTTGTTTTAAATATGCTGTTACCGTCCCTTTCAGCTGTGCTATTCATGTCTTTTCTTGGGTTCTTCTCTGGTCTTCGCTGCATCCTTTCCTGGCAGCTGCACAGAGGGTGAGCACATGGGAAGTGAAGTACCCAGGAATATGGCATTAGCCAAATGTCCTTGTACTAGTATTTTCCTTTCTTCACATCCCTCCATGGATAGCAGATGCTCTTGGAGCATACCCCTGTCTGGTAAGGCTTTTGTAAAGGTCCTTTGAGGTGTTAATATATTAAACCTGGGCAAATAATCTGATTTCACGGTCTCCTTGGCCTCCAACACTCCAACACAAATTTCATGCTTCATTTTTCTGGGTTAAAAGACATTTTAAGAAAACTGGAGTTCTCCTATCTGACATGAACATTTAATTTTTTTAAAACTCAATGAATAGAAGCAGAGGAACTGTTTTGACATTTGAATGTCTCTAGGAAAGCAGTTATGACAGTATGCCACAAGACAAAAATTTCTGGTAATGCGTGGCAGAGCAAGGTTGTACTGCAGCAGGATGGGGCTGTGCCAGCATCCCTGGGTTAGGGAACATCCCATAAATCTTCTGGGCTGGTTTCCTGTGGAATTCAATACTTTAAGGCTTCCTGTAATGACTTCCTGCAAATGGAACATAGGGAAGGAAAGGGAGAAGAGTCAGTTGAGAGGGAGATGCGGGGGATAAGAGGTGGTTCCCATGGAGCTGTATCAACAAGGCCGTTAACACTTTGCACCAATGGGTTGCAGGGACCAGTATGGCTGAATGCCTCCTCAGCAGCCCGAGTGCAAAACGCAGGCCTGATCTGGAATCTAAAGAAGAGGATTCATTTTGCCTAGAGAGAAGTCTTTAAAAGGCTCCATGCCAGTTATCTAGGCTTCCTCTGTTCCCTATGGGCTCACACCATTCATCCTGCTGTCTGGGATCTCTCATGCCTGCCTCATCCCTCCCTGAGATGAAAGGAAGGAGCATCAGGGCATCCGCTGGCACAAAGAGCTCAGTGATCACTTTTACCCTTCTGTTGTATGATGTGTTGATAATGTGATAGCTTGCAAGGCTGAAGTGGCCATCCATGGCTGTGCTACTTGACCTGTTTGGTACAGACAGAATTTTACTCCACAATGGGATGAATCGTTCTTCCTCTTGTAAATGTAAATGGTTGCTATTAAAGGTGGTCAGGTGTGGATGACCTTGAACTGTTGGGCAGTAATCTAATTGTGATTACGAGCGGATAAGTTTCAGTGAGTGAACTGGAAGCCAAAGGCAGTAAATAACACAGCTTAAGATGGTGACCTGGGGAGCAGGGAAGTTAGCCAAAGAGCAATCTTTGTGTATAGCAGGGAAGGATGATCAAAATTTAACGAGCATCATAAAAAACGTTGTCCTGCTGATGGTTGCTGGTTTGTGCAGGGCCTTGACATATGTTGGTTGTTTTCTTCAGGAAGATAGAGGGGATCAGAAATGCTGGGCACAGTGATTTGCAAAGAACTGACTGTGCGAGAATGCATATCTGTGGTTTCTCTATATGCCAGTGCCATACAGACATTTCACACTGCACAGGCTGAGTGGCTGCTGACCTTCTGTTCCCTGTAACATTGCTTTGGGTATGCAATCTTTCTACGTTTCTTTTTTTTTTTTTTTTTAAACGTGACAGGGTTACATTGTTGGCTACAAATCTACCCAGGAATGCCACCATCATGCCACCATCATGCCACCAACCTTTTCTGTGTGGGTCACCTGCAGTATCTCAGAAATATGAGCAGGGCCAATGGGCTTTGGGCTGGCATCATTGGGATGACAGGATGCTGCCTTACATTAGATAGCAATATATTGGTTTTTTTACAGCTCCAGATAGATGTATCTGACAGTCGTGGGTGCATTTTCTGCTCAATTGACCACAAATCAAAACATTTTGCAGTATTACATATCCAAGCTTCTGAAGCATAAGAACTTAGAATATTCTGGAAGTTTTCGAATGCTTGATTGCTATTATATTTAAAATAATAAAAAAATAAAATCAAAACCCGAGAAGGATATTTTACTTCTTGGAGAAGCTGCAGCTGGGCGCTCACTGCCATCACTGTGACTGCCCACTGCTTGTCACAGATGGCATCAACCAGCAGTGGGAGAAGGAGAGGTTAATTTATTTTTGTTGAGTTGAAGTGGATGCAGACAAAGCTATCCAGTCATGGGATGAATCTTCTGCTTTTTTGTTTGTTTCATGGGAGAAGAATGCCATCATCCTGAAATTGCAGCATTAATAGACTTGCGTTTAACTTGCTTTAAGAGTGAAGGGATAACAATATGGCAAACTACAAATTCTGTGCGGTTTTAACATGCCTGGCTGCCGTTTGGAGATGCTTCTGAGATAGGCAGTAGCTGTGGGAGAATCAGGGCTGGCAGTGCTACTGATGCCCATTGCCTGCTGTGCATTTTGGCTAAATTCTTAATTAGAGCTTAAACGCTGGATCCTCTTTTCACTCTTTCTCATTTTGCAAATGGTTTAACTGAAATCTGGACTGAGACATCCTGGTTTGTGCATCACAAAACCACATGGCGTGTGAGAGCGACCTGACGTGACCGAGGGCCTGACCCTGCTGCTGCTAAATGATGTTACATTCCTTGGCTTGCCTCACGGAGCAGAAACCTTCACCCGTTTTCCATAGCTGCTGTATGTTATGCGCTGCTAAAGATGAGGGGAGAAATATTGGTGCAAGACTTTACATAAACCATTTGGACTCTCTCATTAATGTACAGTATTGCACGCTTGCAGGTGAGTTTAGCAGAATCCCGAGATGATTAGGAACAGTTTTCATTGGGAAAGTAGGCATGTTATAAATATGTCCTAATATCTTACGGAAACTGCTGTAGTGGAAGAACTTTCTTACGTCAAACTCAATCACATCACATTTTCAGTGAGCCTTGCTCACTTTGCAGTGCCCCAGCAGCCTCTCCAGAACGCAGCACAGCGAGGCAGCAGCATCCCCAGGGACAGAGCAGCATCCTGGTGTGCGCAGCAGGGCAGAGCTGTGCCTTGTGCTGCTCAGACACAGCCTGGGGGCGGTGTGAGAGGTCATAGGGCAGGGCAGCAGGTCCCCTGGGAGCTGATGGATATGTCTCCTGTATTTGTCACTTGTGCTGTGTTTCACGTGCCTCAAATTTCGAGTTTCAGGAGTACGGAACAGGGATTGAATTAAAAAATTTTGTGGTGTATGGAACAATTTCACTCCTGTAGCCAGGTCCATTTGTTGTAGTGCCATTTGGGCAGGAAAGTATTAAGAAGGCAATTTCATTTAAATGCATTTGGAATAGTCTTGTATAACTGGCTTAAGCTCTTCCTTTTGGCAGAGTGTAGCAATGTGCTATCATAGAATGGCCTGGGTTGAAAAGGACCACAATGATCATCTAGTTTCAACCCCCCTTGCAGTGTGCAGGGCTGCCAGCCACCAGACCAGGCTGCCCAAAGCCACATCCAGCCTGCTTTGAATGCCTTTCCTGCTGTTCCCTTTACTTTCTTGCCCTGAGATGCAATGTACCATTGGGCTGCCCACGTCCTGTGCAGCAGGCAGTGCGGGTTTGCCATGGGAGAGGAAATCCTCATCCAAGTTCTGAAGGGAAACCGGGAAGCCCATTTCTTTGGTGGACCTTGGAGAGCAGAGCACAAGCTGAGACTCTGTGGGGGGAGGACAGAAGCCCCAAAACACTGCCATCTGGCAGGCAGCTCCCTGGAAGCCATCGCTGCTGGCATCCCAGCCCTAAAACCATGCTCATTCCCTCCCAGCACAGGCTCAGTGCAGTGCTTTTGCAGATCACAACACAGCGATTTGTCACTCGTGCTTTACCCCGGAATATCTGTCACTCTTGGTGTTGAAAATCTTCAGGAAAAACATGTTTTCATCCTCTTATTTTTACAGTAAGAAGCTTCCCTCTGTACTTTAGTGACATATAATGAAAAATCCCGCTGCCGACGGTTCGGAGCAGGGATGTTGTTATCTTGACAGGCCTCCAGCAGATCTACTCCACAATTGGTACCCTGGATCGCAGAAGGGTTATTTGCGTTGTCAGCAGCAGAGCACTTCCAGTGCTCAAATGCTGTCCCATTCATCATCTATCATTGCAGCGCTTAAGGGAGAAAAAATCAAAAGTCCCACGTGGAAACAGGAGTGTTCATCCCTGAAATTCAGCCTGTTGTATTTGCGAGTTGTTATTTATTCATTCTGTTTCTTGATCTGCTGTATTTACTCCTTGTGCCTGAGTTTTAAGTAGAAATAAAAATCTAGTTGTTGCTGTTGCCTGGTCTCTAATGGGAGAGGACAGGAGGAGCAGCAAGGAAATTGTAGTGTTGGAAATTGTGGCTCAATACATAGATCTGTATTTTTCTCTTTGCTGCTCTCGGGTCGTAGTGCAGTGCTGCAGCTGCTTTGGTGTGGACCAGGTCATGGTGAGCCTATACAGTGCTTTAGTCAGTGGGCTACGTTGGTGTGCTAGGTGTCAGAGTCCTCCTCTGCACTTTGCCACATGGAAAGGATCCGATTTAATACTTGACTGAGTCAGGAATTCCCATAATTAAGTGGTGAACCATGACTGTCCATCACAGGAGGCTCTCCTGAGTTCTTGATTTCTGGAGCAGTGTATGATTGTGCTGTAAATGTTGCCCTTTGATCTGTCATTGCTGGGATCATTTAAGAGCTTGATGTGAAACTTCTTACTCCTCTTTATTTTTTTTTTACTTTATGCTAGAAGTGCTTTCTCCCTCCTTGTGCACATTTTCCTCCTTAGAAGTCAGTGTTTTATAATTGCCATAATGCCCTTTAGGAGGGTGTATGTTACGATCTATTAATGAGTTGCCTTAGAGGTCTCCTAATGACAAGCTGAACAACAGCCACAGCACATCATTATCAGACCATTACACGCATCCTTAACAATAATAAATACTCAGCTTGCTGTAATCCCATCGTCCTTCATTACTTAGCAAGAGGAGCTCAGGAACTTCATTTCAAGTGCAGGGTGGGGAAGCGTATCCCACCAGCAGCCATTCCTCCAAATGCTGGTGGTTATGGGGCGAGAATCCCCCCCTGCAAGGGAGTGGGGAGAGCTGCTTAACGAATGCCTAATGAAGAAAATCAACACAACGAGGGCATCTTCCCAAGCTGCTGACTCCTCACATCACCAGGGGTAGCCTGCAGTCGGCCAGGCCCTGGGCCACTCATCCCATGCACAGATGGCACACCGTGGTGGCTGTAAGGGGTGGCTCGGCCAGGTGTGTGTGGCTCATCCCTAATGCAGAGTGATGGAGTAGATGGAGCAGAGAAGCCAGTGAGTTGGTTAGAAAGGTAAATGTTTCAGAGCACGGCAGCGTCAGTAAAATTTACATTAGTGCCAGAGGGTTTTAAAGGTTTATTAGAGCTTCAAAATAATACATTTGCTATCTGGAAATGCTTGATAGGTGTGCCAGTCAGCTGTAAGAAAGTGAGTGTTGGTTACATCCCAGAGGAATCTGGCCAATTTTGCTTCCTCTAATAGAAATAAGGTGGAGGACTGTAAAAATGTCAAGCAGCAGGTTGCAGAGCTTCAGCAGCTGAAGTAGCCGTTTATTTAACAAAAAGCCCATTTGGTTCATTTGAATTATGGGATATCTGACATTTTCCATATGGGAATTCTGGGCTGCTCGTGGCTGCAGCAGGATGGGGTCCGAGGGACTGAGCTGCCTGGTGTCACTGCTGGGGGGAGTAGCTGATGGCCAGCTGTTGCTGCAGGGAGCTGAGCTGCCCTAACTCAGTGACACGAGTGGATGTGCCATAGATTTTGCCTCCAGGTGCTTCAAATGGCTGCAGGGAATTGGGTGGTTTTTTTGTTTGTTTATTTTTAACAATTCTTATTGTTATTTTTTTAATTGTTCAAGAAAATTTGGCTTCTATGTCAGTGAAGGAATGCTCCTCAAACATTAATATCCTACCAGATCAATTCCCTCCATTTAAAAAGCAGCATTCTCCAGTGCAAGACTTAAAATTAAAGCACAGCAACAGATGCAAACTGGCGTCTGTATACAGAAGTGTTGCAACAAGAAGTGATTACAAGTCTTCCTCTTTTTTTTCCCTGCTGTCTTTTTTTTTTTTTTTTTCCTTTCTGATTTCTTCTCCATCTCTTGCTTTAGTTCTATCCGTGCACGGAGCCGCAGTCCTTTGTTGATAACCGCATCTGAGGTTATTGATCTCAGTCAGTTGTGTGGCACTGCCTCTCTCACTCCCCACGCAGCCTGCAGCTCAGGGTGCCACGTGGCTGATGTAGCTGAATTGTTTTCACGAGGGAGAGCAGTACAGTCTGAAGATGATGTGAGATGAGAGAGCACTGGACAGGCACAGAGTGGTCCATGCATACCTAGCTGAGGTGGTGGGACAGGCACATAGCAGAGCAGGCTGTGCTGTTAATGAATCGCTCATTGGACGCCACCAGCTTTCTGTTTGGGGTTGTGGCTGACGTGCTCCTGCTTTCTGTTACTGGGCTGTGCTCTGTGCATGGCTGGGCTGAGCGGTGCAGGGGTCACTTTGAGCCACGTGCCTTCGTGCTGTGTTCCTGTGCATGTGCTTCCACATCCGTGGCATTGTTGCTTCTCTGGGGCTTGACAAACATTTTTGATTTTTAACAGAAAATAAAAGCCAACGCTCTGTAGGCAATGAACGATTAAAGCAGCATCAGGAACAGCCTGGATTGCTTATGGCAGCAGATAGAAAACTCTCCCGGCTCAGGCACTGCTGTTAGTTACATTGCTGTGCAAAGTGAGTCTTTGGGAATGCTGCCCAAGTGCCTCTTTGGGAGCGATGTCCTGTGGGGCCGAGAGCACAGCCCTGCTGCAGTGTGTAGAAATTCCTGGCTTGGGATGCTGCTGTGCATTTGGGGGTGAGGTGCACATTCATATGGGCATTCCTGTTTGGGAGGGAGCGGGTAAGATTGGGACAGTTCTTGTTTATAGAGTGGTGAATTCATGTTCTGACATTAGCAGTTCTGAATGTGTTTTCAAAGCTCACAGAGCAGTAGATGGGTGCTTTCTCTTGTTCTAAAATGAGATGCTGAAATAAATATATGCCGAGGCGAGTTTTAGCTTTCCCAGGTCATAAATGTCTAAGTTTTAATGCTATCACTTTGTAATATATCCCATCCCATTTCTGTGATTATATTCCATGAGCTCCCAGTTGCTATTAGATTATATACAGATATCTGATAAATGTACACCTTATTAACTGGAGCATATCCCTAAGATGAGCAGTAAGTTTTGGCTTTTGTTGTTAATTGATTTTTTTTTTCAGCAATAGCAGCCAAAGGATTGCAAACATTCACGAATTTGCATGATGTTAAACATCTGCTCCTCCTGGTGGGAACTTTCACAGAGTTTCACTTAACTTGTAAATTCACATCAGGAATAAGGGAGGTGCTCCTCAGGCTTGGAGGGTACAGCTATGAGCAGAGCAGATGGGCAGGCAGTGCGGCAGTGGGAGCACAGTGTCATGGGCCAGCTTTGCCTGCAAGCTTTCAGCTCGCTCTTTGCTCGCTGCTAATCAAGATCACAGTCATTGGTACTCTTCAGTGGCAGCAAGATGCTGTTGTGTCGTTATCAGACAAGGGATGTTGCAGTGTAGCTACCTGCAGTATGATTGCTGCAGAGCCCTGCTTGCTGTTTTATACAGAGCGTCCTCTGAACAAGCAAAAGTAAAATGGCTGATGTGACTGGTTGGATTAAAAGTTGGTTAATTTTTATTCATCTGTAATGTCTCCACTCAAGCACAGTGCTTCCAGCCCATGAAAATCAGTGTGTGTATATGGGGGGCTCAAGAGTCACAGATGTCTCTGCGTTGTGGGCAATCATTGCATCTCACCTAGCTTTTTCAGTATGCTTCTCAGTGCAGTGAGCTGCTCATTAGCAGGCAGAGCACTCAGAATGGGATCTGTCCATGTACTTTCACAAGAAGAGAGAAGGGTTTTCCTTCATTCCAACCACTCAGGAGAAGCAGGAGGGAGGTCCCTCTGGCATCTCCATGCACGTGCAAAACAGAGCAATTAGAGGGAGAGGAAGATAGAGGCAGAAAATTGGCCCAGAGGAACAGGGATTTACAAGGACTGAAGTCACCTTTTATTTTCCTGTCCCTGTACGCATCTGCTCTGCCAGGTCAGACGGGCCATGGGGCTGCAGGTGCCAACAGCTCCCATACTCCCAAACTCATCGTTCTCAGATTCATCAGTCTGATGTTTGGGGACCATGTTTTCTCAGTTTAGGCATGCAGGCACTTCCATTTGGTATGCATGAAAATGGGCCATTGCTGGTAGGCAATTTAGCTGTAAACAGCACAAGAATTAAGGAGCTACGCTCATAAATAAATTTGTATCCCATAACATTTTAGTTTAGTCCTTTTCTGATGCTTCTAACAATGCCACACGAAGCCTGAATAAAGCATATGAAAGGATGGACTCTTGGGGAAGAAAAAAGGCTTTCTCAAATCCCTGTAACTTTGCCCACAGATGGTATTTTTGGTAACCATCTCATGAGAAAACATGTGCCCCCATATCCCACACTGAATTTCTTCCCAGTGCTAGCAAACTGCCTTAGGAACAGCCAAAAACAGCCAGCGTGGTGAAAGGGGAGCTGTCAGACACAATGACCCCGTGGTGCCTCCTGCTCCCAGCAGCTCTTGGTGGCAGTGAAGTGTGGCTTTGAGTACTGGCACTGCTGGAGGTCACGTTGGTGGGAGGTGGTCCTGAGTGGTGCTGGTGGTCTGGAGGGGAGTCCCCCGTGGGGGTTGGCAGGTCAGAAGAGGTTTGATAGAGCTACATGTGTGGGTTGTCACCTGCTTGGTGCTTAGCATGGATTTGAACAACCACTGCGCTTTTGTACTGGAGGTCCCTTCCAACCCCTACAATTCCATGATGCTGTGATTCTGTACTGGGTTCTGTGGAGCGCTGCTGGCACCAGCTGTGGTTGTGCCCAAGTGCAGCTTCTGTGGGGCTCACATCCTCCAAAGAGTGCTGGAGGTGTTAGGTTTGTTCAATGCTGGGGACCATGGGATTGCTGCTATATCATAGAATCATAGAATCCGTAGAGTTGGAAGGGACCTTTAAAGGTCATCTAGTTCAACTCCCCTGCAGTGAACAGGGACATCCACAGCTAGATCAGGGTGCTCAATAAGTTACTTTAATATTGTTAGCAGAATAGCTTCTTACCAGAGCTTTCTCAGGGAGTTCTTCCCCCCATCTGTACGTATATATATGCATATCATTTTTATTTAAGGAAATACTGCTGTTTCTAGCAATCATCACATTGTAAAGCACCTTGCAAAATAATATTTTACAGCGAGAGAAGTTTGCCCGTCAAAGGAAGCTCTGCATTTCATCACCTGACTTTTGTTTTTATTCAATTCTTGCCATATTCCTGTGAAGGACAGCAAATCCCCAGCCTTGTTTCTTTTGTTATCTGCCTCAGCTCAGATCAGGCAGGGATCCTCCTGCGAATCCCACCGCAATTCACAGAAACCAGCAGTAAAATTCTTAAAGAGGGCAATTATTGAGGGAACTGGATTAATGATCTGTCATCACAGTTTAGCCACATTCACCACTGACCTTTCACAGAGAGGATGGTCTTGATAAATGCAGTTCATTACAGAGTTCTGACGTGAAAACAGAATGGCACTCTGTGTTTCTTGGCAGGCTGATCAATATTTTATCTGCCAAAGCATACAGAAGTGCTAAACAGGACGAATTACGTAGCTGCAGCAAAACAGAACAAGAAACAGAATTGCTCGGGGTGAGCAGAGCATGTAAATGTGACAGTTATTGGCCACACTTTGGCAATCAGACCCTGAGACGCTGTTTTTTTCCTTTCTTTTCTTCTGTCTTACTGTTTTTCTTTGCCTGTCATTCTTTTCTTTTTCAATACAAACAGGGCCGGGCTTCACTGGTTCTGGAAGCGCCGTAAACAGATAAGAAGGGCTTGTTTTTGCTGAGGGCTTCCAGCATTGCTGGGGACCCACTGGGCTCCCTGCCCAGGGGCACCGCTGTGCTGTCAGCCCCCCCAGCCAGGTGTGGGGATGGCAGTGGGTGCTTTGAGAGGATGTTTCATGTCTCTATTAAAAAAAAAAAAAAAGAAAGAAATCAGAAATCCTTGTCTTTTGAGCCTGGTATATTGAAGTTTTATCCCAGGAGCTGCTCCTTGTGCAGGGGTTGTTTGAAAGTCACCAGCGTTTTCTTTTTAGGGCTATAAAGGAGGATGTCAGACTACGGAAGGGGTCTGGGCTGACCTCCAGCAGAGTGCTGGGAACAAAGGCAGCGCTGCCCAGGGCATCCTACAGCTGGGCAAAAAGCATGCAGCTCATCCCAGGGAAGGCTCCTGTTTGTCGTACAAAGCGTTTGTGTCAAATCAGGTTCTTGTTCAAAAAGCAGAGGGGCCATCAAAAGCAGTGATGCAGTCTCTTGGAATGGGGAAAGTAGCCTTTTTTGTTCCATTTTCCCTTTCAACTTAAAATAAATTCCTAAGCTGGGATCTGAAGGCATGGTATTACACGTTGTTAACACTATTAACTTTAAAAAAAAAAAAAAAAAAAAAAAAAGCCCTGCTCTAGCAGATCAGCATCTTAGTTTTGAGATCAAGTGTCTGCAGTGTGCCTAGAGCTCTCTTCTTCAGCAGTCAGCAGAATAAATCCTATTGGGATCGTGCTTACGGATGGAAAAACAACTTGCATGACTTTTCTTTTTCCTAACCGATCCTTATACAAAGTAGTGGAAAAAGATGTTCAAGCGTGCAGAGACCCAGTTTAGGGCACGGAAGCAGAAAAGCAGTTTTCAGCTCATCCCAGAGCTGTGCAGCCGGCAGTTCTCCATCTGGAGGTGGTACAGATGGGAGCAGGGGGCAGTTGGGCTGCACGCAGAGACGTCTCCAGCACTCAGAAACAGAGCAGGGAAGAAGTGCTGCAACAAAAGCAGCAGAGGCAGCTCCTGGTGTGCAGGCTGGGAGTCTGGGTTCCAAACAAGGCACTGCTGGGATCTGTGGGGACAGCAATTGCAAACAGAGCCCAAATGCCCGGGCTGTGCTAACAAGGAAACCCCACCGAGAGGCACCAGCAGGGAGAGCAGTCAGTGGCTAGCGCTGAGCTCGTGTTGCAAAGGAAACTGCTGGAGGCACTTAGCAAAGCACAGACAAGAATGGGAATGAGTGAGAGGGCATGAAGATGATTTTTCTGTGATTCAAGTAGCAGCTGTGGTTATAATACCTGAAAGAACAGGAAACATAGAAGAGACAGGAGTGCTGCCAGAAACTTAAAGAGAGTATTTAGCAGATAAAGTTGGTGGATCCTGGGCACGGTGTAAGAAGATTATAAGTGTCACTGACAGCAGGAGTTGGGACTGGGGAGGAGAGAAAGCACTGAGCTGTGCTTTGCAGGACCTATACAACAGCCCCAAAGGACTATGAGCTGAGTCCACAGGGAAGATGGCTGGATTAAGGATAAGAGAGCAATGTCTGGTAAGGAACGGGAAGGGGCTTTATAACAGGAGAACCTGGTTAACCTTAGCATTGGCTTGCCAAATGATCCAAGCTGCCTACGTGTGTCCTTGGTGGAGGGTGGAGGCAAGGAGTCTTCTGCAGTGCCTTCCCACTGCTTTTAGAGGAGCATCAGGTCCAGGTTGTGCGGATGGGTCTGACATCCCACACAAGGATGGCAATGAAACCAGTGCTTTGGCCAGGTGTACTGAGAAGTTGGGTCAGACAGAACATGTCTTTTGACTAGGACATGTTCTTTTTTCCCACGTGTTGGTTTTTTTTTTATTATTATTATTTTTGCTATAATGAGATTAAATATATAAATTATTTAATTATTTATATGCACCTTCGTATATAAGCCTCAGCACATTTTCTCATCAATCTTTTAGTTCCACTGAACAAGCACAAATGAGGAATCTTTCACCTCTGTGACAGAACTTTACTGCTTTTTCTCTTTTCTTTGTGTGCTGCCGAATGCCAATATGTGCCTTGTCCTGAAGGAACTGCTTCTGCATCACTGCCAGGCTCAGGTGTCACAGGTGGCAGGGGAGGATGGCCAGAGGTGTGAGCTGTCACCTCCGTGCTGCTAAGAGGTGCTGAGGGAACGGCGTCCAGCAGAGCTGAGCAGCGCTGTTTTCTCCAGGGGAAAGGGAAGATGATGAGGTTTTGGAGCAGTGTGAGCTGGGGCAGAGCTGTGGTTTGCGTTAGCGAAATGTGAAACAGAGCTGATATTTTAAATAGGTGTAATTGTGTTATTGCTGGCTTCCCTTGCTGTGTGTGGTCTGGTGCTACCCTGCTGCTGGGATGGGCTGGGCTGGTTGCTTGGTCCCTGACAGCAGCCATTGCAGTTATGGAGAAAAAAGTCTTGATGTTTTGATGTGAACGCAGAGCAGCATTTGGGGTGTGCTGCTGAGGCTGCCACCAGCTCTGTCTTCCCTCCAGTTTCCTTTATTTCACTCTTTATGTGCATCGCATCTGCCTGGAGGTGACAGCCGTACCCCTCTCAAAGTCCCCAGGTTGGCTCCTTGGGCTGTCCTGCAGCCATGTGAGCCTGTGCGTTTTGGGGAAGAACAGTTTTGGGGGATCTTTGTTGTCAACGTGTGGATAGAGCATGGGGGTGAAGGAGATCACCATCTCTTCCCTCTTGGCAATGCAGCCATGGGCATCGTGATGCATCCAAATGGGAAGCACCACGCAGGAATAAGGTGGGAAGCAAACTAAATAGTTTTCTCTGTCTTCGTTAGCCTAAGATACATCTTAGAATAGAATTAAGATTTGACTGGAAAGAAAGGAAAACTTCATCTCAGAGAAAAGCAATTATTGAAGTAGCTAAATCCGTATTTATGACAAGACTGCAAAATTGTGTGATTGCACTGGAGAAGGCAATCAAAATTTCTTTTAAATAAGCACATGATTGTAAGGAAGGCACTTCTTGCCACCTTCAGGATAGCTATCAAATGGGGAAGGGGAGAAAGGCAAAACAAATAAACAAGGCTGATAGCAACTGAGTTGCAGAGAAGCCTTGTTCTTCCATGGGATTGATCTCCAACTGAGATCTTTGGTAGTTGTTTAAGAGAGAAGGAAAAATGTTACGGCTGTTCATTATCGCTGGGCAGTGAGGAGCCCAGAAGGGTCTGAGTTCAGGATGGGAAGTGAGCCTGGTTGTGTGGTTATCGCAGCAAAGCAGCACGGTGCTGACCCCAATGGCGGGTGCATTTCCGGCCCCTCTGTCCCCTTCTACCTTCTCAAGTCATGATGTTTTTGAAGCTATGAGCATTAAATAGGAAAGGGGGAAAAAATCTTGCCAGTAGATTTGTTTTGACATCAGAGAAATGCCTCCCACCTGGAATTTTAATTGGGTTTCAGTTGTAGCGGGACAAGAGGTCCAAAAATGATGTTGGCTCAGCAATAAAAGGACAGGAAGGCTGGCGGTCAGTATGACAACCTGCTGTTATTTTTCAGAGGAATAACATTTGAAGTCTTTGGGGAACTGATCTGCAAGAACATTGTCCCTTAAAGAGTGGAGAGACCCCTCAGATTTAGTCCAGCATGAGAGCTGAAATAGAATTGTTTCAAAACTGCCAACGCAGAGAACAGAAGCACAGAGAAAAGGGCATCTAGCAGGAGCAGCGGGCAGTGCTGTGCTTTGCACTAAAGCAAACAGATCTGCACCGACAGGAAAGCGGCCGCACTTCATTCTGCTAAGCTTTGCCAGACAGCAGTAGAGCAGAAAAGGGCAATAATGCTTTCGGTGCTCCGGGCACGTGGGTCAGCTTCCTGTCTAAGAGGATGCCTTTAAATCAGAGCAGAGCACTGCTCAGAGGATTGCTGGCAGCTGCGAGCACAGCGAGAGCTTTCAGGGTCACAGAGGTTTGGTCTCATTGCTCTAGCCAGGCTGGTGTCACTTCAACGCGAGCGGCTTGAGGGCTTCTCACTGATCATGACGTTTTTCCCTGGTCAGGGGTCGAGGGAGGTGGCTGTGGCAGCATGCAGTGTCACTGCAGGCAGCAGGCTGCTCCACACCATCCTTCCCCACCAGCCTAGAGTCTTGTGCTGTGTCTGAGGCTTCCTCGTGCTCTAACACCTTGAGAGTGAGATGTATTTGCTGTCCCTGTGCGCTTCGTGCCTCATTTACCCCAAAAAGGTTAGTCCCATGTGTTGCATAGGGTGACACTGGAGTGTTTGTGCCTCAAATCAGCCTCCTATGATTTATTTTTCACTTTGTGATCACTGGACTGATGATATTTAGACAAATGTGGGGCAAATTTGATATGGGTGGGGATTGCAAAGCTAAGTATGAAAGTCTGTTAGCAAAGCCCTATCATCTGCAAGGCAACGTTCTGGAGACAGCCCTGACAGCAGGGCTCAGCCAAACTGTCAGCTCCTACAAAGGATGACCACTGCAGGAGCTGCAAGGCGCAGCCTGGCGCGGTGCCGTGTGTGCAGACAGCCCGGCTTTGGCTGTGCCATATTTATCATTGCTTCAGAAGCAGAATCCCTTAAAGGATCCTCGTGCAGTAACTCATCCCTCCTTCCCTCTCTTCCAGGTGACACGTGCACCATGGCCAGCTACAGGCGGCTGAAGGGCGTCGTGTTGGAGCTGCAGGCGCAGCGCTCAGCCCCACCGCGCCGCCCAGCCGCCGACAGGGCTGCCCAGAAACGTGCTTTGGTGGAGGAGCTCTTCCAGCACCTGGATGAAAACAGGGATGGGCACCTCAGCAGCTCGGAGCTGGCGCAGGTGGGTGCTTTGTTGGGTGCAAATGGAGTGGGTTGTGTTTCTCATTTTGGAAAGGAGAGGTTGGCTGTGCCACAGCAGGGGGAGCGGTGATGCTGCAGCCCCCACGTCTGCCTCTGCATCTCCGGTGTGGTGTCCAACACTTGGTGATCCTCCACAACAACAACAGTGATGCTGGCAGTTTTCCAGCATCATCCTTGCTCCTGAGAATAGCTGATAATCCTCACTGCTAGCAATCATCTCCAACATTTCCAGGTAGCTTTTGATTCTGTGTAAGTTAGGAAGAAATCCTTCCCTTCTTCCTCCTCTTTTCTGGATCATATGGTGACATGACAGTAAAGTCAGAATACTTTTAAGAGGTTTATTTTGCCAGGGTGTTGAGGCAGATACTGAAATTTTGATTAGCTGATCCTAATAGCATTTGAAAAGGTGAGAGCCTGAAGAAACTGTTATTTCTAATTATGGGCCTGCTGTGCTGTTGGAATTCATCTAATTGGTAAAGTGAACCAGCGCAGGCACTTCTGCTGATTACTTTGTGCCCTGAACTTGTTTTCTTAGTGTGAAAATTTGACAAAGCAGCCTTATAAATATGAGCAGCAGCACTACACCAGATGTGGGAGAGTGTCCCCACATTGATCTTGTGGTTCTCTATGTTCTATAGAGTTTCCCCACATTGATCTTGTGGTTCTCTGTGTTCTATGAGGACAGCGCAAGCTTGCTGCTCCTCAAGCAGGACCATTTGCAATGGATTTGCTCTGAATTTTAATCCTAATGCTGTTGACACGATGCACAGTCCTGCCTGCACAATGCAAAGTGTCAGCATAAATTCCCTTAGATCTGAGCTATGAATGTATACAATACTTCATCTGAATTCGGTGATCTCTTATAAAGGCATGGGTAGGGATAAGAAAGCACTTCTCTCTGAATTCAAAGCCTGCTTTTGCACAGTTACATCTGAGTGTGAGAAAGAGCACCGAGAGGGCTCCAGGCGCAACAGCAAGCAAAGGAATTGGCTGCTAGTTTTTAATTCTTCTAACTATATCATCAAACTCAGTAAACGTGTTTGCAGCTCTGTTGCTTGCTGCAGTGTAATGAGCTGACAAAATCCAGCCCTCAGCTGGAGCCCACTCAGCCACACGTCCTCTGTGCACACACAAAGGCTGACAAAGTGCCAGCACCTCTCAAAAGACAAAGCAACACCAGGTAATGCTGAGTGCAGAGGGGCTGGGGATGCCTTTAATCCTGAGCTGAGCTGCAGTGCTGTGGGCCCCACTGGGGCAGTGTGGCCAGGTCAGGCTATGCTGGGCACCACCTGAACCCTGGGGCTCTCACACCGCCTATATTTCTTCTTAGCTCCAAGCCAGGATGACTTCCATCTGCTTTCACCTGTCTGCTTTATTCACTCTGCTTCCAAGGGATTTTTGTAGGCAATGAGCAATTTTTAATTTTCTGTGTTACAGCCTTAAGAGAAAGTTTCTTGCCTTGAGAGGCAGATCTGTGACTGATTTGTGTTGGCTCTTTTAATCTGAAGCTCACCACAACTTTAAAGTTCCTCCGAAAATGGGAGTTTTATTGCCCATGGGTAGAGGCAGATAAAATGAGCATGGTGCACAGGGAGGCATGTGATCTCATTCTCTCTGGCCGCTGGATGAGCTGTTGTTGTGCATTTTCTTTGTTTTACTTAAAAGAAAAATAGTCTCTTGAGCACCATAACCTTGTCTGCAAGAAACAACCTGAGGCAGGTAACACACACTGCTGCAGGAAACAAAAAGCACAAAAAAACCCAACAACCCAAGAAACAAAACAGTCATTTTTAAAGCCTGAAAGGGGTCTTTAGGAGGCTCAGTGCAGAGGGATTTGTCCCAGAGGAGAAACTGGAAGCATAGTCCCTGCAGCAAGGACAGTCCAGTGCCAAGGTAGCTTCCAGCACAGGGACACAGTTGAGGGCCTGTGCTTATTTGCTTACTGTCCATTACACAATTGCTTTGAGAGAAAGAGTGACAGCAGATGATCCATCCCTTCTGTGTAGAGCCCGCTCTGTGTCCTCACTGCCAATGGATTCCATTGAGCTGTGTTTCCCTCTGGACCCAGCAGTGTGAAGCACCCATGTTGTCCTGCAGCCATGGGTATACAAATCTATTAACAAAGGTAGTAATTGGAATGGTATTTCCATTTAAAACCTGAATGTATTTTCTAGTCAGATTCATAAATCTACTGAACACATTGCAGCTGAAGTGCCTTGTGTGTTGTTTTTTTTTTTTGTCTCCTGACATTAAATCAAAAGGAATAGTAAAAAAACTTGTAGTCTGATGAAAAGCTGATCAATTTTCAATACAAAGATAGACAAAGGGAAATTTCCATCTTTAGAAGATTGATCTCAGATGTTATGGTTGATCTCACTTTTATTGAACATTTTTACTGGCTAGGTGAAGGGTCATTTTTTTAGCATTATTGCTTTAAATTGCTTCAATATAATGGGCCAAGACTAGAGGAGTAAATAAGAGAGTCTCTGGATTGCAGCAAAAGCCTTCCTGCCTGGGACATGCAGTATTTCAGGAGTTTTCTTCATGTTCCACAATAAATTCAGAGAAGCCATTGTTTTCATTACGCTTAGATCTGAGTTTAACTGTTTGCTAACTTGGATGTATGACTTTCAAATCTCTCTTCATTTTTCGTGTGGAATGTGTGAAATCCTTTGCATGCAGAAGAAACAAACTGTTGAGAACTGAAAAAACACATTCATTTTGAGTATACCATCATCTCTTGCTTGTTCCAGTCCTAAAGGGGAAGGTGAAAGCGCTTGTGGAGTGATACTTTTTTTTCCTCTTTGCCCTATAAACCTAGTCCTAATCTGCTGACTTACGAAAGCACTGTTCTCCAGAGCCTCTGCTGCTCAGAGGCATTCAGAGAATTCTCATGCACCAGTGCCAGCAGCTGGCACCCCGAGCCAAGTTTGTGCCAAGTCAGAGCTCCAGCTTGGAGGGTTTCATGGTGCTGGGGGCTGAGTTGTGACCATCCTCATGCCCCTCTGAGGAGGAAGAAGAGGGTACTGCCCAAGGGTCATTTAATGGCGCATCTGCTGGGTGACTCAGAGCCACCGTCTGTAGCTTTGCAGTGAGGTTGAGCGTTTTCTCTGCTGCAGGTAATGAAGAAAGAGGATCTGGAAGATGATTTATTGGATTGTACGCTGGAAGACCTCCTCCGGTTTGATGATTATAACAACGACGGGCGCCTGACCCTGCAAGAGCTCTACACGGCCTTCCGTAAGTCCTGATGCTTCTGTCTGTCCTCAGTGTTGAAAGCGTGTGAATATCTGAGATGGCAGTGCTCCCTGCCCAGGCATGGTCAGCAAAGATGATCCCTTTTTGTATTTCATGTAAGGCTTGTTTTTAAAGATTGCTGTGCTTCAAAGGGTGGGCAAGAGCCAGGAGGTTGGTAAAAGCGTATGGGACTTGGTGTTCTTGTGGGTTTTCTCATGCTTTGGGCTGATGGCATCTTGTTGGTGGCTGTTGAGAGATGTTGGGGGAATGCCATGTATGTAGCCGTGAGCGTGTGGCTCCTGAGTAGCTCTGAGGAAACAATATGTACAAGCTGTTTTTGCCAAACGTCATCTTTCTAAAGAGAAGGTTTTCAATTTGCTTGACTTTCATTTTAAAAAGAGCAACTTTGGATAATAACATTTAATGTGCTTTCACACTAGCCCCAGTAATCACCTTGCACCTGTTTGAACCACATATATATTTAATTCAACACAGCACACTCAAAGCAGCAGATATACAGTAAAGCATAAAACTTCATCCGTTAAGAAGGTGATCAAGTGAGTTACCCCAGCTATAAAGGTTTGACATGCAGTTCTTTGGGAGTGTATTTGGATCAACGCGTTCTCAAAGTCACGGGAACTTGAAGCTAAATTCCACAAGTCATCTGTATGAGTTCTTGGTTCAGTGGATTTTAAGCAGGCAATGAAAATAGGACAGGTACAAAATATTAGCCCAGGGACAGAGGAAATAATCGATAAACTGCAGAAAGTATTGCTGCAAAAAAGCACGGCGTATTGAGGATTTATCGAAAGGATTTTGAATATTAAAAGAAACTAATGCTCAGATTTCTCTATTTTCAATTTCCCAGAATCCCTGCTTTTATCCAGAGCATTTATTGGTCGTTGGTTTTCAATTAAAAAACAAAGCACGTTGCTTGCAACTTTGGAAACTTTACAGGATTCACAGCATGTGAACTTCAGTGCTTGGTTAAAGCCTGGCTTTTTACTTTATTGCACTGTCTGGGAACAACTTCTCAAAAATATGTTTATGAGCTTTGTTCTTCATTATGAGGCAGCCCTGGCCCCTGACAGTAGTTTTGTAGTACATCAGGCACATTTTTCACGTTGCGTTGCTTAGAATTCAGCCAAGTCACTTATTTCTGTGTGCCAGCAGTGGGGATGGCTGCTCTGCAAGTTGAGGAACCTGACTTTCAGAATTCAGTGACATCAGGAAGTCTCAATCTGATTTATCCTCTCAAAACCTCCGTTAGGTCTGTCTCAGCGTGCCGCGCTCCGGTGCGGTGTTGCAGTTTGGAAAGGTTTGAAGATGACCTTGATGAAGCAAAGAGCTTTCCAATTTGTCATTCTTGCCATACTTTTGAAGCTGCAATTCATTTTCTTGACTCCCATGGCCTTTCTGCAGCTTACAGAGACACAGAATTGTACCTCCTCACTCCACGGTTCGCTCTTGCCTTTTTTTGACCCATCTTCTCCCTCTGGGGCCCACAGAGGTCCAAAGGGCATCTTTGGTTCTGTGCCCCGCTGGTCAGCTGAGAGTGAATGAAAGCTGTGTGGGTGAGAAGAAATGCAATGCCTTGCCTTATTGAAACCTGGTCTCACCATTACAACTCCTACATGTAATAGGTGCTGCTTTTAATAATCATTTCTAATCAGGCTAATCAATTACATACACATTTCAATGCGGAATATCAGATTGAGGGTAGAAATAGCAGCCCTCCTGCTAACCCTCTCTAATGTATCATCTTTATTCTATTTTTTTCTGAAAATTCTTTTATCCCTGAATAACAAGAACGCAATTTTAAGAAATTTGCTTTGGTGTATGAGGATGAATGGAAATATCTATTAGCAGAGGATTAAAGTATCACTTTCCAAATCATCCTAATCATTCGTACACGATGAGTAACATCTGAGACAGTTTAAATGTTCTCCTGGCAGCTCTGGAAAGAACAAGTTTAGGTGTCTTCTAATTTCTTATTAGTAAGTTTTATTAGATAAACAGGATTAGGGCAGTAATGAAAAGAAATTTATTTTTAAGATGATGAACTCAAATATTTTCACATTCCAAAGATAGAAAGTGTAGTACTAAGTGTACTTGTCTGTTTTCATACTGATATTTTCACAAAAGATTCAATAGATGAGTAATAAATAAGAAGCTTTGTTTATATCAGTACTACAGCAGTGCATGCACCTAATTAATCAGCATGGAGATGGTCAAGGAAATTGGCAAGCACGCCGCCCAGCTGAGTCAAGCTTTAAATACACTCAGATGAGTGATGTTTGGATGTAACTTCTGGAACAGTATCTGACTGGAGGTCATTAGAATTAGGCATGTCACTTTTGGCTTTCCCGTTGTCTTCCCTAATGGGAAAGTAGCAGGTTGGCAGATGTGAAAGCCCAGCTGAGAAAATCAGTGTAATCTTCTGGATCTATATTAGCATCAATGTGGACAGGTCCATTTGTAACACAAATATGTCGAAGAGAGGGAAAACATGCATCCCATCAAAATGGCTTTATCTTGTCAACATTGTTTAGCTAATAAGAAGCTATTAACCCTATGATAAAATCCCCTTAAGTTCCAGCTCACTGCCAACTAGGGCTCTCTCCTAAGCAGCACGCCCTTCTGACAGCTTGCCTGTGCATTTTGCTGTACCTCAGAGAGCACGAAAAGGCCTTTTGTGAGCATCCTTCCTACCCCATGGCTGTTGTTCTGACAGCAGGGAAATGCTGCTGGCTGTGAGATGTGCTGTTATCTAAAGAACACAAACACAGTTTAAATGCATTTATACAATCATAGAATCACTGAGGTTGGAAAAGACCCACAGGATCACCCAGTCCGACCATCCATTTACTGCAGGAATGAGTGCAGAAGAGGCTGCGGGATCAGCGTGCTCTTTTCACTCCTAAACTTGCTGGTGTTGGCTTGTGATTGTGCTGTTGTGCTCTTTGTAAGAAGCTTGTGCTGTTCTCTGATTTTGCTTTAATTCAGATTTCCCTTGTTGAACTGGCCTTAATACTTAGTGAACAATGTACTGTGGGTGAATTTGAGGAAATAAAAGGAGTGAGGAGCCAGGGCTGGGCATGGCTGTTGGGTAAATCAGTGCCAGTGTAGAGGAGCAGCAGTGGGTTGGGCTCCAGGCTCCATAAGTAAGACACACGGGGCTGTTCCTTCCTGACTCTGGACATCTTCCTGAGCCAAATCTGCACAGCAGAGTATGAAGCAGATTTATTTTTGAGGGGTGATTCTTGGAGACAGAGCTTTGTAGCTGTCAGCCAAACACTGAGGCTTCATGCCAGCCAGGACAGGCAGAGATGTGCCTGGGGAAAGGAGCAGGGGATGCAGGGACGTGGGAGAGCTTCTATTCTCAGGACTTAAGGAAAGATAGAAATAACTCATGTTTGAAGAGAATGGAACGTGTGTGTTTGGAAATGTCTGCAATCAATGTATTTCACTTCTGCCTGGCAGCCCAGGTGTCCAGCAGGAATTGCAGCTGTGAGTTCCATTCCAGGGCTGTGTGTTGCAGCCCAGTCCTCCCCATCGGTGTGGCACGTAGGGTTGGACATGTGTTGCTGCTATCTCCCAGTCAGATTGGTCAAGCCTGGTTAATTATATTGGACAACTATATTGTGAGATAAGATTTTGCTTGAGGTGTTCTCTTTAGCAATATTACAGCGTTAGTTATCAACAGGATCAAATCGTAGTCCAAAAATATTGACAGTCTGCGCACCGTGCTCAGCCTCTTCAGCTGCAATCTCCTTTGTATGTGATTTTTCTTTCATGTTGCTGCAGATATTGCTACGGAGTTGGAAATAATTCATTAGCTTACCAACATTGATTTGTTTCTCCTGTGAGCGATGTGATATCCAGACTTCAAACACGCCTCAGCAAGCAGAGCAGCGCGGCGGTGCTTTGGGTTGGCGGCGGTGTTTGGGGTGCCGCAGTGCTTGGGAACAAGATGAGCTTTCCTTTGCTGGCCAATGTGAGCAGCTCCAGGCTGCCTTGAGGGGTCCCATGCAGCTGTGTTGCTGAGGATAATGGCAATTCTGGGGGGGGGTTCTGGAATAATGAATGTAACGGTGAATTCTTGCAGCAAAAATAAGCTAAAAGCTAACCGTGGGGCAAAAAGCAGAATTTTTAAGCCATTTAGCTAGATTTCTGCACCTTAGTGTCTAAAGTGAAAATTTCTGGTAGGGTAGACATGGTTGGAATGATTGTGTGGGTTCCTTTGGTCAGGAATTGCTGTCTGATTAAGGCAGAGAGCGCCTCCTCCTAGTGGTGCACATGGTGGGAACTGCCAATCTCCAGTAGTTCTAGAAATACCTCTCATTTCAAAAGATACCGCCTGGAAAATGTCAATGGGCTTAATATATAATGACTGAATAAGAGAAAATGAACTAATTACAAGTTGTTATTGGAAATCCATTCTCTACGAATAGCAAAGAAAGCTCACCAGAATACAACGTCCCGGTGCTTTTAAACTGCTCCTCTGGGTGCATTGATTTGTTAATCTTGGTTTTAAATGAAAGAATTTGCAGTGTGGAGTTGTGCTTCGGAGGTGATGTAGTGCAAACCGTATCAAATGTCTACGCACACTCTTGCAGGAGCAGAATATCTAAATATTTATAAGTGCTTACGAGTGACTCAGTGGCGCATAAAACCAGGCAAATGCCATTTCTCAAAAAGTGATTTGATCCGTACCAGCAATGTTCACTGAAGCAATCTCCTACACACAAATAACACTATTCTCAGTTGCTTGCAGACACAAAATTACGTCAGTGAGCAGCAAATACAAATGTTGGTGAGCTCATGAAATGACTGACAGCCCCTCAGTGGGGCATCCACACCTTCAGATCGCACGGGTCGAGATCTATATGTGGTGATTTGCATTTTCAGTGAGCTGGGGATGTGGAATTGCAGGCTTTTCTATGGCTTTGTTCCATTCGTGCAAAAGCAGAGCAGACCTAGACTTCCCACACTGTCACTCCTTTTTTTCCAGTAAATGTCTTTCTAAGGAATTTGGGAAACAAATGAAACAAAGTCATGAAGCAAAAATACGGTGGTTTTTTGTTGGTTTTTTTTTTTCCTAAAAATGAGGGAAATTATGGTGAGTGAGTGCTAGAGCTGTGTTTGCCTTGTGAAATGTGCATTCATCTAAGGAATGCTGCCGTGTGTTCTGTTCTCCCATTCTCACGGATGCTTTGCATCACTTCTCCATCTACATGCTCTTCCAGTTTTTTTCCTCAACTGCTTCAGCAGATTCATGAATTTTAAGGTCAAAACTGTTCCTTAATATACCGTAATCACAGAATTGTAGGGGTTGGAAGGGACCTCCAGAGATCACCAATCCAACCCCCCTGCCAAAGCAGGTTCCCTACACCAAGTAAACCAGGAAACCGTAAGGTTTCCCAACATCTGCCTCAGATCCATTGGCTGCCACTACCTCTCCTCAGTTCTTGTTGTATTTGTTTTTGGGAGTTGATGGTGCCTTTTAGGTTCAGCTCCATGTGATGCCACTGAAACAGCCCCATTAGAGCGGTCCCCAGTGGGAGCTGCTCCCTGAGATCTGTCCATCAGCCAGCTCCTGCTTCATTTAGCACATGCTTCACTGATACAGCACAGTGCTATTGAGCTGCAGTGCTAATTTTATAATCAAAATGCCAGAGCAGCCATCAGAAAATTACTGAGTACAGTCCGTATCCCCAGTGCAGTGATACGATTTATGTAGAGCCACAGCTGAGATGTTTTTATTTCATGTTCTTCACAGGAGAAAATCTCCTTGACAAATCCAGAATGTCCTGATAGGAACTGAAAAAAATAGTAGTAGGAAATTGAGCAGGCTGAACTGAAAGGATGGTTCTGACCTCGTACTTTACACCACGCTCGGACCCCATGTCTTTGCTAGGGCATCCCAGCAGTGCTATTGGATCTTGCTGCCTGCAGAAGGGATCTGTGGCTGTGATTTACAAGAAGAAAAAAGAAACGTGCTAAGTGTATGCCAGCCTGTGGTTTTTCTTTTTGGTTGACGTTCTGTTCATGGTGAAAAGCTGACTACAGAAAAACATGGCAGGTGCCACTGATGCTGACCCAGCTGAAATGCAGCAGCACTTTTTATCGCAGCCCCAAGGAAATGCTGGAGAGGCAATGGAGTCATAGAATCATTAAGGTTGGAAAAGGCCTCTAAGATCATCTAGTCCAACCATCCACACACCACCAATACTGCCCACTAACCGGGTCCCTGTGTACCACATCTATCCTTCCCTTGAATGCATCCAGGGATGGGGACTCCCCTCCTCCCTGGGCTGTCTGTGCCAACCCCTCTCTGCTCCTCAGAAGAAATTCTTTCTAATATTCAACCTGAGCCTCCCCAGGTGTATGGTGGGCAGATGGGAGCACGTAAGGGAATGGGAATAACATTAATTCCAAAGCAAAGCACCAAAAAAGGAGCAGGGTGAAAAGGGAGAGTAAAAATATCCTCATGCTGTGATTGCAGAAGCTATAGGTGCTTTTGAAATACGAAATTAAATGGAACATTTGAGAGCTTGAAAGACGTTGGTAACTTTCAAAACATGCTTTCAGGGTGTACTTCAACATGAGCTGTATCTCATGGGGTTTTCCTGGATTTTGTGTGATTTCAGTGCAGAGCTCTGCTCTGATGGAACTGCTGCTCAAATTGCATCCAGGCAGAGGCTGGTTTTGAAATTGCAGGACACAAGATGCGGCCCAGCCTGACTTTCCCTGGGTGTCTGTCTGGCTCTGTGACCCAATTTTCCATGTCATGCATGCTTCATTTTAATTGTGTAGAAAATACTGCTTTGTGCAGTGCTCCATCGTACCAGAGGTTATCCATCATTCCCCACTTCGCCAAGACCAAATCTGCATCCCCGGCCTGGATTTCCCTTTTGCTGTTCACATAGGAAAGCAAAAAAAGAAAGGAAAAAAAAAGGAAAAAAAGGAGGAGTGGGGATGAAGGGGAAGCATATTAGTTTGTCCCTGGGCTGTGAGGGCCCAGGATCCATTCCCACTCGTGCCATGTATCAGCTGGGCTCAGGCAGTGCCGCCACCACCCCTGCGTTCCTCTTTACAACAAAAGCTGTCATCTGCATATGTTGAATATACAGTCACACGGCTGCTGTTTGATAGCTCTCGCAGGTAGAATCCTAAAAATTTTGCTGCACGAATGTCTGCCTTTTATATTCCACTCACCTCCCTAAGGCTATTGATCTAAGGAGCCCTTTGCCTGGGGAGAAACAAATCATTTCTGCCATGAAATTTCGGGAGCTGTAGTCTGAGCCTGTAGCAATCTGATGAGAGAAAACGCAACGCTGCTGCTGCCTGTCCAGGCTTAATGTTGTTCTGCTTGTCTAATCTATCTCCGTTAGCACAGACCTCTTGAATACTCTTAATAAAATCAAGGGCTGGAAGGAATATTTTTGCTAATGATCGTATGATGAAATAGGAGAATGCCATGCTGTGTCCCCTGGTAGAAAGCAGCTTCCCAAGGGGAGGGCTCCTCTCGAGGACAGTCTTCTTGTTTGTGGGTGTAAGTCCACGTGTAAAATCATCATTTCCTGCTCTTTATAACAATTAGAAATGAGCAATCCATGGGGCTGAATTGCTTGGAAGAAAGCAGCGTTCCTAGGCTGATGGCTGCCAACTCTTCATCCCCTCCTAACTTACATCAGGAAGTTCTGCTGCATCAGAAACAGCAAATCTCCTTTCTTAGGCATCCCCTTTCTGTAATGATCCAGAGAAGGCTGGCATGTTCTTCTTTAACGTGCAAGTCCTGCGCAGGATGACTGTGACTGCATCCTGGACTGTGACTCCATCTCGGCTGGGGATGAGTGGACTTTCCTATTGGTAGCTGATACACGTGTGTCTCTAAATTGGGTTTATACTCCTCTGGAACAAAAAAGCAAAGTAGTCTCAGTAGTACTGATAGTATCTGGTTGCATTTGGTCATCACTGGTATCAGAGTCTGTTGCACTTCATTATAGTAAGAAAAAGAGTTTTGTGCCAGAATCTGCTGTTGCACTGTCTGTCTCCAGCCCCAGATGTAAGCCCTGATTTACAGGCTTCAGAAGGTATAAAATGGGTACGAATACTGACTGTGTGAGTGAGCACATCTCCACTTGTTTTGGCACTAATTGCTGTTGGTTTTGTATCACCATTAGCCGATGTAAGTGCATTATGAACTACCGAACATACGTGTGTTTCACTCAAGTGGAGTGGTTTGGAGCCTGTTGGGAAGCGTAATGCATCTTCTGGCAGGGCTAATAGACTTGTTTTGCTTTTAAATGCAATTTACCAACCAGTCATCTACTAAAATATAGCATGCCCAGGTCTAAATTTGTTACAGAATTTTTATTTTCCTCCTTACTTGGTTTAAAGATGTGTTTTTATGAATTTGCTCCAAGTCAGGCAAGATGTGTTTGTGGAAAGGCTCCAATATGTTAATTGGTGTTTATTGAATACTTCAGTGTAATGTGATGAACAGGCATTGTGGATTGTAATTAATGCATTGACATCCAGCTTCTATAACTGAATGGAAGATGAAAGCAACTTGTAATGGCCATAACAGTCATTCATCTTGTGGTGATGCGTGGACACCTACCGAGTCAAATAGCTTTCAGAGAGAACAGAAATGCATTTTCTTTGTCAGACACTGGGGTTTGTGGCCATGGCTGGAGAGGGCTGCTAATGTAGCAACTCTTCCAGCAAGCAGCGCTTCCCTCCGGCGTTATCGAGCTCCCAGGATGGAGACAGGCACTTAGGCAATGAGAAAACAAAGTGGGCTGCTGGCATCCAGGTGAGCATTATTGGTGCTGCTGGTATCCCCTCATTGCTGTGTGCCCAGGCTCTCCCCTTCTCCTTGCCTTCTTCTTCTCCCTCGCTTACTTGAATTTGCTGAGAGCTGAGTGTATCAACAGGAGGGATTTGGCTCAGAAAGTAGATCTTTTCCTTTCTTAAATGCAGTGAGAGAGTAACCCGCTTACTCCTTTGATGCATTAGCACGGGTGGCCTCTTGAACGCAGTGCATTAAACAAATTATATGAACTGCAAATAACATGGTTTGTATTCTAGTACACAAACAGGACTCCCACAAATAAATAAACCAACGGCAAGAAGCTGCTTTTCAGCTTTCCCTTTTTAAGCCCTGCAACTGGGCACTAATACAATTATGTCAAAAGTATGTTGAGCAGATAGAAGTAATGAACTGTTGGATTCCTTTTCTGTAAAAGCTCTTTAACACAGGACGTTGGGGAATAAAAGATTTTCCCTGCAGTAGGCATCACGCGTACAAGAGCTTTAAAAAAATAAAGAAGAGTGGCAGATTAGCTTCTTTCTTTTGACTCGTGGGAAAAGACCAGCAGCTCCCAGCACTCATTGATTAGCTTTCCCTTCATTAAATGTGAGGTAGGGGAGGACTTGACAGGTGCAATTTCCTTTAGGGGGGGGAGCTTAGGGGCCTGGTGCTGCGTTGCACTGAACCATCGCTGCAATGCTCCCATGTGGCAGCTGAGTTGCAATCTTGCATCAGGCTTTCAGATGCCTTTCAGGTTCTGGTTGGAAGAGACCTCTAGGATCCTCGTGTCCAGCGCACCCCACCATGTCCACTGACCACATCCCCAAGCACAACATCCCCACATTCTGGAACACCCCCAGGGATGGTGATGTCCCCACTCCCTGGGCAGCTGTGCCTGCGCATCACCGCTCTTTTGGAGAATAACTTTTCGACTCGACCCTCCCCTGGTGCAGCTTAGGGCTGTTGCCTCTCATCCTACTGCCTTGCAAGCATTCTTCTGCCCACGAAATAAAAAATGCATCAATAATTACTAATTGATCCACAATTTCCTGTAACGAAAGAAACTTTGGAAGAAACAGTAGGGCCTGTAGCAAAGCAATTTCATTGTTTTTCTCTTAGTGTTCTGGATAATTTACTTTGAGGACTAGGTACAAGTCTCTCATAGAAAAGGCTGTAATATCTGGTGAAGTATTTGTGCTTCTTGTAGGGATTTTTTGTTTCCTACAGTTATTATAACAATTGTTATTAGTTTTTGTGGATGATGCCCCATAGGAGTTGGATGGAGATGCCCAACCAATTTCACGTTGGCTTCACAAGATGTCAGATGATAACCATTTTTAGTCACTTGAAATAACAAACCCGGTTCATTTTTTTGCGGATCTGTCACTTGTACCAAGTTTATACATGAAATGCACATTTTACATGCACCAATCTGCTTTGTCTATTCCACGTTTAAGCTGGTAAGACCTCTGGCTGTCTAATTCCACTGGCATATGCCTGTAACTCCTTCATAGTGAATAAATAAACTAATGACAGCCTAAAGGGATAGGGTTAGGGCACAAAAAGAAACAGAAACTGTTTTCTTCTTATTTTTATCTTTTTCATCAATACATTTGTTTCATTATTTTGTTAGCAGCGTTGCTGCTGCCTCTGGCAGGTGAGTAGAGCTCAGCAGTGCCTGAACCAGGAGCAGCATCCTGGCACACCACGCTCTATTGCCATCTCCCTGCCTTTCCCTGGCCTCACCTGGCTGCCTTTCTCTCCTCAATCAGTTTGTATTTTTTTCATACCTGTCTCTTTCTTCTGTGGATATGAAGAGGAGGGTGTTCACATGATGGCACAAGAGGAACGTGAGCAATTCCCATTAAAGGATTTCTAAGCCTCCTCCTCGCATATCTCTTGAAAAATATTGACCATAAATATCTTGGAGATGTTTTGAAAATGTCGTCCCCACGTAGAAATGATCTTGTGTCAATAGCAAATGGGTCTCAGCTGTCAGGGGCTATAGCATCCCTCTACAGTTCATAGGCAATGAAAGTCTGGAGAGTTCTGGGGTAATTTCTGTCTCTTGCTTCACAGATCTTTTCCTAATCACAGTGAGAATGAAATTGCTTCACCGCCCAAATCCCCCACAGCCATTCCTGCTGCAGGACTTGTGGCCTCCTCTACCTGTGGGTAGTCTCCACTGTCCCTTCCCTATCCAAAGCAGAAAGGGATGTGCTGGTGCTTAAATAAAAAAGGCAGCGAGATTCCTATGCTGCAGGCTCTTCCTAGGCGGTTCCATATCAGCGTTAGCATCTTGTCTCACAGCAGGTGGAGATATGGAAATAACGCTTCAGGAGTTCTTCTCTCATTATGGTGGGCAGGAAATCGAGAGCTGCACACAGAGTTCACATCATGTAATTTTCTCATAACTGCTTTTTTGCAGCTTCTCCCTGAATTGTGGTGTGTCCGGCGTTGGCTGGGAGACTGTTGGTGGTCCCATGGAAACACTCCCTGCCAAGGAATGTATCTTTGTTATAGTGTGTTAATTTGGGTTGGCTGTGCTGTGGGACAGGCGTTTCTTGGCAGAGAACAAGGCAGTGGGAACAGTCATCCCTAATGGAGGAAAAATATTCACCATTTCACACACTCAAAGTTACAGCTCAACTTCACAGTCTGGTCACATCGCAGGGTTTAGTTAAATGGAAGTGATAGGAAATGTCCTTGGATTTTACCCATCATCTGGAGAAATTGGCTCAAGCCTGAGTTCCAGGGGCACAGACCTGGAATCACAGAATAGAATGACAGAATTGCTCAGGTTGGAAAAGGCCTTGAAGATCATCGAGTCCAACCGCAACCTGACCGAACTAGCCTAACTCTAACAGCCCTCTGCTAAATCATGGCCCTGAGCTCCACATCCAACTGAGTTCTTCCTCTGCACCCTCCCTCTGGTTTTGCTTTGAGTTGCAGGGCAGCTGCTGTCTGAAGGAAAGGGTTCTGTGCTGTGTTAGGCTGTCATTTTTCAGAAAAGTGGGGGTTTTTTTGCTTTTTTTTTTTAATATTATTTTTCTTTTGCTTTTTCCACCCTTCAGAGGTGCTGGGCTCTTGGCAGTTATGCTGAGAGAAGCCAGCTACAGCATTGGCATTGGGTTTAAAGATCCGCAGTGTCATCCTTTGTCCTTCAGAGAAGTGCTTGTCATGCAGTCAGCACAGCAGGGCTCCCCAGGGCTCTCCCATCAGTGCTGTAGCATTGTCTGGGTGCTCCTTTTGCAGTGACAGATCCTGAAAGTGTCTGTAATGATGGGAGTGACTTACAGAGAGGCTGAAGGAAAGCACTGAGAAGTTTTCGACCCCCTCTGGCCACCAAGAAACCATAGGACCAAGGTGCCAAATTGTGCTGTGATTTAAATGCTGTTGTGTTTTATTGCAATATGTGAATATAACTTAAGTGTGATCATAGAAGGTAGAGGCTTTTACCTTGCACCGTGAGTGAGAGGTTTGCCAAAAAGTGCATCGTTTCATTGCTGTAGAAAGAAGCTGCGTTAGGCTTTTCAGTAGCAGCAGATGAAGAAATCAGATGGAAAAGATTCTTCAACAGAACAGTTTCTGAGGCAGCATCCAACCCGTGGGCCCTGCAGCACGTGGGGCAGCCGGCCTGCCTGCCTGCCACAAGCTGTAATGTACCTCGTAGGAAACAATAAGCAAGGGAGCGCGGCGCTGTCTGTGCTCCAGGGCTGTGTCCTTAAATCAGTGAACCTGAATCTATCAGAGCGAACCACCTGTCAGTTCCCTTGGAGGGGATTTTTTAAAAAGCAGCAATGGTCCCTTAAATCACCAACCTTGTCACGGGAGGAAAAAGAATGGCTCTTTTCCCATCATATTACCTGGATGGAAACAGTAAGAACAACAGAAAGATGTTTTTGTGTGCAAGCGTTCCTGCAGGAGGGCAGGGAGGGGCCCACATCTCAGTGTAGCTCTGCTGTGTTTCCTGCAGCACAGAGCATCCCTGGGAGCTGGCACCAAAGCCAACCCTCCCAGTGCTGGTGCTGGCAGAACAGTGCTACCCAGTGCTGTGGAGATGCCCCTTTGTGAGCATAAGCAGATGCTGCTGCGTTCCTTCTTAAGTTGCTGCCTTGTTATGTGCCTTGTAGTAACAGTAACAGCAGTGAGCGAGCTGTGAATGATGCTTTGCTTTCCCTGGTAGAATATCCTGGTTAATCACAGAATAGATGCTGCTCATCTGCTTTTATTTCATGAAAGATTTTAAAGAAGAATAGTCTAAGCCATTCACCCGGTGCAGTTTCAGCATATCTCACTCTGACTGTTCCAAACCTTTTGTCTCTGCTTTGCTTGTCATTAAGATTCAGAGGTTTGGTCAGTCTGTGAGATGAGGGGCAGCTGAATTGATCCACCTTTAAGCTGTCTGTTCCCTCACAGAAGCCAAAAGCCTCCTCAGCTTCCTCCTGACCGAACCCAGAGAAAACGCCGCTTCATTTGTTTGCCTTCTTTACATGCAGACATCATAATGCAAGCTAATTAATCCTGATGCAGCTCACGAGGCAGGATGCAGCCCTTGTTGGGATTGCTCTGTCGCTCCAAGCAGAAGGAACTTGCATGGATGCTTAACAAATTGGCTGCTCAGCTTTGTGTGGAGTACTCATTTTTCTTTTGGACTTTCTTTCTTGGAGGGATGAAAAGCTTTCAATTGGCTTCTTCTTATTGCATCTGCGGACAAGTGGAAATATATTAAGAGAGGACACAGAATTTGTCTTTACTTTATTTGCATAAAAATACAGTTCAGACCAGTTTCTCTCTCCAAAGAGGTTTTCTGTATTTCTGTATATACCCTCCTCAGGGACAGCAGTACAATTACCAAAACAAGCAGAGCTGCATTAAACTGGTACATCTCATAGCGTGGCAGGGGTCTCTGCTGACATTCTGGTAAAAAATGCACACAGTGGACATGGGAGGTGCAGGAAGCTCTGTCCAGAACTGAAATAGGAAAACATTTGCTCTATTCCTTAATTACGTCACTTACAGTAGTAGATTTTAAATCTGTGTTTCCTCTCTTGCATGTTTGCCTTTGCTCATCATCCCTTTTCAAAGATGTAATCTCTTTCCTGTCTTTAATCTGTGCTACTTACTCATTACGTAAGAAGTTTGTAAATCTGCAGTTTTCTTTGGGAATTTAGATTCTTTTAATTAGTTTTTGTTGGTGCTTCTGTCGGAGAGCAGATCTACCAGAGATCTGCCCAGAGACCAGGGAGAATAAACACACCCAGCTGTTCTAACAGGCGTACCATGAGAATCCAGCAAGGCAACTGTGCCATTGTTACCACTTTATAATTACTTATTTTGTGTCTATCAGCTCTTTTGAAAGGCTGAGTTCTTCACAGCTTCATTAAGTCCTGCCATCTCCTCCCAGCCCCCTCCCATCTCTATTTAGATAGATTGGACAGATTTTGTTAGCTTTCTCGTGGTAATGATGGGGACCAAAAAGTCATTTAAACATATTTGGCAGGCCATACATCTTAATGCTATCTAGTAATAATTCAACAGGAAAAGGAGTCATGTGCCTGTGAGCTAAATGAAATGAATTTTGGGCTCTGTGCTCCCCGTGGGCCAGGCTCCCCTTATCTCACTTCTCATAAATGAGGTGTGCAGTTCAGCTGTGTAACTGAGATGGAGAAATGATGTTCAGGACTCTTTGCTGGGGAGCTATGGGACGCCCTTAGGAATGCATGGGCTGCTCAGCGACTCCCTGGGAATATGCTGCCTGCTTTCATGGGCTTCTTCACACACGCTGTAAACGCCAAGTGAGCACTGTGCACCAGGACTGAACCCAAACACAGCCCCAGAGCTCCTGCAGCAGAATCATCCCAGGGTCAGCGCCTGCAGGGCATCCCTCGCTTGGTCCTTTGCTCTTCTCACTCCATGCTGGGATGCTGCTCCTGATGTGGTGGCCCAAGAGCAGAGCTAGGCTGTGGGGTCTCGTCCTTGACCAGCCAGAAGGTAAATTTGCCTTTTTCACCCTATACTTTGTTGTTTCGCAGAGCTGCCTGCATGTTGAGGTTGTTACTAGTCCCAGGTCCTTGGCAGCAGCGGGTCCCTGATCTCTTCTTCTACGTTAATGGCTATCAGTGCAAGAGGAAAGGTCGTTCCATGCCAATCAAACTAGTTTTCCAGTGGCCTTGACCTTTTGAGAAAGAGTTCTGTTGGAAAGGGGGAACATCCGGCAGTGTGACAACACCCTTCCTCATCTTTCCCTGTGTCTGCAGATCTGGCACTGAGGTACCCACATCAGTTTGAATCGCGAATTTCTGGCTTTTCCAGGGTTAGTGACACTCAAAAGAATTGAAAAAGAAAATTCACATCAGTATGATGTTCTCTTCAAAACAGCTGTCTGCTTCCCTCTTAGAAGGCCAAGCATACCTATTGCACATGTGGCAGGAAATATATTTCTTTATGATGTAATGTTGAGCTGCCCAAATCGACCAGTTCCAGGGGGCAAAAAAAGCCAAAACTAACAGCAGGAGTTGCTGTCATGATTGGATCGGCCACGTTGCAGTGAGGTTTGTTCCCAATGGAGCTGATGTGGCTGAACACTAATAGTCATCATCAGCCATTGCTTCCGTGGCAGAGACGAGCCAGTGCCGCTCAGTGTTAGCTGGTGTGCAGACCCTCTGGAAGATGCTGCTGTACCCAAATCTGATTTTCCAATGAAAGGAAGTAATAAGCAGGAGGCGAGCAGCCGTGAGCCGGCAGGGATGGCAGCCAGGGTGCTTCTGTGCTCAGAGAGTCTGACGTGCTGTTCATCACCACTGCTGCAGGAGCTGAGGAATAAACAGGGCACAGACATTTTTATTACTGCGCCATCAAACTCTGCCCAGGGAGATTTAAGGCATTATTGCTGGAAGTAGCACTTGGTGTAGTCAAAGAAGCGCCTAACCTCAGCGAGGAAATTATCCGAGCTTCTTGTTACAATGAAATTTATTTTCCCAGCTTTAAATAAAAAGGGAGGAGCTGTGTGTGGGGTGAGAGATGTGCCACTCAGCACGCTGTGTGCTGCTCCCCGCTGTCACGCTGCTTTCATTCCAGCTGTAGACTCCTCATGCAGTTACACTGCTCTGTGGGGCAGTGGCTCCTTCTGGGTTGCACTTATTGATATGAGCCACATAAATACTTGCTGTGTTGTGTTTGTTTTGGATTACGGCTCCTGGGCAGTGCAGGAATGCTGTGGGCAGCCCTTACATAGTCCCAACCCCTGCAAAGGGCCAAAATGCCCCATTCCACAAGGTGCTAAATTATAATACCCCTATGTGTGTAAAGATTGCGCCTTGGTTTGGTGTGTTGAATGCATGAAATGTGTTAAACGTTGCCCAGCAGAATGTGGAAAGTTGGGGTCTGAGCTGTGGTGGGGCTCTGGGCTGCTGTGCCCACATTTGCAAACCGATGGGAAGCCATCCACAGCCACCAAACAGCTGTGAGAGGCAATGAGGCCGTGTAGCCTGTTCTAGGATTTTGTTCTTGCTGCCCTGATTTTCAGTGTTGTTTCATTATATGTGTTCTCCTCCTTCCTTTAAACTGCATTTCACCATCAGCCTCCAGTCTCAGTCCTGGAGCTTTGATTTGGATGCTGTTGAAGGATTAGATCCACTTGTAGAAAAGTTGCGTGGCCAAAAGTCCTGGCTTATTCCAAGTATCAGTGTGATGTCAGGTTGTACAAGTTCTCCTATGAGTGTTGCATGGCTGTAAAAGGCAACACTCAACCAAAAAAAATACAAAACACCACACCAGAAACTACACACAAGAAAAACCCTGAAATTAAAATGGCTACATAAGACAATAGACGTGTGAGAGAAAGGATTTTGGCTCTGTCTCTCCTTTTGGAAACTTTATTATCAAGTTATGGGGCTTTGATACTGCTATTGATTTCACATAGAAGATATTCAGTGCTACAGTGGTGCCAATCATATTAAACCTCAGGATGGATGACTGCAAAAATGTAATAAGGTGATGGTTACAGCTTACATTTCTAATGAAAAGTTCCACTAATAAATAGAAATCCATAATGAAATTGCTTCTTAAATGAATTGTTATTCAGGAATTTTCTGATTAGTATAAATCCTCTGTTATGTCACAACCCGATTAAATTAGACAGGATATTATTTTATGTAAGATAGTAATTAACTAAGCTGGAATTGGGCCAAGTAGCCATAGCTTATACCTGGACTGCCAAGAGATAGATGAGACTTTTAATGCTTACAGTCAGTTGAGAACTGCCCGAGTTTTCCATTCATCTGAAAGGTGATGTTTTACCTCCGCTTTCATTCCATCTGATGAACTGGGAACATTATCACCACTCAGTAAAAACTAAAGTTAGTGGGAAAAACCTGAATCAGTACCTCTGAGAGGAACCGTGGCCAACACGAGGGCACTGTCATCATCTGTGCTCTTTGTTAACGTGGGAAAGCCAACCGAGGGCTTCTTGGCTGAGCACTGCTCTGGCTTTGAAACATCATCACCTTCACTTCTGTGATGTTTTGTCCGGGTTTGGGGGTTTTTTTTTCTGGTTGTAAAAGGAAAAAGGTGATGGTGAGACGTGGGGCACGTGAGCTCGTGCCTTGCACACACGTGTAGGCTGGGGCAGTGCTGCAACCAGGAGGGCTGAGAGTCAGGAAGATGAAAAGATATCTGGAATCAATACTTTCTGAATTAGATTTCTTTTTTTATAGGATTAAAAATGTCTCGTGAGTGACCCAGAGGAAAAATGTAGACTGGAGGCAAAGTAGAAATGATTACTGTATCTAATAACTTCCAGGTGTCTGTGGTGTTTGCAGTGAAGGGGAAAGCTCCAGTGCCTGAACATTGTGCATTATCAGCTTCAGAGCAGTGCTTTTGTCTTTGGTTGGTTTGTTTCCTTTATAATTAGTGCAAAAGCCATTTTTTCCAGAGAACTGTTGTATTTTTTAGAGAATAATTTTACAAGCCTTATTTTTAATGATTACGAAACAGCAAGAAGGTAGCTGTAATGCAGGTGTAAGTCCTTGTAGTTGTGGACATCACACTGAAGGGAAGCAAGTCATTTACAAGGAGTGTAAATGAGCACGCCAGGTAGTTGGGTCACAGTGTGCTGTTACAGAGTGGGATGGCAAGCCTGGTGTGGATCTTTGCAGAGTTAATAGATTTGTCATGGAGTTACATTAGTGCCAACATCATCTAGCTCAGAGTTGCTCCACATCACAGTCTTTCATTCCATCTTTCAGCATTGAATCTGACAGGTCTGTGTCCTACCCCGTACCCAAAGTCACGAGATCTGTTGTGCACAGCAGCTCATGGTTGTCAACAGCAGAGATGTTTTATAACCTTGCAAAAGTTGGACTCAAATGTTAACAAAAACCACCCAAAACGTTGAACTTGTCAGCATGTATTTGCTTAGATCCCTGTGAATACAAACCCTTTGGTTCTTGCTCTGTCTTTAATAAAACCAAATCCCCTTTCTCACCTGGCAGCTGTCAGCAACAGGGAACTTTACCCTTCAGATTATCGCTTATTGAATCTTCAAGAAATTGAATTGTTCATTATATGTGTCAGCTGTAGTTTACCAGAACGCTTCTGTCCCTCCAGGAAGGAGCTGATTGCTCTAATCATATAAGGCAGTCTGAAATTTTGGAAACCCATATGCGGCCCTACAGCACATCCATGCCTTTTCATGTTATTGTAGGAAAGGTATTGAGTATACATCACTGCCCATCACCCATAAAATGCAGGCTCAGTTTAGAAGCTGAAAATATTAATGAGAAGGAACCCTTTGTTTTTTATGAATGCCTTGCATTAACCTTTGCCTTTTCACTCCTGATGTCCATCTCTCTTAATCTGGACTTACAATTCGCATGCCCTCATTTATATCCCAAACAACCAACCTTCCATTAATCTGAATTTGCTGGATCTGAGTCTCTCCTCCACGTAATTTTTGGAAACTCACATGAGGACCATCCCCTCCATTGTGTGAGCAGATTATGCCATCAGCAGCCAATGCTCACAGCGTGCCTTGCTTTATTCCCAGCGCAGGTTGGCTGCTGCTGGTTTTCCCAGTGAGTGCAAAGACTCTCCCAGCTCAGGTCAGACTCCAGACCATCAAAGAAAGCGCTGCAGTACTTAACTGGTAATATTTCAAAACAAATTACCTGATTTGTGGAGGGATTGTTAGCTCTCGCTGTGCACGGCATCAATGGAAACCATTTCAGAGTTGAGTGATCACATACACTGCACAATACACACCGCTTGGCTTATTATAATGCCTTGATTCAGTGGAAGATAGTATTTTGAGAGCAGCGTGTGGGTTCTTTAGCAAATATTTTATATGAAAAGAGTATAACTGTGGAGCTACAGAAAAGGAAACTTAGAAGGATTCATATATCAGGCCTGAAAATCAGATAAAGATTCAAATCCAAGCTCATTCAACATGACAAAATCCTTTTTTTTTTTTTTTTTTACTCTTTAATGATTGTGGAAAATAAATGTCGTGGCAGTAGCTGCCATAGCACGAGAAACCTTGTAAGAATAGAGAAGGTGGTTAGCAGAGGTCCCAGCGGGAGCATATTCTTCACAAATTGAAGAAGGATTTACGAGAATGAGGGGAAGGAGCAAAGGGAGAAGCTCTGTGTCAGTTAAAGGACTCAGCAGCCTGCCTGTGTGCATTGCTGGGGTCTGCAAAGGGAGCCAGGTAGCTTTGCTGTGCGTTTGCAGAACACTTCTTTCCTGGGAATTGAGGATATTGGTGTGGCAGCACTTGAGTTGCTTTAGGAGAACTTTGAGTTTTGTGCTAGTGGGAAGCAATGGGAAGTGTGTCAGCAGGTGGGCTGCATGTGAGCCTGTGATGGCCAGTGTTAGCACTGCAGATAACCAGCACCAGTGGCACTGGGTAATGAAGATGGTCCCAATCTGAGGGGCCTAGCAGGATCTCAGCTCTTCTGAGATTTCGTTTTCTGTGTCCCAGCCTTGTTTTCCTTCCTGATTTGCATTGGACACCAACAGTAGTTCCTGTGATGGAAGAAAAAAAGGATGGTTTAAGGCTCTTTTCCATTGAATCAGCAGACAGATTGAGGGCATTGCGTTGGGAGCTCAGCAACAGAAGTGGAAAGTCTTGGGTTCCCACGGGCTAGAATTAGCACTTAGGACACTTTATAGCCAGCTGCAGCAAAATGGTCTGGGCTTCATACACGTGTGTTTCTGCGTGTATATGTATGCCTTTTTGAAACATTCATAATGCTAACACAGTGATCTCCCATGTCCTTTTGAGATGTTCTCTTGAAACCTTCTGCCCAAGTGTGAATGTGTTTGTTTTGTAACTCCATGTAACATGGAGTTGGTTAAAGATGGGGCTGTAGAAGCAAGAGTAGAAACCGCTGCTCTGAACGACTGTCTGGCTGTTGGGAGGCATCATCAGCTCCTAAATTCAGTGCTGGAGAACTGGTAGTAAAACTTGTTGTTTTATCTGGTGAGAATTATGTGCCTGATATGGCCTATGATGGTGAAGTCCTACGACATAACCCACGGCTATTTTCTCACTCCTAATTCATTCTAGGCCAGTAGAACTCCTGTAGGACTCTGTGTATTTTTCTTATCTCACGAGAAATGTTGCCATTTGGAGTAAATATTATTCTCTTTCTAATGGGCTTGAAATTCATTTCAAGTTTTCCAATTACGTATTTCATTTATTTCCTGAATGTGAAATGACACTGCAGAGAGCAGAGTTGTGAGCTGCCCTGCGCCGAGCTGCAAAAGGTTTCACTTCTGAATTTAAACGCGCAGAAATTAATTAATGAAATGGAAGTTGCTCGCCATGAGATGCCAGGCATTTCTCTGGCTAAGAAGCAGATGCACCAGGAAAAAAAAACAAAAAGGAAAAGAAAAAAAAAGAACGGTCTGCAGTGACTCAGCGTAGCACTTTGTGCTGACCTGAGGCAGTGAGTGGCGGTGTGCTTGGCATGGTGCTGCTGCCCTATGCAGGCAGGAGGAGCTGATTTGTGCTGCTCACTGCTGTGCGGCCGGCGTGAGAGTCCGACCCAATAAATATTTTAGGATTGAAATAATTACTGATGGAGCATATGGAGCTCTAAGAAGCCCGAGACAGTTTGTAGACTCCTACAGTTGATATTGTGATACTTATGTGAGACCGGTGATATCAAAAACAAGCTTTTCACAGATTAGTTTATATTGTTGCTTCTCTACTTGAATTGGACTCAGTGTTGCTTGTACTGTGCAATTCAGTTCAAGAAAAGGATTAAGGAGGGTTAATGAGAGTTATTGCAGCCTGGGTGCCTTTGCACACGGTACAGAAATACCTGCTGCATTGTTCCTAATGTATTTCATCCTCAATCCTTACTTCCCAGGATGTCTAGGTTTGATTTGGGGGTCTCTTTTCTCTCTGTTTCCTCCTCAAGATCTCAGTTTATGTCCATTTCTAGATATATCTGCATGGTTCTGCCTGCCAAGCTGCTCTTTAGTGCAGTTATTGAATTAATTATGCACACAGTTTTGAAAAACAAAATGTCTTGCTGATCCCATCTTTGCTCCAGGGAGTGGTACTGGAGAACACCAGGTGATGCCAGCCATGCTGTCATTTCATATCCCAAAAGCACAGGGACATGAGATGGGAGGTCAAGAGCACGAGAGCAGATGTTCTGAGGTTCAGGATATCACACCGTGCTGTCATCAGTGCTGGGCATTGCCTGGCATCCCTGACATTCGTGGGAAGTGTTAGTCCAAATCCTTAAGAATCTGCGTGAGAGAACGAATGACCAAATCTAAACAGCAGAAAGGTTGGTCCGTGCTGGTTTAAAACTCTGGATGGAAGCACATGAGCGTGTTCCACCAGCTGCACTGCACGTCTCTGTGCAGGCAGGGGCTCTGTGGCAACATTCACCCATCTGCTGCTCCGTGCCAGAGGAGCAGGTGTGGTGTACGAGTGCTGCTCCACTGTCTGAATTGGTAAATCCAACACAGATCTGGGGAGGATGAGGCTGGAGAGATGGGCTGCAGCAGTCCCAGCACACAGTAAGGAGCAGCGCTGCCATTGAATGCAGAACCCGAGTGTTTGGAGGGTTTGTTCTGCAGGATGAAAAGAGAAATTAGAGCTCTTTGTTCGGTGATCACAAAGGAAAAATGCCCACATCAGAAAAATGCATCCACATCTTTGTTTTTCATTTGTGCCTGAAAAAGATCAGTGAAAACAAAGATGTCTCTTTCACAAAGCATAGGAAGCAGTAGAGTAGGACCCAGCAGCCAACTGTCCCAGTGGTTCAGGTCCTAATAAAATCTTAAACCCATGGTTCTTCCCCAATCTCACATGCACAGAAAGAAAGATAATTTATTTCATCTCAAGCTGAGAATTTTCTCTCTTAAAACATGGCATACTGATTTACAAGGTTTCTCCTGTAAGTCCCTTACAGTAAATTACCTGTCACAAGGGTCGTGGATCCCTGTCTGCATGTTTGAATAAAATGTATAACAGATTTACAGCATTAATAATGGGACTGTCTTTGGAAAGCTCTCAATTTGCAACAGTGAGAGTGGAAAGATGGCAGCTGGGTTATTTAGCATCCTGCCTATCCTCCTCCTGAAGTTGTGAGCAGAATATGGCTGCTGATTGCTGAAGGTGCTCAGGTGCATCGACCTTGACTGGAAAACCTAAAAATCCTCTTACCTGAAGGGAGCATCAGTGCTGGCAAAGCCTGGGGATGGCTGGAAATGCAGAAGCTTTTGCTGGGAGAGGAGTGAACCCATAAACCTGTGCCACATCATTATTTTTATTACTCTGTGACCAGAGGAGATGTGCTGGTGAAGTCCACCTTGTGCCACTCATCTCTATTGTGTGAGCAGAATCATTTTAACAGAAGAGCACAGGATGAATCGTTTTTTGACATCCCCTTCTCTCCCCATTGGAAGCCAAATATTATGAGAGCATTGGAGGAGTCCTATGCTCTTATAATCACCCCCAGTTCACTGAGAGGCACTGGCACAGGTTGCCCAAGGAGGCTGTGGATGCCCCATCCCTGCAGGCATTCAAGGCCAGGCTGGATGTGGCTCTGGGCAGCCTGGGCTGCTGGTTGGCGACCTGCACACAGCAGGGGGTTGGAACTGGATGAGCATTGTGGTGCTTTTCAACCCAGGCCATTCTATGACTTCTCTTAATTTAGAGCATGTTCTTTGGCCCAGTGATGTCACAGCCTCAGGATCACCTGCCCATCTCACACAGCCTGGTGTGGAGCAGCAGCCGTGATGCCCGGCACACCGTGAGCCCAGCAGCCACATTCTCATTTTTTTTACCCAAATCTTCAGCTGACAAGCAGCTCCAAATCAACCAACTGATCCCAGCCAAGTAGATAAAATTTGTTACCGTTCCTGCAGAAATGGAAATAATGAAATTGCTATTTTAGAGCCTCTCTTTAATAAAATACACTATCATCGGGCGAACGTTATATCTCTGCAGAAATTCATAGACTCGTGTGTACATCTCTGAAATTAGACTGGTGCACTTGAAATAAAATCCTGCTCTTTATGAACAATTCCAGCTGGGGCCTGCTGTAATGATACTTCTATATCAGGCAGGGATGAGTGTCACTGCCAAATAGAAATAGCTGCTCTTCCATGCATACGCAGGCCATTGTTTTATATAAATGTGTGCTGCGGAGCCCCGGTGACATGGCCTGTATATCTTACTCATCTGAAGGGAGTTTACATTTCATTCTCGTTTATCTGTAAACAATCTACACAGCTCCACGGCAAGTGAAAGATGGATAGAGTCACTGATGGGAAATTTAATGCACATCTGAAATGCGAGCCAGCATTCAGATGTATGTCTTCTCGTTTTTTGCCAAATCAGCTTGCTTGGGGTTTGGACAAAGTTTGGTTCCTCACGGCAGAGCTGTGGCTTGGGCAGGGTGCCTGCAGGAAGGGGCACAGGGGTCCAGGGCTGGGCATGGCTGCCTCTGCCTGTAGCTACATTGTACCTTCTTCAGACCATCTAGAGACAGTGCACTGCATGGCTGGGGGAGCTGGACCTTTCCATACTGCAGGAATGAGCATCTTTCTGTCCACCTTGGGCGTTTCTCTCTGTTGAACTTCACGGAATTCCTGTTAACCCACTTTTGCATCCCATTGAGATCCCTTTAATGAGGTTTTACATTGTTTTACCCAGTAACCCAACAAGGGGATCATAAAAGCTCTTCTGATCGCCTTGTTGGGTTACTGGGTAAAACAAGGCTGGTAGCAGCTGAGCTTGGTAGGTTGCATCTTGACCTTTGCTGTCCTGTCCTGCGTTTTGGCTGCATGCAGTAGACAGCTCTGAGAAGGAGAAACCCATTGGAAGCCCTGAGGCTTCCCTTGGATCTTTGCCTGGTCCTTCGCTGTTACTGCTTCTCAGTACCAGTAGTATTTAGGGCATAAGTACGAAATGCTAGGTGCCATTAATTGCTGGAGAGTGGGGCCGGTGGAAAATCAAGCAATGTAAGTGTCTTTGCAAAGCAGGATGGTTGCGTAGCAATGCAATTCAAATTCAAATGTGCAATTCAAATATTGGCACCTGGCTTGGAGATGTTTTCTTGGAGGTGTATGTAGCTGTGTGCCTAGTGCAGGGGGAAGGACAAGAGGAGCAGGCTGGGAGAGACATAGGTGCCTGAAGGGTGACCTTTCCAGCATCTCTTGGTTGCATCGGTGCCAGAGGAGCCGCCCCTGCATGGCTGTTCCTGCAAAGAAGGGGAATGGCTGCACGAGCCAGAGAGCAGAGTGCCTTCCTGTGCTCAGCACTGCATGCTCCAGCAGTGCTTCTCTGGGGGGTGGGTGTCCTTCTCTGACAGATCACTGGAGGGGGGTTTGCACAAAGGGTTTGTATTTCACCCTTCTGAACAGAGAGAAAATAAAGAAGATCCTGATTTTGCCTAAAGACAGAACTCTCATGTACTTTGCACCTTGATTGTGTGCACTGGAAGGTTTTCTGCTTTCTGTATCTGGGCATATTTGAAGTGAACGATGTAGTTGCACTGGGATAGAAGAATCATATTGATGTGAGTTAGTGAGGTTTGAGACAAAGGAAGTTGGAGCTTCTGCCAGGATAGGGGACTGCATAAAAAATCACCACTGTGCTGAGAAAGTCCCAAGCAGTCTCAGGCTGCCCCTCTGCCCTCCTGCACCTTCGTGGGGCAGCTCAGTCCTGAATGACCTCTGCAGTGTCTGCCCACACTCAACATCACAGACTCATGGGTGCTGTCTGTGCCTTGCTGTGTGTCACAAACTCTTGGGTGTGCTGGAGATAACGGCAAAGGAAGAGAAACCCACAGACGGCCTTGAAGTTGTTGATGCAATCCAGAAAACTTTCATGGAATACCAACATGAATACGATTGTTGCAGTGCTGTTAGCAGTCCCAAAGTGATCTTTCTGTATCGTTCTGGTTGATGAAATACCCACGCTGAGTGTTTTGGCTTATTTGCAAACCTCCTGCCACCTGGATCTGAATCAAAATAACTCTGCTTTCAGTGGAGTAAGGAATAAGGCATGCCTAAAATATTAAATTTCCCCAACAATTTATATTGCATTATTTTTAATTACATTAGAGTTCCTGCTATGTAATTACCCTGCAAATGTGTTCCTGTGTTGAAGATGTGCAGATTTGTTTTGCACTGCTCTCTTCCATTCCCAAAGTCAAACACTACTTTTTGGTAGGTTTTATATGTGCATATTTTAGCTGGGAAATTGGTTAGAGTTGGTTAGACCCTTACATGCACACTGTGACACTGACATTGGTGCCCCAGTGAAGCAGTGCCTTCCCCTGGAGCCTTTGCATTGCTTGGCTCACACCGAGTGCTGCAGGATTTGGGGGGTTGGAGCACAACCACAGGGGAAGCACTGCTTTTATCTCCCCAGGAAAGAAAAAATGGGGCTTTAGCAAGAGTGTGCTGGGAAGGTCACCTGCATGGCTGTTGCTAAGGTGGAAACCCAGCAGTGGGGAACGATGATGTGCCACAATTAAAAACAGAAAAGCAGAGAGGAAGGTAGAGTTGGTTTCGGAATTGGCTGAGGGCAGGATCCATCCCTTGGCTTATTTTCATGGTCACACCAAGTTCCAGTTTGTCTTGTTGCTCCGCTGTATTTCTGTCCACATTACATGTAGCACCCAGCAGCAGCTCTCTGTGGTACCTTGCAGTAGATAAAGATGAAGTGATGCCTATAAAATGTGATGTTTGCTTGCTTGGTTGTCTTCTAGATTAAATGATCGTAACTTAAAATTAGACTATTCCAATCTGTTACACGCAGAGCTGTTAATTTAATTTCAATACATTATTGCTTGTCCATTCAAGTGGCGTGTACGGTCCTTTCCAAGAAGTGTGACACTAATAACGTAACTACAGCGAGAAAGGAAATTAGCATGAAGATGTTATGTGATTTTTCTATTGATCCTTCATTAGAGCTTCTTAGGGGTCTGCTGCTGACACAGGGGGACGTCGTGGGCACAGGAAATGAGCTGCTCAAGGTCTGAGAGAGCAGAATTGCATTCAGCATTTGCAGAGGCTGAGGAGATTCTGAGCAAGCTTCCCTCTGCTCCCAGTGGTCTGATGCTTGGCAGGGAAGGAGGTAAATTGCTCCCTTGGCACTCAGGCACGATTTAATGATTTTGCTAGGAAAGTGGGCATTTTGGGCAATTAAAGTGTGAGGGTCTGACCTGGGAATGTCACATGGTGAGAGGTGTTGGACTCCCAAAATGGTGGCATTGCCCAAAGTCAGAGGCAAACCTTCACTTTAGTAATTCAGTGTTACTCTCAAATGCTGTGGGATTGCGGATCCCCTTCTGTTCTAAAACCATTTTGTTTAATGCTGTGCGATTAGAAAAAAGCTCCAGAACCTTTCATTTACCTACTATGAAACGTGTGCTTCATTCCTGGATTTGGGGTTTCCCTGCACTCATGCAAATTTAATGACAACAAAGCGGTAACATCCAGCGGGGCGTTCATGCTGAATTGCTGCTTCCATACGTTGCTGGGATTTAAGCACTCTGCAAGAGCCATACCAGAAAGTTAGACAAGTGCTTTGCTTGAGCAGCAGTCTGCTAATGAGATCTGCAGGCCTTGAAGTAACCTTGTCTGGGGTGTGTATGGGTTTCTAGCAGGAAATTCTTTACAACCTTCCTTCATAATCTCAGTCTGGAATTTGCTTCAAAGGGCTTTGACACAGCAGTAAGAACCACACTGTAATATTTGTATCATTAAATGTGCTGTGCGCAGTGGCATTTATCACTGTCACAGTGATTATCTGCCTCTAATTAGGAAAGAGCAGAGGAATCTATCAGTGCAGAGGGGGGGGTCCTTTAACCTCACATCCGAACACCCCCAGCAGAAGGAGCACTTTGTGATCAATCCGTGCAGCTCTCTCTTGATGCCTGCAAGATGCCAGCACAGAAGGACTCATTAAAATGCATTCTTTAAATTTCTGATGCAGATTGCCATGCAGTGTGCTCCAGCAGTTAAGGGTGGCTCATACATTTACCTGGGCTCGCACCCAGGCTGCCAGCACGGCTCTCCTGCACCCATCCCCTCTGGCTGTGGGCGCAGAGCACAGCAGGGTGATGGAGCAGAGCACTGAGCAATGCTCTGATGGCACAGAGTCACAGGAGCATGTGTGGTTTTAAAGATTTCCAGGGATTTATGGAGCGGGGTTAGATTTGTGTGTTGATTTATTTCAGTCTGAATAACCACAGATAAACAAAGTACCCACGACTGTGCTTGAACAAATTGAACCTGAGCTGCAGCAAAAGGCAGCAAAGGGTAGGAGCTGAGCCAGGAGGGTGCTGTGCTTGGTCTCATTTGCTGTTGAGGAGAGCAAGGAAAAAGTGGGCAGAACAACATCTGTTGGGGCCTGGGGGTGAAGTTAAGCCCTGTGGTATCCTTGCTGCGGGTGCAGTGGATTGGCACATCACTGCTTTGCTGGGACAGGTATTTCAGTTCCATAGGCTGTACAGCAAAGCTCTTTTCCTACCCCATAAATGGCATGTGGAGTCTGCGTGGGGCCAGACCAGCAGGAGTCAGCCTCCAGCTCGGACTCTGTCTGAGTCCTGCACGTACCCAGAATAGTTTGCTGAAGGCATTGCTTGCAAGCATTTAATATTTAAATACCTTTTAATCATCCTCATATCCTTATTATCGCCTACACATGCTGCTGGTCTTTATGGATGCAGGGGGATCGAGAAGGGCTCAGCTGCAAATTGCTGCTCCTGTTTTAATGTGGGCAGTGGGAGCATCACCCGACACAGCGACGCCGACAGGAACAGAGCAATGCTTACAGCCCAGGCAGGAAAAATGCAAAGCAAGACCTTTGCACAAGCAGGTCTTCCACTGGCTGATAAGGAGTAAAATATAATTTGATTTTTTCTGAAGTAGGGCAGTGAGTTGCATTGCTGTCTGAAAAAACCAACGAGACTACAGTATTCCATTAATAATGAGCAAGGAATAAATTACCTGCAGATGACATTTTGTAATTGAATCACAATCTAATATCCCGGTAATATATTACAATAATAAGAATATTAGGATGATTAAAAGATATTTAAAACTTCAGCCCACAGAAATGCTAAGACCCAGCGCTGGGTAAAAGACAGATGCTGTGTATGTGTTTTGCTGATTCTCAAAACCAGGCAGGTAATGTGATGGGTTTTGGCTCCGTGGTGTCATAAAGTTCCTCTCTGATGTGTGCTTGAAGTCTGTTTGTTGTCAGTTCTAAATGTTTCTTCGCAACAACAGCGGTGCTGGGGGCAACCTTAAGTGCAAGCGCAAGATCTAATACATTTTGCATACATCTGGCATGGTACATAAGAAATGTCCATGTGGGAAACCATCGTTCATTCCCCAGCTCTTCTGGGGAGAAGGCTGGGCGCTCAGCACCAGAGCCAGAATCATTGGAGCGAATGAGAGGGATTCTCTTGGTGCTGGTGAGTTCACTGAGCTTCTTAATCCTTTGCACTGCTGACTGCCCTGGCAGAGCAGCCAGCGCACGTGGCCACATGTCCGTAACACTGTGCTGAGATCCACGCAGCCCAGCATGGGTGTGTGGTTGGGGAGTGCTCGTGCTCACACAGTGTGATGGAAATGTCTTCTGTTTGCCCTGGAGATTTGGTGAGTCAGTCAAACAGAGCCGTCCTACGCTTCTGTCTGTCTCACGCACTTCCATCACGTTAATGAATGGCAGGTAATTGTGTGAGGGCTGCGGGGAGGAGGAGGAAGAGACCCTCCTGAGTGCTGCTTGGTGTTAGTGAGCTTGGCAGTTCACTTACTAGCAGAAATGTCTGTGAGATCAAATGGGTATGAAATACTGTTTTATTATATAGGTATAAAAAAATGTTTTGTATTTAAGTCCTGAAGCGGACCTGGCTTTGATAAGGAGCAGAATGGCATCCCTTAGGAAATTTATGGCCACCACCCCACTCCTTGCCAGGAACACCACAACTCCCAGCCCCTTCCCACCCCATACCCTTCAGGTTTAGCATTAGGAGAAATTTCTGCTCTGAAAGAGCAGTCGGGCACTGGCACAGCTGCCGAGGGAGTGGGGGAGTCCCCATCCGTGGGGGTGCTCCAGAGCCATGGGGATGTGGCACTGCAGCTCAGTGGGCACAGTGGGGTGGGCTGTAGCTGGGCCTGAGGATCTGAGAGGTCTTTTCCAACCTGAATGATTCTGTGATTCTACAGTTCTGTATCTTCCTTCCTCCTGTTTCCCTCCACCCTGTATCTACACAGATCAGCCTCCGCTGGCTGACACAAGAGAATGAGGAAAATGTCCTTTTTTCAGCTTTCCCATTGCTGAGATGTGCAGTCCTAGGCAGAGAGGCACAGCAATCTTCTATTGCCACAATCTGTTCTAAAATTTATTATGCTTTAATTGATCTTTAATCAACCCAGCTTGGTTAGTGCTTATTTATTACTGAGTAACACATACTCCAGAACCCACTGAAATAAAAACCCATTCCAGGAAGGAAACTGCTGACTGAAGGCTCCAGCTACCAGGGGAAACTAGTACAGACAGAATCCCATTAGATGAATGCCTATAAAGAAAAAGCCAGCCTTCTGTGAACGGGAAGATAAAGTGCAGCCATAATTTAAACTGTTTGATATAGTAAACAGTTAGAATATGTTTTGCAAATTCCTTTCTGTAGGGGTGAATCACTCCCAGTTCACTCACTGCACAAATATCAGGCTTGTCAAAGAAAAAGTATTTCCTATGCGTTTCTGTTCGGAAATTAAATGGGTTTGGGGGATGTCTATAGAAGTGCATATTCTGAAGCAGGCTTTGGGGCTGTATAGCTGTGTGCATATGTATGTACATGCATTCTCACATCCACACGCTTGGATATCTGAAAGACTCCAATGGAGGCTGCTGGTTTAAGTTGAAAACCACCAGATGTCAGTTAGGAAGAAGCAGCACTCCCAAAACAGTGCCTGCCCCACTCCCTGGGTGGACATTCATTCCCCTTCCCCTTCTTCCCAGGGTCTGATAAATAGATGCTGCTATTCTCGAGGTGCTCACGCATTGCAATACAAGGAATTTTCTAGGTGCTGCTAGATAGAAATAGGTTCATTGAGTTTTTTCACCACGTTTCAGTCACTAACTTTGCTCTCCTGAGGTGTTTTTTGGTACAAAAATCCACAGGTGGTGGCAGATTTTAGTGAGAGCCAGAGTGAGTCCTTGAACCTCAGAAGATGGGAACGTCTGATGGCATCGTACCCTCAAAGTGCCACCTGCTCCTCCCTAGGAAATTGTTATTGATTATTACTCTTTTTAATTATAGCTCCACTCAGAGCCTCACGTAGGTCCGTAAACAGTACTAGAAGTCCTTGACATCATGCATGGGAAGCATCTCTCTGCCTCGTGGTGATTTCAGGGGATTTAACTCAGTTTATAATCTCCATTCAGTTTAAAGCTCAAGGGTTAGAACTCAGCTGAAGGGAAGGGCTGTTGTGCTGCTCTACACAACCAAGTGCCCTCGGTCTGCATTGCGTGAGCGCTCGGACAAACCCTGCCAAGTGGAGAAGCAGCCCCCGACCTTTCGGGGTTCCAATTAACTCCCTTGCCACTGTCGGTTGGATTTCAGCCTCTCTGGTGGGCAAAAACTTTCAACGCTATAATTTGCAGAGAGCCTGGGAGCCACGGAATGCAGCAGAGAAGAAAAGAAGCAATCATAGCTTTGTCATCTGAGGAGGAGGCTGACCTTTGTGTCCTATCAAATTTAGTCCTAAATACATTTTGCCAGTGCTGTGGAATGCCCTTCAGCTGGCACCGGCGTCCCTCGCATGCTGAGCTAATGCATTCAACAGCACAGACTCTTTAAAGTGGGAATTGAATCTTGTTGCCCCTTGACAGAAATGGAATAATAGTGTAATGCAACAGAACATTTTTGAAATGCTAATACTTGCCACCTGCAACTTAATTTTATTTTTTTTCTTATTGCATCTTTTTATGACATTTCACAGTCCCATAGCCTCAATGGATGGATCTGCATCATAAAAGTGACACGCTGATGATTTAGGAAGGATACTCAGTCTGAGTGAAACGGATGGAGTGCTTTAAGAGTGTCAGTTTAGCACCTATTACATAGGGTCAATGTTCATTTTCAATACATCATTAAAGCATCCTGCTAAATCACTCAGAAAATGTTCATGTTCTCCTCTTTGAGCCACCATGTTAGATTATAGGGATAATGAAGTGTAACTGCACATAAATGGCAGTTTTACACAAGCATATTTTATTGTTTTCAGTGCCACTGTTTGAGGTTATTCTGAATATGAAACATTAAAATATCCCCAGTGAAATACTGAGTACCTCTTTAGGTGATAGTTGCCATACTTTGGTTGGCAGTCAGCTACCAGCTCCATCAAATTTGATATCTACTGAAGTCATTTTCCCACTCTATCAGTTTTACAATATGCGGTGTTCACTAAACTAATATCAATAAAATCAAAACTGCCCTCAGCCCAGTAGCTAGTTCTGAAATTGCATTACAGAAGATGTATTTCTATTGTTTTGAGCAGAACCTTGGAAACTCGGTTATGTCAATAGAAATCCCTTTGCCAAGGTCAGTTCAAGTGCAGGGCGGTTTTTGCTGGCGTCAGGTGTTATTAACAGTGCAGAGTCTCAGAGACACCTCTGTCATGATCACCATTTTTATTGCCAAGGTAATGTTAAAAATCAGAACTTGGAAGGCAGGGAATCAGGAGTTACAAACATGAAATGTTAAATATTTAAACAAGTCCTTGTAGTCTATCCCTAAAATTGACTGTTCCCACAGTACAGGTGGTGCTGGGAGACGCTTGGTATGAAATTGGATTTATGGGTAGTGCATAATACTGAAAATATTAACTTCTTTTGTAGTGAAACAGAGAGCTAATGCTGCCTCTGCCCTACTAAGGAGGGAAAAAACTGTCAGGTTCCCTCAGGCTCATAAAATATTTACCTGCTTTTATTGCATTTTGTAATGGGAAACGTGGCTTTTATTTACAGAAAGGTGATGCAAGTGTATCACAGTGGGCACCCAGCCCTTCTGAGATTTCCCTTCTACATCCCACCCCATCCAGGACTTCTTATTAACTTCATGCTTGATTACTTTTGGCTTTCACTGCATTCACTAACCAGGTGCAGACGGGCATCTTGATCTTCTCTCTGTTCTTTATCTCAGAGCTCTCTATTAATTGCAATGGGACTCTCCAGTTTCAAGGTTCGGACATGTAGATTGCATCTATTGAAATGAGGAGGTAAACATACCTGCTTTTAAGTTTACCACTGCTCTGTGGTTATGGAGTTTGATTCCACACATCACTCTCAGGAGCCAGCTGCTCTCTCTGTTTGGATGGTGCCATTTTGGTTTGTTATAAATAACATTATATGAAAGCAGAACAGTCTGAGACACGGGAACAGAGCCTTCAGGACACCATCACCATTCTCTTTGCAGTGCAGGAAGAAGGGACCAGCACGTGGCAGAGCCATGACAGGCCTTGCAGAGAGCAGGATGCACATAGGAAAGGCTGCTGGGTGCAAGTGGCAAAGTGTGGAGCAGAACTTGGCCCTGGCACTGTGACGTGGGGCTGGAATAGCAGAGAAGCTTTCTGAGGCAGCTAATGATGCAGGGCATTGCAGATTTTTTTAATGCTTCAGCTGGGAGATTCCTGCCATTAACAAGAAGTTTGTCTTAATGACAGGCTTGTTTTAGGAAGCGTTTGAAGCTAATAACTATACTCAATAATGATGGTGAACATTATAGAGTTTTCCCTATTCACCTGTAAAGGATTGTAAAAGGCTTCTGCTCTACTGCCAATACCACCTTCTGCAGGCTGTGTGCTCTGCAGCTCAGCTGCTATAGATCCAGTTTCTTCCTGGGCTCAGGACAGTGCTGCCAAAGAAGGATCACAAAATCAGGAGGAATTATGGAAAGAAAGGGCACTGAATAAAGGTATTTCCCATTGCAAATAAAACAGACCTGATCTTCAAGGGGACAGTGTTATGTGAAGAGCAGGGGGTCACATTCCTCATTTTTCTTCCCAAGGGCATTGGGTTTTTATGCACACAGTATCCCTTCTGCAAGACAGATCTACAGGGTGTTGAGCATCCTAACAGGGAGAAGAGCTGAGTTCTGCTGTCCTTCTTGTAGGATGAGCTCCCAGCCTTGGGTCTGAGTTGGCAGGAGTGCCACGTTTGTCTTAGTTTATCTAATCTGTTCAGCAAATGGTGTGAAGCCTTAGCAAATACCACACAGCATTCTTTGAGATGCATCACAAGTGCAATTATTATCATTTATTACAAACAGATGAGTTGGCGAACCATAACCTGGGTATGGATGTGCAGCAGTGGTTTGTTTAGCACAAAATCCTCCAGTTTAAAATTCTGAATGTATTTCATGTGCCTGGATCCACCAGTCCCCTGCCTTGCTTCAGAGATGCGTGCAGTGACCTTTGTATTGTTAGGGCAACATCAATGGAAAAGGTGTCATAAACTATGGAATTTAGCTCGGATCCCTATGGAGAAAATAATTTCCTTGTCTTTTCAATTTGTTTTCTAGCTTTCCCTTCAGAAACCAGCCAGTGCTTCCTCCACGTTCTTGACTTCACTTAATTGCCAGAAAAAGAATTATTTTGGAAGATCTGCTTGTTTTATTTTACGAAGTTATTCTGAGTTCTCCACTCTGCTCGTATTTCCTTATTACAGTGCTCTCTACTCTTCCTGAGTGCAGCAATATATCAGTATTATCCAGTCTCCAATCCTTTAACATCATGAAAGGTTCCGTGGGTAATCCTGGTTCTGTCCTCTCATGTGACTGAGCTGTTATATGTGCCCTGTCCTCAGTCTCAGGCCAGCTCTGAGGCTGCAGCATTGGTCTCATGGAGCAGTGACACTTTGCTCCTTGCCACCTGGGTACAGTGAGCAACAAGAGAAGGCACAATGTTTTTGTTGTTTTCTCATACCGTAATAGCTTTCGTTTGATGTTCTTGCTGAAAATGATGGTCTGAAAGGTTTCTGGTCAACATGAATAAATTAGTAAATCAATGCTCGCGTCCCATTAGGTGTTGTACATGGCTGCAACAATTAGCAGCTGCTCCCTCTGCGCGTGGGATAATTATTTCATATTTATCAGCACTGATCAACAGCTCATTTCTGCAGTTGCAGTTTCTCGTGTAATGTAGAACTTCTGGAAGATAGTTCTAGCTGTCCTCGTGGTTTGCTTTGCTTCTGAACCTGGGGAGCCTCCTGTCCTTTGTGGTTTTCTGTTGCACGAAGCAAAATCTGAATATTACTTTGAGGACAACTCATCTGATTTATTCTCCTGGCATTTTACTGACAGGTCAAAGACAAAAAGCGTTCTGTGCACTTGCACAGCGATGCTGCAGCTGAAGCTTTTTAAAGGATCATTATTGAATCTGTTGTATGCAGTGCTGTGCAGCCATGCTATCTTCTTGCAGCTAACCTTCAAAAACCTGTACAGAACTTTGAGTCAATGATCTGTGTGACACGTCATGTCATTTCTATGGCAAACCTCGTTCTGCAGATGACCTTAGCAGAAATTAGTCAGAAGAAAGCATTGTTCTTCAGTTAGTACAAGCAGATGATCCTGAGCATGGGCACAGTTTGGTTGTGGGGATCTTGGACAGGGTCTGAAGGGTCACAAAAAAATGATGGTGCTTGTGTCTGTGGATCAGCATAACTCCTCCTGCAGTGAAATGCAACTGAAGGGAACCGCTTTGGCCTGATTCATATACATCCCTGCATCTGAATGTTATGCCACTGTAAAACAAGATACAAGGGGATAAAACTTTAAAGGTTGGTAATAAAAAGGTAATAAATGGGATATACAATAGACTGATGAGAAACTTCATTTATTTCCCTGAGTTACGGATGACCTCATAACTCATGAGTGGTGGAGCGAAGTGGAGTTATGAAAGTCATGAAAGGTCATCAATAACAAGTGGAAATAAATGAGTTAGTCCATTGTGTTTTCTGTTTGCATACATCTCCACTGATAGATGTGACAGCAGTGTTGAGCTGATGAGACTCAGGAGGAGCAGAGCTGGGAGCATCCTGCCTACAACTCACTGCCATCTTCTCCATCACAACTGAGGGATTAGGAGAAGTTTTTGTGAAATGGAAAAGAGATCAGAAAGGTGCCAGCAAAGTGAGGGGGTGAGTTGTTGCCCTTTCCTCATAGGCATCTGTAGTGAAAATGCTAAGTCACAGCTTGAAGCAGTGATGGAGCACCTGCTGGGAAGGCAGCTCCAAGGGGAGCTCAGGTGCAGGCAGTGCAGCTGAGTGACCTGAAGGGCTGGAGCCAGGATCCACCCCTGTCCAGACCTCATTTAAGGGTCAGCAGTGGAGGTGAGGGTGTCTCACTGGAAGTTCCTGCCTACCTGAGGTCTTCCAAAGGTAAGCAGGTTCTTTCTTATGTTTCTGTGTCCATGGCTGTTGCACTTGGGCTAATCCACACTTGCTGCAGCCTAGGGCTTTGCCACCATGCTACTATTGCTGTGCTTTCCATTGTAGTATTGTGTTACAGCACTGTTACCATGGGGTGGCACACTGTTTTGGAGCATGTGGCTGCAGAGAGCTTTGTAGCACATGGAAAGGCCAAGCAAGGGCCAAAAGAATGCAGCAATGCAGATTCAGATGACTTATAGTGCAGGGTGGTAGTGGGAGCATGCAGAAAGTCTGTGATGATGTTTCTTCTGGTGCCAGGCTGTTAGTTCAGTATGTTTTACTCCAGGCCCCGGTTGCTTCTAAGACTGTTTTTTCAGGTGTGATGCTAAATGTCCCTTCTGTGCCCTTCTGCAAACTTTAGCATAAGCCAAGGTCAAAGCAGAACATAGCAGTTGCTAATAGCTCAGACCCTGCTCACGTTTTAAGAGCTCTCCAAGAAGGCAGCTGCGTGTACGTAGCAATTCCACCCATAATGGGATTATAAAGTAATCTCAGAGAGGCTGCAAGAGTAACCTTGGGAAATAAGGCATGTGTCTGGTTCTGGTTCAGATACGCTGTGTAACTGCAGCTAAATAGCGTCTGTCTCTGCTTCAGCTCGCCATCTGTAAAGCAGGGGGTTTTACGTTCTTTTCATAAAGGAATATTGCTGGGAGGGGAAGAAAAAAAAAAAATCATGAATTGTGCAGATATTCTTGTCCTGGAGAACCAGCAACAGAGCGGTACTTGAATGGAAAGTCACCAGAGGAAACTAAGAGACCATTGTTTTGATGAGTCAGTTAAAGAGCCAACGCTTCCTGCTGACAGGATTGAACTTCAGAATTTGGTTAGAAGGCACTGTTTTGCTGACAGCACTGTCTTTCAAAGGACAGACAAAATCAACACCTGACCATCTGTAGTCATTTAAGATTCACCCATAACACTTTGCAGCAGAAGAGCTGTCGTCAACCTTGACATCTGGACGAACGCCAACGTCTCACACTCTTTATTAGTCACCCTATGTAAACCACTGCATCCTCTTCAGTCCTGTAGTACCCTCTTGAGTTCCTGAGCATTTTCTGCATTTCATGCTTCCAGAGCAAATGCAGATGTGGATCTCCCACTGCACGCTGCAGCAAACTTACCCTCAGTAGCATAGTTCTCCTGGAGCTTCAGACATAAAGTCTTCTCAGGGCTGTTCACCAGAGACCATCCCTCGTGTGATTTCCCCCAGTGCTCTAGCAGAGGTGGCAGCCAAGAGTCTCCTCAGGGACACACAAGGACAACGGCATACAGTGCTGCTAGGCAGAGCCCTTTTGCTGTGTATGAGCAAGGCTCCAGGGTTCTGCTTCTGACCTTGGTAGATAAGCATGCATTTTCTTTAAATGTGTGTCCTAAATTTGAATGAATACTTCATACCTTCAGCTATTGCTAAGTGAAAAATCTAGAGAAATAGTTTAAGCAATTTTCCAAAGAGCAGTAGTCAGTAGAATGTATTAGAGATGATATTTCTGTGCTGCCTTGCTTGACAGTATTGGGGAGCAGTGATTTACCTGGTTTGGTGTCCTTGGCCCTTCTCCTTCCTTCAATCACTGTTATCTGTAGCGTGGGAATAAAGGCTCCATTCAGTTTGGAAGGAGCAGTTCTGCAGTGGTTTATGAATGCTTTGTTTGCTCAAACATCTGACATACATTACTCTGAATCATTAAGAGCCTTTTTTCGCAATATGTCCCTGACTTGAGCACTTAATCCTTGACGATTCTTATATGAGCATTGTTCTTGATTTATGTTGAGTGTTAGTGATTTGAAGTGCACGAGTACAACAAAATCATCATGGTTTTGTGAGTGGGGGTGTAAAACTATGCGGATAGCAGTGTTTTAATCTGGGGCCAAGAGCAGAGATTCCTGTGTAAGACAGCCCTTGGTGCATGCCTTGGGACCATGCTGCTGTGCTTTGAGGTCAGATGCATTCAGTGGCTTAGTGAAAAGGGGTGAGGAACTGCAGCCCTGTTCATCTGATGTGGACCTGAACTAAAAGAGCAATATCTCTGACTTTTGCTCCAGTTGGAGGCATTTTGAGCAACCCCGTCTCACAAAAGATGTCTGTGCCCATGGCGGGGTGTTGGATTGGATGATATTCAGAGGTTCCTTCCGATGCAAATGATGCTCTGATTTTTCACTTGGTGATGCCCTTTTAATAGCACCAGAGCTAATCCTCTCCATTCCACCGGTGCTCGTGTTTGGCTGTGTTGCTCAATGAAGAAGGGAAGGGGGGAGAAACTGGAGGTTTGGTAAAAGGTGAAACATTACGATAAGACAAATGAAGGAGCGTTCCTGTCACTTGGTTCCAGTAGGATAATTTAAATAATTATTATTAAATCCCTTCCACTTAAAATTAATAACTGCTAGAAAAACTCTGTCTTTGAGCTGTTTTCAGTGTGTGTTTGAACAAAGCTTTGCACCAAGAATCCCTGGTTCTGGTTGGGCCTTTTTGGCGTGCTGTATCTCACCAGACCTTGTCAGGCATTGTGTCTGCTGTCACATATGAGATGGCTTTGAAGGGATACAAGCCACAAAGGACTGTACATCAATTAAAGCACAGCAGGACGCTGCTCACCAAATGCCCTGCAGGTACATGTTATATCCTAGTGGCTGAATGTCATGTTACATTTGTGAAAATCATTCCATTATCAAAGCAGTGATTTGCACAACGGATTATACTTACTGGCAAAACACAAACCAGGCACTGATCTTGCTAATACTCAGATTGGCTGTGTGTTTTATGTTGGAAATCTTTAATTTTTGCCTTATCATCGTGAGCAGTAGCTACACTTAATGCTGTTCTGAGGTTTTCCTATCTCAGAGCTGTTATTTGGATAAGATACTAGGAAAAGCAATCGAGGCAGCATTGCTTGAGATAGTGGCTTTTATGGTGCACTAATTTGTGTCTGAGCTTTGGTGAGTGAATGAATGCATTCTGTATGCTGTTTCTGTGGCTCTGCACAGCTGCATAAAACAGAGGGGAGAGAAGCTCTGCTGCAGCAGGCAAGGAGGGCTGCTCAGGTAAAAGCCAGCTCTGAGGAAGGGACGCTGCTTTAACTACTCCTGAGATGATTCTGCCTCGCTCCCAGACTGAGATCTCATTCCTTGTAAGAGCTTTCCTAAGGTTACTTTAAGGTTCTAATATAGCAGCGCATTGGCTGTACCTGGGGGTCGAGGTCTGTGTGTGCCTGTGTGCTCAACGTAATGGAAAAGATGTTTTGTAAATGCCAGCATGTGGGTTTGCAATCTGAGCACTACGATGAGCCCTGACCAAACAGGTACAAACCACCCCAAGTCAGCTGATAGATCTGCATTGGCAGTTCAAGTCAGGAGTTAGTCAGCTGTGTTAGGAGAGATGAGTCCCATCCAGCCTTCCCTTTCCCACCATGTCCCTCCCTGGCTGAGCCCAGCGTATTCTTACCCCCTCTTTGGGGGGCAATGCACCCTCCAAGTGTTTGTAGTTAGGAGTGAATTGTTTCTTGGAAAAACAGAGCATCTGGTTGGTAATATTTGTGATGAGTGCCGTGCCAAAGATCTTAAAAGAAAATATCCCCAGACTCTTGATGAATGTTGTTGTTTGTGGCACTCAGCATATGGTCGCTTTGCTAGCAAATAATTTAGCATTAAACAAGCTTTCATTTGGTCCACTCAGTTTCTTCTGGGCTGCTGTAAATTAAATATTTATTTAAAGACTATTTGTATTTACGTTACAGACTTGACCAGGAGTAATTCATCGTAGATAAAGCGATGTGAGCTCCTCAAGTGTTGTTTAGAGCTAATTCCAGTTTGTGATTGTTAAGTGTCAGTAAGGCATGCACCTATTGCAAGTGGTCTGAAGAGTCAGTATTTAAAACCAGTTACCAACGTGAGAGGAGTGTCAGTGCAGTGGTCCCACCTGCAGGGCAAGGAGCTGGTTGGTAGCACAGAGCCGGAGAGATGAAGTTGGTAGGATCCAAGAAGGGAATAATTTGACACCCCATCCCTGGAGACTTTCAAGGCAAGGCTGGATCAAGCCCAGGGAAACCTGATCGAGCTGTGGAGGTCTCTGTTCGTTGAAGGGAGTTGGAGCTTTAATGGTCCCTGCCAACTCTACGGATTCTTGGATTATTTGGAAGGAGCAATAGAAATAGCTGATGCCCTGGGCAGCCTGATGTGGGTAGCAGCTTTGCCCACAGCAGTTCTTGGGACTGGATGGAATGTAAGGTTTCTTCCAGCCCAATCATTCTATGATCCTATTAAATATGCCCGTTATTTGCATACTGTTGGGTTGGAACAGGTGACTGAAGCTATGCTTGCATCCAGTTGGCACGGTGAGGTGGGGATGGAATGGAGGGGCAGCCTGAGTTCATCAGAGCTTCAAGGAATGAAGCAGTGGGGAGGGGAGTCTGGGACAGGGTGAAGGAAACTGGGTGCCAGCAGGAGGACTGGGATGGTGGGAGCTGGAGCAGCTGGGGCTCAGGAGGGCTGAGAGGTGTTGGTGCTGTGATCCTGCTGTGAGGCTGCACGGCCCCTGAGGGCAAGTGTCACAGGTGATTCTGTAGGGGATTTAACAGCAAAGGATGTTAGGGAATAAACATGAAGAAATGTACCATTTCTGCTGTCAGAGCCGAATGTGAGAAGTTGAAAATAAGGTCGAAGGATGTAAGATAAGAAAATGAAAATATTGCACAGCGGTCTGCTCTGTGCTGCAGGATGGGGAAGGGAGTGCAGCCCCGTGCTGCCTGTGTCCCACAGCTGCTGCCCTTCAGCCTGGCCTTGCTGGTGTCTGGGGTTACGTGCCATGGCATTTGTAAGAAAGAACTGCTCCTAAAAAATCATTTTCCTCTGAAGATTGCAGAGGTTCAAGAAGCTGATGTTGTTGGTTAGTAGACAAAGAGTACTGGCTGCACTGGTCTTTGCTGCTGTATCTTGCTTTTCAAAATGCCTTTTTGTATGATAGCACAGATGATTTGTTTTCCCTGTTACTTCCAGCGATGCAGCATTTATCATTCTTGTATTACTGGAATTTGAGTTGCAGCAGTCACTGCAAATCTCTGCTTCAAAGTACTTCTGTATAATTAAATTTTGGTTTTATATGTGGATTTTATCTGTGAACCTCTGAGGGATTTTAATGAGAAATCCACAGACATGACACGCTTGTGGCTGTTTGCATGGCCCCTATTGCCTTGCATGCTGAGAAATCTTTCCAGATGGGTTGGTTCTTCCTCAAGCTTTTCTGCGGGGAAACTGAGGCATCCTCAACTCCGACCCTCTCTGCAGAGCCACTTCCCAGCCCTTTGTTGTCCATCTTGCAATTCCCAGCAGAGATAAAACTCTTGGAAATGCCAGGCTTCAGTATTGTGCAGCAGCTGCCTGCTGGGTCTGGTACCAGCTCTGGGCATGGCCTGGCCCCTTCTGCAGCTTCCTAAAAGCTTCCGAACTGCCGGGGATTGGGCTGGGAAAGGTTTAACCGGGACAAAAGATGTGCTGAGAGCATGAAGCAGGGGGTTTTTCTCTAGGGGCTGCTCACTGTGCTTTGGTTCCATTCACCTGCCTCACCGGAAGGAAATGTTATTTTTAATTATCTGCTGCTTGCCAAATTAATTCTGTGCCATCTTCACATTTCTGACTTTCACCTACCCTTTGTGTTTGCGAGATGGGAAGGGCATGCATGAGAGGGCTGATCCAGAAGTTCCTATCAGTGGATGTTTTTAAAACAGGAGATGCTGTCAGGGGGCTGCTGCAGCACAGCCTCACTGTGCCTTAGCCTGGGCAGAAGGTGGATGGCTTTGCCCCATCCCTGGTACCCAAGGCCATGGCTGGGCCCTGGGCAGCCTGACTTGGTGCAGGGCAGCCAGCCCGCAGCAGGGGTACCTGGCAGGGCTGTGAGTTCCCTTGCAACCCAACCATGCTGTGATTTGGTAAGTCTAAGCACGGTGCAGTTCTCCCAGGCGAATCTGTGCTACTTCTTCATTTCCAGAGCTGCATATTGCTGCAGCATACATCAAATTGGACTGATGCCTGCAGTTACAAGGCAGGACAGCAGCATGTGGAGAAATGCTTCCTCTGGGTGCACAGAGCTCAGCCTGGGGCAGCCAGGTCCTGCCATCAGCCATCCCACTCTGCAGCCTGGAGGAAGCATTTCCATATAGCAGCGTGAGCCCGGAGCACGTAGCAGAAATAGCTGCATATGCCTTTGAGTCGTTGGTTTTTCCTCCAGTTACATAACCACAATTTTCAGGTGAAAGGTGCTCTGGTTTTATACAGCTGGCTTGAGAGCGAGGTTGCTGTTGGTATGGAAAAGCACCAAAAAAGCCCTGGGGGAGAGGCTGAATTCTGACTTGAATGAGGCAAAACCCAAGTGAGCAATGGCTGGAAGATGAAGGAGGGGGGTGGAATAGTTCCATTGGATGGTGTGAGCCTGGAAAAGCAGAGTCCTTGTGTTTTTTTAAGTGTCCCGAGTGTGGCCACAGTCAGAAAAGATGCCAGATCCATGTAATTACCACAGCTAAGTTTGCAGTCATCCATACAAAGAGCAGTGAAAGCTCTGTGAATACTATTATGAATGCTTATTTACAACTTGAGAGTGTGGTATCATTGATTTGATGGCTTATGAACGCGATAATATGAGAGAGTATGAAGGAAATAAATAGATCCCATTTGAAATGCTTGGGTTTTTTTTTTTTTTTTGTTGGTTTTTTTTATTTTTTTTTTTTAGAAACCCTTAATCTAGGCTTTAAAAGCAGTGTGGGCCCTTTTTCTCTGCTCCTTGTTTCCCGTTTCATGCATTTTCCACTTTATCACATTCATTGCATATTGCTGGCCCAGACCCTGAAGTGAAATGAGTGGGGAGGATAAGATTGCAGCCATTTCAGGGGTCTCAGTGCTGTTGCACTGCATGGGAATGCTTCCTGGACCCCACACACCCTGCAGCCTGACTCTGCTCTATTTGCTAAGTGATTTACGTACACTTTACAGTGGTTCCCACAAGTCATGCTGTACTTAATGATCTGACAGCATTTCCATGATAAACCCTAGGGGTTTGTAGTGCAGCCATAAAAATTCGCTTCTAGGAGAAACTTGGCATGCCATGTCCCGTACCAGAAGCTATCTTTTTCTGCCTTGAATCAGGTATAAATCAGTTCAGCTACTGCAGCTTATTGAAGTTCAAAAAAAAAAAAAAAGTTCAGTAGTTTCATATTTTGTGGTCCTCTGAAACTCAAACACCACATTTTAAATACAGACAGTGACTGCTCTTGAAAGTTCCGTTCCTTTGGAAGAAGCATTGCAAAGAGTTCCCATCTTGAAGCTAAGGAATTGCTAATGGAATGGCAAGAACTTCCATTCTCCCTGTAATGAGATGAGCCTTTTGCACGAGGCAACAATTGCTTTTGGGGTGGTGAAACTGCAGTTGCTACTAATGGTTTCTTTCAGTACCAACTGGACGTAGTAAAGTGCAGAACTACAGAGAGCAGGTGAGGCTTCTCACCTGTCCCAAACCACAGTGTTCTTTTTTTCCTGTGAGTTCAGTGGAAAACTTCAGTACTTCTCTCCTTTGGTTCTTGGGAGGACGCTTTGGACTCTTAATAAAAGAGACAAATCTTTGGAGTCAAGTGTTGCAACGATCGCGATTACCAGAAGTAATGGTGAGACATCAGGCCATTAGCAATTCTACCTTTCAAATTAATAAATTGACTGGGAAAATGCATGGCTGTTATGGTGTAGGCAGGACACTGTTGACACAACATGGGAATATTTTATCAAAAATTAATCATATCAACATGGCTCTCAATATGAAGGAAATAGGAATTTAAAATAAAAACAAATGCATTTATGTAAGCTGTTCTCTAAAAGAGACTACTTGTGCCTATTTACATAATGAATCCATCACTTATCACCCTCAGGAGATTAGATAATTAAGCACTGAGCAACTTATATTTATTCATGTACTTTCAAGAATGAATGAATTATCCCTTTCTGCACAAAGTGAATGTTCTCTGATTAATAACAGGAGGGCAGGGATGGGATTTTACAATGGAAAGTGTACTGCTCGTTTTCTTAAAAAGAAAAGAAATTGATCTTTAGAATACAGTACATCAAGAAGCTGTTTTTGATTGAAAGTCAATATAAATGGTTTTAGCAACTTGTTAGCAATGCGAATGCTCCTGATGCAACTTCATGTGGCAAAGCTGGGCTGAAAAGTGGGAAAAGGCATTGCAATATTTCCTTATTATCTGCTTCTCTCGTGTTGAATCTCGGGTTCCTGGTCACGCAGGTTAGAAGGATGTCCAGCCTTGACAGGAATGCGAGACAGGGTCTTGTCCTGCAGCACGGTGCTGGATATCACTGATGTTTTGCATGAATTTATGCCAAATTCTGCATCGAGATGGGCTGCAGGCTTCCTGTGCCATGCTGGGACCTGTCTGAGGAGCCCTCACCCATGGCCTTTGTGAGTAATGACAGAAGAGGGCTTGAAGTGCTGAATTCTCTCATACTGCTAGAAGCATAATTATGCCTTTTTATGACTTAGAAAACAGCATTACTAATTTAGTGGAGAATTTACAATAAGATACTTCCTGAAGTAGCATGCCCAAGGTCCCGAGGATTTATAAATTACATTAAGAACTTGAATTATTAGAGCTACAAAATACAGCTGAGGTATGAGCATTTCTACTTAGCATTAGAAATCATCTTATTGTTCACATTAATTAAACTTCTAAGCCTTGGAGGAAGGCTGCGTTGTGGTCGCTCTTTTCCTGGGAAGCCAAACTCTCTGAGCATCCCATGGAAGGCTGCTGATGTTCTTTGCAGGTTGTGAGGCCAGAAGCCCGATCCCCTCCCCTGCTCTGATCCCAGGTGGGAGCTGTTGGAATTCTCCAGGTTAATTAATCGTGAACAACCTGCATCGAGTTCATTAACAGCTCTAATGCGGTTAATTAATAATGCAAACATTCTTGGCTTTCCCGTAATTCAAGGTTGGTGTTTGGAAAATGGAGTTTTCATCTCGGGTTGAGTGATGGATAATCCATCACCGCCAGCAGACAGGTGAGGGGATGTAAATATTGCTGGAGAGGCTGGGCTTGTCGAGCCTTAATCTCCAGCAAACTGTGTTAACATGGCAACATTTCTTCTGGAGCTGGTCCTGGAGGCAGCGCTGTGACAGCTTTGCATGAGCACGCAGACCTGGGGTGATTTGTGTGGCATTGGTTTTATTAATTCATTTATTTGCTCCACGGAGTAGGGTAGAAACTAAATCACAGGGTGTTTGGAAAATACTCTAATGCTAATCTGAGTAATTTGTAAGTGTGTTAGGCAGTGTTTTATGCATTCAGACCCGCTCTGAACTGCCCTTAATATTTGCAGTGGCCACATCCCATCCCAGGCAGTCACTCTTTGGCTGGCCAGATCTCATGGTCAGTTGTTGTATCTTACCTACAGTCATTTTAAAATCCATTAGCTGCAGTTCTCCCAGGTTTAAGAGGTTCTAAAATTGATCTTCTCTATACCAAGCCAAACACTTTTCATCAAAAATATTGGAGAAAAAGGAATTAAAAAAGGAATATCTTATTTTATCCTCTTAGCCACTAACTGCTTTGGCTTTCTTGATTCAGTTAGGTCCTCACCTGCAACTATAACCAGAAAGAAGGCTTCTATCTGTTGAAACAAATGCTAACATCACCTTTGACCTTTGTGCTGCAGTATTGGCCACAAGGCAATATAGAGGTGTACCAACCCAGTGCAGGGCCTGAACAACAGCTGCAGGATTTGGGGAACTGAGTGAGGACAAAAGTTTGCGTCCCATTAAATCAGTCCCAACTTGACCAACTGCTGGGGAAGCACGATGTGTTTGGGGCTGTGTTACCCATGCTCCGTTTCCCAAGCTAAAGGTCTGTGTGAGTTAATTGGGAGGTGAGGATCTGTGCGTGAGGCTTTCTATAGCAGTGATTTCTCCCATCCCTTGCTTCCAGCAGTGTTACATTTTGGTACATTGTGTACTGTGCAAGAGCCAGTTATAAGATTAAAAAATTATTTCCTTGTCCCTTCAGCATAATTTAAGCAATAAAGTCCTTTGCTCCGTATTCTGTTTTAGCAGGATGAGATACCCATGAACAAATGTAACAATGATTAAAGGTGGTAACAGTGTATTAAAAATATATTTTCTTTACGTTTAAGTGAAAAGATCTAATTAATGATATGAAGCACTTTAAAAAAAACATGAAATCTTTTTCTGCGTAGTGTAGCACGAGCAAAGGCACGCAGGGAAACGACATTTACTATGTAAATTATCTCTACGCCATGCTAAATCAATGAGTTTTCCTCCATAGATGCTCATTCCAGGTTGCTCCCTATAATGACCTCAATTATACATGTCTTCATTGTGAAATTATGATTGCCTTTGGCGGGCTGCAAATGACAGCAGAGGAAAGATTTCCGTGATAAAACAGCACAACAAGTAATACCTGCGTGCATTAGTATGCAGAGCGTGCAAAGGTGCAGCACAACTCCTGCTTTAGAGCCTTAAGAAATAAAATTGGAGAGGAGGAGGGGTGCAGGGAAACGTTTGGCAGTGCCTTGACACTTTTAACAAGAAAAGGAATTAGTGAGCCTTCACCATCTCAAACGTCTTGCGAGAAATTCCAATGGCGGCACGGCGGCGTGGTTGGTCCAGTGGTCTGCACTGCATCACAGCCCCTCTGGGATGGGGATAGCAGCAGAGAAAAGAGCTGTGAGGAGCAGGATTTCCCTGAACCGCCCTCCTGCCCAGTCCTGGTGACTGTGATTTAATTTGGAATTTGGCAAAATGCTGTAGGTGAACATGGTTGCATCTGTTCCTTCGTGAAGCTGATTGCTACCGAGCTGTCTTGAAGTACCCAAAGTTGAGTTACAAGCGTTGGGGATCCTACTGGTGGCAGATGGGTTACAAGAACCACTTTTTCCTCTCACTGCAGTAGGCTGAGAATTTGCTTCAGATGAAATATCAATGAAGAATACAAGGTTAGACTTGGCTTGATAAATAGGATAAGCTAGGAGTGATACTGGCAGAATCCATGGAATGTATGCAGAGCTACTGTGCTTACATGCAGAATTTCCCAATAAACTTGAAATTGCCCCATTTTAGGGTCAGATTCCATTCCAGTCTGCGTTCTGCACGTGAGCATGCTTTGAATGTTCCCCATTCATTTCTGTTTGGTTTTTATGCGTGTTCTAAAAATCCTTTTATCTTGTAAAGATTTTAAAAAATAAAATGAGCAGCTCAATACTTAACCTAGAGGATTCCACCCAAGATCATTATGGTGACTTGAACAATTTGTACAACCAGCATCAGAGTGTTTGAGGTCTGCAACTTAAGTACAAGATTCTGATTTTTCTAAGCAGATTTGTGTTTGCAAACCAAGGAGCACAACCTTAATCTCCTTGCAGGGCATCTCTGTTGTCCATCCCAAGGCACCTGGTTGTGTAAGTGCATTTTTTTTTTTTTTCTAGCAATGCCAAGAAAGCTGTGACTAAAACCACACAACATAATCCTCTATTAATAGAAAGACCCTTGAAAGTCAGTGTGGTCATGGTAGGATGCCTTCAAATATATTCCATAGAAGTATTTGAGGGAGGTATGTGATTATTTAAGTGATCTATCTATATTACATACATGCTGTAGCCTAAAAGTCCCATCCTGACCTGATTCAGTGCCTTGATGTGTGGCAGCCTTCCCAGATGCCTTCTTAAGGGACCACTGGAGCTCGGGAACTGGGCAGTGTGAGAAATGGCACATAGAGTTGAGGAGAACAGCTGTAAGAAGGAAAAAAGAATTCTCATAAACGAATGACCCTTTATTTCATTCCTCCTCAAGAAGAGATGGTCCTCATTAGCCCTACTCCATGCTACAAATTATTGTAACTATCGATTCTTTATCCTGTCAAGTGTGCTCCAAATATTTTATTAATAAAAAAAGGAGCTCTTTTTTTATGCAGAAAGTAACTGTTGCCAGCACCTCTATGGGGTTTACATGCTTCGGGCAGGTGGGTGAAAGCACAGGGCTGGGGCACTGCATCCTACACTGACCCCAGTGTGAGATCTCCTCCTCCAGCACATACCCAAGGGTGATGCCTAATGAGATGTGGCTTAATGAGGTGGTGTGTAATGAGGTGTTCAATCCTGGCTTTGCTGCTAACCTGACTGTGGGTGGGTGATGTTCTTCTCTTTTTGCTCCTCCTCTGTCACTCCATCTGGGCTTTAAGATTTCAGGGGCATTAAAGTTTGATGGCCAGATTCTTCTTGTGTCCGCTCTATGGGAGTGACTGCACCCCGAGTAGTAGCATGATGTTGGTCAGACTTTCCTAATTTTTGATTGATAGATTGACAGCTGTTTATTTTAACTCACGGTGTTTCTAAGCAGTGCTGAGAATATTAAGTGGGAGAACAGCTCATGGCTGGCAGACATGGCATGCAATGTATTGATCTTCGCAACCCTAAATCAGCCTTGGGCCTCCAGTAGTGAATATGGTTTGTGGCACACTGCATTGACTTCTCTCTTGGGTGGAGGAGGGATGCAGAGCTGCTCAGCATGGCTTCACAAGTGGGTTCTGCACGAGGGGCTCACAATCATCAGATGGAGCCCTAAAGTCAGTCCTGTCGGCTGCCCAGGTTGGGGAAGAAATCAAATATTTTAATGAACAGATGTTCCAGAATTGTTAGTTGAGAGTTTTAATAGCAGTTTTTCATGCAGGGAGTATGAAGAGATAGGAAATGTTCCTTGAAGAAGTCGGTGTTGGGTTTTATTGAGTACGCTTCTGTAGTGGAGGCCAGGTGAAGAGGATTTTACCACAAAAGCTGTTAACTCTTAAGGCAATATCGCATTTTAAGCTGTGACTTGAAATGACAAAGATGGTGTTTGCAGTCACTGAAAGCCAGCGGGAGAAAGTGCATGAGGCTTTTAAATCTTCTCAGTGCGGAGAGTGGTACACAGATCTTGTGTGGGTCACACTGCAGATATATGAGAATGAGCCTGATGAATAGGGTAGCTCTGCCAGCTGGTGCAAGGAAGGGAATATCACAAGCCCACACAGTGTTTTGTAGTGTCAGCAATGCTGCACTTAGTTTTCTTAAAGCACACAGCCTGTGGCAGGGCAGCATCCATCTCTTTGGTCCCTGTTTGGGACCAAATGCAGTGGGATGAGGACAGAGGGGCTTTGGGAGGTGGGAGGGGCTCATTCCCCAGGCCAAGTTTCTGTCTCAGTTGAGGCACTACAATGCCAGTGGGCTGTGAGCATTCCTTGATGCTCTCAGTGGGAAAGCTGAGTGGACCTTGGCTTTGTTGCTTGGAGATCTTTTTTCTTTACACCCAACGCCTTGCAAAAATCCTTCAAAGTTATTCCTGGAATGGAGAAGAAAGGGAACCGTGGTGCTATTTGGTGTTATTCCTTTGCAGAGGTAGTCCAGCTCACACTGCCCGAGGAGCAGCGGGTCAGCATCACCACCATCACAGTGGGCCTCAGCACCATCCTGACGTGTGGCATCCGTGGGGCGCTGCGGCCGCCCATCATCTGGAAGCGCAACGGCATCATCCTCAACTTCCTTGACCTGGAAGACATCAATGTAAGTCCTGAGTTGCTCCTTCTCGTGTATTGAATGCGGCTTCATTTCATGGTGGATAGTTTGAAAGGAACAAGTTTTGTCTCGTTATTGTCATGGAAAAACAAAGCTGGTGTGATGTTTTGCTTTTATAGGAATGTCTTAATCGTAACAGCTGAGAGCGTGGGTTCTTGGGATGCTCAGGTTACTGCAAGTTGCTTAGCATTGATGCTTCATCCCCTGTTCCTTGTTCAGTTCAGTGCAACCAGAGCAGCCCTGGAAAGCAGGGGAAGGAGCTCTGCACACCATTAACCTCTCAGCTTTCTCATTCCCAGTACAAAGCCTCAGGTTCATTGAGAGCATGAAACAACACATTTACGGCTGGCAGTGAAATCTCTCCTCTATCTAAATCAAATAAATCTGTTTCTCCCCTTTCCTTCGCCTTTCAGCCTGCTCCCATCTCTCACTGCTCAGGATTTCTGACGAGCACTTTAAAATATGGGGTAATTCAGCGGGGTGTGGTGATACCTTGGCAGGAAGGGAGATGGATCTCTTTTAATTCGCAGCGCTGGTTTGATGTGTGAGTCACAGTTGATAGTAAAAACAATACCTGAGTAATGGCGTAAACTTCCTCATTTATTTAATAACATTTAATTATGGAGAAACTGGAAAGTCATGTAGAAAAAATACGGTCCGTATTTAATTTCTCTTTGCATTACAGTGCACGGTAAATCAGTTTTTATTTTAATTGCGCTACAGAAAGAGTTGATTTATATTTTTGTTCAGCTCTTGTTAATTTGATAACCACTCAGTTCAGAGTTGTTACAGCCATAGCTCCCTAAATTGTTGTGTATCTGGGATTGCTGAAATGCGAGAAGTCTTTGTTTTACTCTTTACTGCAACATAACACATTATTTGTTGCCTCTGCCTTAGTAGGAGCCTAGTGCACGCTGTATGTAAGTGATTACTGTACACACAAATTCAGTAATTACAGCTATCTAAAATTTTTCTTTTAATGAAAGCAAAAATTAACTTTTCCAAATGCATTTCTTGTTGCCTTTTGGAGCGTGGCATGCAGTGTGAAACCAGTAAACGTCTCACTGCAGTGTTGGCAAGGTTTATAAGGAGCAGTGCTGAAGATGCTTAGGATTGCACAGCCAGCCCAAGGCTTGCAGAGCTGACGGGATTTCTTCCAGCCATCCATCAGTGCTGTGGTTGGGATAATGGCCGTTGGGTCACTGCACTAAAAATACATGGAACACCACCAAGATGCAATATGCAAAATCCACCGTTCCCTCCTGCAGTGGGAAAGTGGCCAACCTGACAGCTTATGGTCCTGTCCAAACATTCTTCAGAACAGATCTATTCCTCGGTGCAGATTAAGCTGAGTAAAGATTACACTTGCTGCCAGCATGCTTAGTTTAATCCACAGCAAGCAAACTCAACGGCTTTGTGTGACCAGAATGTAGAAAGGAGCCTTTCTATGGGCAGCAATGTTTGCAGGGTTGATCTGAGAGGTCCTATTTTGAGGCTCATGTTTGCTGCTGAGCCCAACTGAGTTAAAGGTGAGAGTCAGCTGTTCTGAAATCCTATTTCCTCATCCTCTGGAGCCTCAAGAGTAGTAATAGAATCTTTTGGCCTAAACTAATGAAAATTCCAGGCATTTGTATTGTCTTTATGAAATTTTGGTTGTGATCGCATTGATTTATTTTGATTTTTAAAAGAATATTTGAAGCTGGTGTGTGAGTGGAGCACAGAACGACAAACCTGGGAAGTGGAGCATAGAGGCATCCCTGGAGGACAGCATGTGGCTCTGAGGCTTTGTAACCCAACTGTTTTAATTAGGATTGGAGCAGTAAATTTTCAAGCTCAAATGCCAATTCCTTCGTAATTTAGTGCTGGTCCAAGTGGACTTCTGGTTTACTTATGAGTAATTCACTTGAGCATTTGTTGCTAAATGTTAGGAAGACTTAGGTCTTTGAACATAAACTGGATCCTGCGTGATTACACACTCCTTGGACAGTCCCATGCAATAGCAGGAAAAAATACATAGTTTTTAATCTGTTTGAACTGATATCACTGAGAAACCATATAAATGGAGCACTCAGGCTCTTACAAGGAAGCAAAACGGGATTTATGCTCGATTTTGATGTTTTGTGTGTCAGTTTATGATCCCTCTCACCTTGTCATAGAACACCTGGTGCTACTGCGCGTCAGCATTTTTTTTAATCTAATAAACACTTGAGCATCTTTTCCATCTTTAATTAAGCTGTAAAGCTCTTCATGTTCCATATACACCATTGCCATCTGCGTTCTGGTGACTTGAGGTGAGGCAATGTGGGGGGCTGTGACCCTTTTATTTCCCCCTCTGGGCAATGTGTCTGTGGCTGCCCAGGTGGGCCCTTGCATGGCTGGGTGCCCTTGCTGGGAGCTCAGGTGGAGATGGTTCTTTGGAAGCGTGAGCATGCCTGTGCTTGGGGTTAATTCTTGCCTGTAGGCACCAGGAGCAGAGCTGCAGTGTTTGCTTTGAGGCTGCAGCATGGGGCAGCCCCTCGTGGGTGCAGAGAAGGACATAAAGCAATCAACTCTTTAAGGGCATCGACAGCGGGGAAGTGAGGGCAGCGTGCTTCTTAATACACTTGAAGTCAGTTAATGAAATTACTTCAGTTTTCTTTTAGAGTGCCTCGAGCAGAAACTCAATTGCATTTCTGCTTTTCACAATAAGGTTAGCAATTTGACTAATTGGAAGTGCAACAGGAGATTAATTGTACCTTTTTAAGTTGAAGGAAATCCTCCCTGCTCCTGGCACAGTGGTAATCACACAGAAACCTACAGGATATTCATGCACTTGGAAAAATCCTTGTATTATGTTTCAATTAAACTCTTTCTCTTCTAAGTGCTAATTGAGGAAATCAGATGAAAATATTGGTCCAAGTCAGAAGAAGCAGAGCTCTTCAAAGGCGATGTGAGCACAGCAGAGGGAAGGAACCACTGCAAAGTCCTTTGTGGCTTTATTCCCCTAAGATGATTGATAGATGTGATATGAGAAGGTTGACTGTGTTCCAAATTAATACTAGAAGTGACAAGTTCAACAAAAACCGAAGTAATCCGAAATTCATGCAGAACTGAGAGGCTGAAGATTACTGTAATGCCTGGATGTTTATGTGCTTTACTTAAATCATTTTTATGAGATATCTCGAGTGGCAACAAAGTATTAATAACTTTCCATTTCTCTCTTAATCAGAAGCTTTCATAAGCAACATTAATTTGTCTTGTTGGTGAAGAGCTCTGTTAATGAGTTGCCACATAGCTGGTACAAAAGAGCCATCTTAATGGTACATGTAATTAAGTGATTTTTCTTGCAAACACTTAAGATTGCTTTTTGCATGAAAATATTATTTATTCATACATTTCCCATCCAGGTTACTTTATCCATTATAAATGCTTTTGCAGCTGTACTAAAAAAAAGTCACATCAACTTTTCTGGTGAAGAAAATAACTGCAGTGTAGCTGAAATGGGTGAGGTTGTGATAGCTGCAAATTGATGTTTGACTACAAATAGCAAACTGGTTAAAATGTGTTATCTTTCAAAATAATATCCTTCTGCCTCCCAGGAAAAAGCAATATGCTGTCCTAAATCTGTGATTATGAAAGCATTCCTCAATTTGAAAACATAAAAAAAACTCCTCGTGGAATTAAATGTATTTATAGGGTATTGTTTCATGTGATTTAACATTATCTGGAGAAAAATACATCAATTTATGAACAAAACTTGTAAACAAAAGCTTATCTATAGCAGCACGATGAAAACGTACACAAACAACCAGAGAAGAGCATATTATCATAAGAAAACAAGTGTAACAGAGCACAGGTAGATAAGAACTTGGTGAGTTACCAATATGATGCAAATAGCTTGAACTAATTCATGAGCAGTTCTCATTATTCTTTTCGTGTTCATCTGTACAGTTTAACCCAGATCTACATTAGATCATTAGTTCAGAAATGCACTCTTTGTTGCTCGTGTTTGAAACGTGGCATGCTACATTTCTGCAGATGCCGAGTAGGGTAGCATGTCCTTGCTCTGCAAAAGAAATCCTCACCTAGGAACAAATGCAAGACTCCAGAGCCAGCTCCCCTCAGGGGAAGCACTTGGGGAATGAAGGCTTTCTCCTAGTCTGATGAAAAATCAATAGTGGCCCTAAAAAGCATTGCTCCTGGGAGCTAACAACGTGTGGCCTGTCATTCGTTTGCTATTGTCACTTGTGTGTATCGATTAGCTGATCTTGCAGAAAGTACAGGGAGAGGGTGTCCATCCAACATGAGATCCATGTGCCAAATTCTTGATGTCTTGAGTGCTCATCTCCAGAAGAGACCGGTGCCAACTTCATGCAGGTTCAGTTGTGTAATGCTTGGAGACCAAAGCAAATGGCCAACCTTAAAAGTAAAAGTCAGCTGGACCGGATTGCTCGTTAGAACAGGCTGCATGAAGTAGATACGTCCCTGTTGATGGTGCTAATGTAATTCCATTGTTAAATAATAAAAAGATCAGGTGTGAATAACCCTACTTAATACCCTGCTGATAGGAATGAGGCCCTTAAAATGATCACACCTGAATGCTGCGGTAATACAGTGATGTGAGTGCATTACAGGAACTTGCATATTTAAAGCCAAATTTCTTTCTTTTTCACATCAAAATTTAAGAAATTACTCAGTGCTTGTAGTGTCTCAGGTCTCGGAGGCTCTAAAATAGAGGTCAAGTGGAAAATTAATGCTTACAGTATTTTCTGAATATGTCACTTCTCACTTTTCTCTAGTGAAGTCCACAGAAGTTGGATGCACTTGGTGCCTTCAGTGGGAGAGCTTAATTTTGTGTCACGGCCCAAAGTTTGCAGGTGATTACTGCAGATGCAGGAATACTTTCATGGGGACACTGCAGTTGTTCACCTGGTCCTAACTGTCTGTAGATGATAAGGGTTCACCTCCCCAAACTTGTCATTTTTGTGGAGGAAGGCTTTCTCCCAGCAGCCTGGGTGATTTGGTTTGTACTTCTTCCAGATGGGCACAGACCTCGTGAAGTTTTTGAGACACATGAGATGTGAGATGTGACTCCTAGAGATGAATTGCATACGCTCTGTCTGGGTTTTATAACAGGAGAGCTATAAATACAGTGTGAAACTTCTAAAAATGAGCAGGAAGAAAGGAGCGAGCCAATTAAAATCATCTACTGTGAAGTGCTGAGTTAACTGGGCTGGCATGCTTACAGAAAGCATCAGAAGGGTTCTGATGGTGAGATGGATTAGGGCTCTTTGGAATCAGATGTGCTGTCCAACACTTGCTCAGGCTGATGCAACCAAGAGTTCGGTTACCAACCAAAGTCTCTGCCTCTGTGCCCTCGGTAGAAAGCCAGAGTTGATGCATCCTGTTTTCTCCCAGAGTCAGTTGTTGTTTGATCAGACTCGTTGCTTTTCTCTGCAATGGGTGGTAGATCCGATTAATAGACACGCTTCCCTGAATCATCCCTCCTTCCACCAGCAGGAAGACCCACCGTGGATTTTCTTCTTCGTATCATCTCTCTGGGTTTCTGAGGATATAAAGTCATCCATTTTTTATCTGTGCTATAATTGTACGGTTATTTTAAAAGGCTGTATCCAAATAAGTCAAGAAAAAACTTTTTCTGGCTCACCAGCAAAGTCTTCTGTTGTGCTAAATTCTTTAAGCAGCAAAACAGGAACAGAGATAAATTAATATCCCACTGGGCTGTGTTTGCAACAGTTTTCTGGCATTTGCTTAAGGCTGAATTTTTCTCCATGTAGAGCACTGAAGTGTGAGCTGCCGTGTGTAAAACCAAGAACAAATAATATTAATGAAGCATAAGTTCTCAGCTTGTCTCTGGGAATGAATTATTAAAAGCACCAAAGAAAGTGATTTAAGAGGCCATGACTAATTTAGTTTTTATTATTTTTATATGAATCACTCATGAGTCTATTGTAAAAAAAAGATCAGAGACGTTTGATTAGTGTGGAGAAATCACTTTCCAAGTGATAGCCATTGTTGGAGATTTTGCATAATAATAATCTCATTAAATGCTTGGGTACATTTTGTTTTAAAATCCCGTAAACATTATCAGAGAGAGATTTCCAGGACTCTGAGGATCAGGCAGGCATTTTAAAGCAAACAGTTGAATTTTCATCTCTGTGTTGGTTGTTATGAAAGTGTGACGGCGTTGATTTCCCTCTAGTGGAAACCCAGTGGCACCAGCAAGCCTCAGCGCCAGGACTGGCTTTGTCTGAAGGAGGTACCAGAGCTGTGAGAAGGTTTCCTTGAGCTCATCTAGGTTTGTTCCTTCCAACCATTTAAGACTAGTTTGGGTTTGTTTTCTTCCAGGAAATGGAAGTTATTCTGGCCTTCTATTCCAAGGCCAGGCTGGATGTGGCTCTGGGCAGCTCAATCTGGGGGTTTGGTGACCCTGCACATAGCAGGGGTCAGAACGAGATGAATGTTGTGGTCCTTTGCAACCCAGGCCTTTCAGTGATTAAAAAAAACAGAAAACCAAAAAAAAACCCCTAATCTGCCAAATGCCAATTGCTCTTTAAAATAAGACCTCCTGGAAAACCAGGAGGTTTTCCAAAAATTTTGGAAAATTTTGCCAAAATTTCAAGCCGTTTCCTATATGTTCCCCCTCTGTGTCGGAACAACCCCAAGTCCTGTTGGAAAGCTTTCTGACAAGGAAAGCACGTGGATTCCATCGCGGTGTCGGCAGGCTGCCCCAGCACTGTGCCCACTCCCATCCCTGCGTGTCAGAGCTGGAGATTTGTGGCATTCCAGCTCCATAACGCATCGCACCTGTGTCAGAACAGGAGCTGGATTTACAAGCAATAGGTGATGTTTTACACATTTCTAAGCGCCGTGTCTCCAAGCAGCAGCAGATTGCATGACCAGGGAATGCATTAGAAAGGAGGAATGGGTAAATAAATGTGAAAAATCTTCTGTTTGGAGGAATTGATGCCTTGGGTAATCAGTGGTGATGGAAGGGAAATTCAGTACAAAAAAGTGCATATCTTTTTTTTTTTTTTTTTTTGGATCTGCTTTGTTATTTTTTGAAATGGAGTGTGTGCAGTGGCAACTTGGGCTGTGTGTTTCAGATTACTGAGCAGTTATCAATTTAAATGCAGGGTGGTGTTTTTCTTTTAATCTTGAGAAGTTCAAATGTATCCCGAGATCACTCAATCAGCCCTTTGTTTGAAGGGTAGCTGCAAGGTGTAAAAGAAGCTCATGAAGGGCAGAGAACTTTGATTCCAAAAAGAGAGAAAGAACACGAGATGAACTGCTGGGGGAGTCCATTTGTCAGCTGTCACTAGATGACCTTATCAATTATGAGAAATTATAAGCACAGCTTGCTGATTTTTTTTTTTTCTTTTAGTTTTTAACCCAGAACGTATAATATTATTTTATAATGAAATTGATAAAATGGAGGTGAGAACACCTTGTCCTTACCTGACTGCTTTCCTTGCAAGGTTTGCTGTTGCTCTGTAGCTGTTAGAAGGGCTTCTGCCTCTTGCTCATACATTTACATCGCTTCTATTTCTTCCCCTTCACAAGAAAACTCAGCTTCAGCAGTAACAGAGGGTAACTATGCCCCAGAAGTGACTTTCTTCCCTTTCTCCTGCTTGCTTATCCTTTGTCATGGGTCTGTACATAAACATGTCTCTGCAGTTTGCCTTTTTTGCATTGCGGGGGAATTGTAGGGCAGGCCCAGCTCCCAGGGTTGCACAGCAGTGTGACTTTGGGCAGCCATGAGATGCTCTGCTTGAAAGGTGTGATAGCTTTAGGGGGCAAGAATTGTGTTACATCATTTTTATAGATGCTTATGGCTCCTGAGTGCTTTCAGGCTTGTGGTGACTTGGGAACTTGGCTTTGCAAGCCAAAGCCATCTGAAAAAGTCAAAGCACACAGAAATGTTTCCTCTGCCTTTTTCAAGCATGAATTCTTCTCGTTCCCTTTTAACCTCTTCCCTCCAGTTCTCCCCAAGAAACTTTATGTGAATGTGTTTGTATGGAGGGGTGGCTGGGAGGATGGATGGATGGATGGTGGAACAAGTTCAGAACTTGACTCTAAAGAGATTTTATGGTAAATGGTTTTTGAGAAGTTTTATTGGGAAAAAATTGCACCTTTATGTAACGGAGAATAAACAGCAAGTGTTTGTGCATAAGAATGCATGCATATATATCAAATGTAACCATGAAATCTTCATGCACTAATTACATCCACAGGGAAACACAGGGAGAAACTGTAAGCTGCAATAAATAAGCACACGGGAAGAATCACTGATTTGTTACAGAATTCAGTGTTCTTTTTGTAGCAACAGAAGATTCAGTATTGAACCTAAATCTGGTGATTACGTTTTCCTTCCCATCTCTAACCCTGGGGTTCTCAATAATGTTGTGGTCTCATGTGAGCTCTAATGTAGAGCAGATTATTTCCCTTCTGAGCCTGATAGGAAGGGTACAGCATCGTCAGAATTGCATTTGATGACCTTTTTTAAGTGCTGGAAGACAGAAAATAGTTTTTTAAATGCTATAAACCATACTTTTACCAACAAAAGCTTCTCTTTACAAGAAAAATGCATTTGGAGAGGAAGAGAATAATCCTGTAATCTGGCATCAGTTTGTTTTTTATAAGAGTTATTGTATTAAATGTATTACGTTAATACGTTTGTATGGGTTGAAAAAAAACAGGCTGTCCATAAAAAGACAATTACAGAGCACAGACCAAGCATTCACAATATTTTGCTGCGATACCTTTTTCAGTTCTAAGCACATTGCTTCCTTTAAGATTGCATTCTACTGTATTTCTACCACTCCGTATAAATCATTCCATAAAAATGGTCGTCTTGCTTTTATTGACCTGAACTCAATCTGAGTTGCTTTGGGCTTAACTTGAAAAACTGTTATTGACTCCCCTCTGCTGCAAGCGTCATCTCTCTCTCGTGCAAATATCATTTGAGCAGGGGTGATAGCTCTTCCATTTGCAGTTATTCCTGCGCCTTTGTTTTTCAGCAGGAAAGATCTAGCTGGCCAGAAAGCAGGCAAATGCTGGAAAAGGGAAATTTTCAATGTGTATATCTGTGATGTATGGGGTAGCTTGACCTCATTCTGGGTGCCCAATCTGCCTGACACCCAAAGCACCACTTGTGTCTGAGATGCTTTTGGTTGTAGATAACGAATTTCAGGGGCATCTTTGGCTTTGTTGTTGCTCAGATCTGTGCACGTCAGAGCAGCAGCACGCCATGGGCAGTGGAGAGCAGAGGCTGTGCCCTTGTTTCTGTCCCCCTCGTATCAGAAGAGAAACAAAATGTTGTCCCACCTGCAAGCTCTGCCTTGTAGCATGTCTAAAAATCAGGGAAGACCCCACGCTTCTCTTTGCTGCCCCAGGGCTGGGCTGTGGGGAGGAAGAGCAGCAGAAGGATTGCACAAGGAGTGTGACTTTGCCATTCCAGCTCTCCAGCACTCACCCTGTTGCGCTGGTTTCATGCCACCCTGATTATTAATTGCTTTTTACCTTGCTTTTGTGATGAAATTGTGCGAGGAGTTGAATTTAGCATGCTTCATGCATGGAATTAATTAAGGTGAAATCATTCTTTAAGCTCATTAACTGTTCTTAAAGTATATCCTCCTGAGTTTCTGTGAAGGTATGAACACTTTGGGGGCTGTAAATAGAGTAACAAAAGAAGCTGCTTTGTGTACCCATCAGTGCTACCATTCTGTTAACTATAATTTGACGTATATTCCTAAACAGAGCAGTTATGCAAAATATTCAGTGCCCAAACCTCCCTAATAGCAGACCTGCACCCTGCTGACAAGCAAACATTGCAGCGTGACAGCAGATGTGGGAAAGGGAAGGGATAAAAAGAAGGATATTTGTCAGCCAGTTATGGATGAAGGCAGGCTGACTCCAAGGAAGTTTCTCTGACAGAAAACCTTTGTTTTTTTTTCCCTGTCTTCTGCCTGGGATGTGGTCTGAGAGCTGACAAACAGCCTCAGCTCTTCCTCATCAAGTCTCAAGGTTACCGTGTGTTTCCTGAGAACCAGCACAGCTAAAGGAAGCCTCAACCCACCCCAGAGTTGTGTGCTGTGCACCTGAGGTTAACGGCTAGATGTTAAATTTCTCTATAAATTAAACAGCTGGAGATTGCTATCTTTTTTTTTTATTTTATTTTTATGTGCAAAAAGCACCTTGTTAACAACCGGCACAAAAGTTCATATTCTCAGATGAGTTACTTTGCCTTACTCTGAAATTGCTGCTCATTTTCTTCTTCACATTGATTTATGAACTCTGAAATTTGCTGTTCGGAATTCAGGCTGTGTTCCCAAGCTGTGCTGCTCTCCAAACTGCTGAGCAGGTCACCTCCCTTCCCGCGGTGCGTAACACGCTTTTACTAAATAATAAGGTGCCTTTCCTGTCTTTTGTTGCTACAGGATTTTGGAGAAGACGATTCCCTCTACATCACCAAGGTAACAACTATTCACATGGGCAATTACACCTGTCATGCCTACGGCTATGAAGAGCTGTATCAGACCCACATCCTTCAGGTGAATGGTTAGTAAATGGCATGTGTGACAATCCACTGAAAATGTTCCTGTAAGCAAAGCTGCGGGTTAATCTCCTTCGCACAAAGACACGAAGAGCCACGCAACAAATTGGCTTTGTGTAGCAGAGCAGAGGCACCAGCAGTTGGCTCACTTGTGCTATCGCACGGGCAATCGAAAGAAAGGGAGCAGGGGGAGACGTGTGTGGCGTTAGCTGGGCTGTAGCTGGCACTGACAGCTTGTTTTACCATTTGTGTAGCATTTCCAGAGAATTTTAGAGCAGTGTTTTGGAGCCTCTCTAGGACTAATGACTGCTTTTGTTGCTTCAGTACTTTCATTTTCCAGAGAATAACTTCTGTTGCATGAAATAGGCCAGGATATTTAAATAAATACAGTACTGTGTTTCCAAAACTAGTGATCCACCTCACAGCAATATACAAGTCGTTACCTGGCTGTAGCCAGCTTGGTTGAGCAGCGGGCTGTTCACATCAGCTGAAGGCATTTTGCTGGGCTGCAAAATGAGGGCAAATGGTTTTCCGAGTGAGAAAACCGTATTCCAGCATCTCATTCAGCCACGTTTGAGCCTGGTGGGACTTTCATTCAGATGTTTGCCATCCTTCCTCTGGGTTAGACTCAGTTGGGCTGACTTTAAGATTACATTGACTCAGACGGGTGTTTCATGGGGCATTTGTTTCATGCCCATCCTACCCTTGCACAGAGCAAGGGACACATTTCAGTCCCTGCCTGCAGGTCTCTCTGTGCTGTACCCATGTGATATGATCCTACAGCTAATCCAGCCCTCTGGGTGTGATTCATGTTCCCATTTTGTGTCCAATTCGCACAGGAATGGGATACAGATGTCACTGCCCCACTCTTTGTTGGGGTGAGAATGAGAGCGCAAGGGACCAACAAAATCACGGTCCAACCTGAAACCTCATAAATCCTATCCCGTCTTTACTTCACATTTCTCTGCGTTCTGCTATGAATGTATCAAATCAGCAGCTTTGTTACAGTTGATCCTTTACAAGGAAAATTACTGTTTAGTTACTTCTGTAGGTGTGCGCAGACCTCTGCCAAAGAGAGCTCATCAACAGATGAGAGCAGGTAACTACACCCGGTTAACAGAGGCTGATACAAAGGGAAACAGTGCAAAGAGACATTTAGGCACTTTAGGGATGCTCGGATGTTGGGTATAGGTTTGTCTGCAGCTCAGGTCTTTGGCCATGCCTCCATGCTCCACCCATGCAAGTGCCTGGGGAAGAGCGCGAAGCATCCGCTTGATCTGAATGAAAACAGGCTTAATGTTTCCACATAATAATTTGTCATCTTTTGAGAGAGTAAACTGCGAAATCTGAGCAATATGGATAACTAGATTGTGTGTGCTGCAGCTGGGAAAATAGGTTTCCTTCCTCAAAGTGCTATTTGTTTGACAAATGGCAGCTGAAAGGAAAGCATGCTAACAACTTAATCCCGTTATATTATGTGATATATTATGAGGCCTGAATGGAGTTTAGTTGGCAGGCAACAATGTAGTCTTTATCATCACTGAGAATTTAAGGCCCAAATGCTTTGAAACTAAAGCCAGAATGGGAGGAAAGCCGAGGGGAGTGCAGGGAGGGCTGTGCTCATGTTTCAGAGCTGCAGTGTGCTTGTGCCTGCTGCTTGGGTTGAACTCCATGTTTGCTTTTTAAGTGGAAGTTTCATAGCATAGCTGCATGTGGGTTTTCTTATTAGTGCAAGAACTCAATTATACAAAAATAAAAAGGAATAATAATAATAATATTTATATAATATTATATAATATTATAATTATTATTTTATATATAATAATAATATTATTATTATTATTTTATGTGTTGTATTTTCAGTGTTGCTACATGGTCATTAAACACTGCAGAAAAATGCTGTGCATTCTGCTGTCAGCCCAGGCTCACTAGAAAGCTACAACTACAGAAAGGAGACTGTAGTGAGGTGGGAGCCAGCCTCTGCTCTTGGATAACAGCAATAGGATGAGAGGGGATGGCCTTACGTTGTGCCAGGGCAGGTTCAGCTTGGGTATGAGGGAAAACGTCTTCTCCAAAGAGCAGTCAGGCACTGGCACAGCTGCCCAGGGAGTAGGGGAGTCACTGTCCCTGAAGTTATTCCAGAATGGGGGGATGTGACACTTGGGGATATGGGCAGTGGGCGTAAGGGTGGGCTGGGGTTGGATGTAGTGATCTTAGAAGTCTCTTCCAACCTGAATGATTCTATGAAAACACTGTAGAATGAAAACACTTTGTTTTAGAGCACCAGGTATTCTCAGAGGAGCTGCTAGGCTGTGCAGAACCAGGATTTTGCAGGCTGCCCACATCCCTAAGTTCCCTCCTCTCCTGCTGGTGGCATTGCTTCTGTAGCTGCTGATGGTGGGGCTGCAGGGTCGATGGCAGCTCAGCGCTGCTCGCTCTCAGATGCATCCCGAGGCTGAGCACATCTCAGAAATCCTTCTTGCTTTTTAGAACCATAAAGGACAAATTGAGGAATTTCTTCTGACAGGAGAAGAGGGGAAAAGTTGAGCTGAACTGAGTGAAGATGTAGAGAATCTAAGTATAGTTCATTGTCTCTGTTCAGCACTGGGGATTCTCTCTGTCTGTCTGCATCAGGCTGAAAACTCCATCTTCAATGTGGACTTTTTGCTGCTGCTGTTCTGTATTAGGCTAAAGCTGTAAGGGGATGTGACAGCAGTAAGTCAGCCAGAACTGGGATGTATCTGCTTGCGTGCCTCCTCCAGGGAGGGGATAATACACTTCTAACATCAAACAGACAGTTCGGATTTAGTTTTTGTTTTGTTCTGTTTTATTCTACAAAAAACAATCTGATTTTTTTTTTTCTTTCATTTGAAATAGAGAAAACTCCAAGTTTATCTATGGGGAATAAAGAGGGAAAGAAGAACCACTTGGAAGCAGTGGGTTTATCCCCATCCTTGCCAAGCTCTGTGTCTGTGCGGGCAGGCCCCCACTTTGGGCAGGTTTCAGTTGATTCAGTGCCTTTGGGAGGTGCAGTCCCTCTCCCAGGGTCCTCTGATCCTTTTTGTACTGTCTGGCTCATTGCTGAGGCTCATAGCTTCAGCTTACAAGGTCTTTTCCTTTTATTGCCTTTTTCTCCTTAAAATGATCCAATCCCAGCCACCTAAACCCTCTTTGCATGCTCTGTTTTGTTGTTTTTTTTTCTCACCCAGCTGAAGGGGGGGAAATGCCATGCAATGCTTCCCTGGTATCCACATCTAGTACATAGAATCAGGTGAAGCATGCAGTTGTTGGACCTCTGTGGTACCTGAGCAGGTATCCAAACAATGCTGCCCTGCTGCTCCTGTGCAAACTACTGAACAAACCCACTGAAATATTTATCAGAACTTTTAGTGCAGGGCTCCAGGAAGCTTAATGTGCAATATTCATCAGGATGTGATCAGCTCTTCCGGGATCCCATAAATAACAGGGACGGACCCAGAGGCTCCCGTGGACAAACAGAGGTGAGAGCTCTGCTAAGCAGAAAGCGTGAAGCCCACCACGTGGATGGCCCAAACCCCTGGGTAGTGTTTGCTGAACAAGGGGCACAAAGCACATGTTTGACATGTGGTTGGGGTATCTTCAGTGTGGGCTCACTGACCTTAGGATTCCCAGCAGTTATAACTGTAAATCAGTGCCTTTATAGATGTGGCCCTTTGTGCCTGTGGGAAAAAAAAAACCTCTTGAAAGGCAGCACCGAGTTTAGGAATGAAAAATTCATCTTGGGTGCTGTGACTTTGATCAGGAAAAGTGAAGAACAGTAGGAAAATTATGTTCTCTCCTGTGTATGGATATTGCTTGGGAAATGTGTTCAGCATGCACCGACTGTAGGGAAGAAAGGCCATTTATCACTTTCAAGAGGAAAAAGAGTTGGTGAGGATAAAGAATCTCATAAAATTGTAATCAACTATGAAAATTGATAGTTTGCAAATCAAGAGACTGCTGAGTGTGGGGCATCATTTTCCTTGGTCCTTGCACTCTGCAAAGCATCAGCATAAATCAGAATATTGTATTCCTTGAGACTAGCTGGGAAAAAAAACAATTCAATCTTCAGCCCAATGTCCAATAGGACAAGTTTTCAAATAACAGAGATGTTTTAAACGCAGGTTTTGTTAATGTGGCATTTCAAGAGAAAATACGTAAGGCTGGAAACTCCTTTCACATCATACATAGGAAGATTAAACATCTGAAATGAATGATTAATGTATTAATTTAAATAACCACTGCAGTATATAGGTGCTGCAGCAGCAGTGTATGTCTTTAGGGCTTGACAGTGCTATCTGTAGCCATCATGTGCTTTATCACCAGAGTTGTTCTACTGTAAGGAACTGTAAGGAAGGGACTACTCAGTATGCAGTAGTAGGCAACCTACCTAATCTCCTACTTGTCTGAGTGCCTTTTTTTTTTTCTTTCAACTTTGCTTAAGATAATAGCCTTTTTATATTGCCTTTGGCTGCAGGCACAGTAATGGTTAGTAATGATATATATTCACCAAGGGAAATAGCAGAGGGTAATCCATATATTCCAAAGTCTGGAGCTGAAATCTTTGCAAGTTTAAAGTAAAATGTGCTTACTTGGAATGTATTAATTTGTAACAAGGACAATAAAAATGCATTCTGCAGTTTGCTGTTATCACAAGGCAGTTGCATGCAATAACTTACCTGTGCAATGAATTATGCAAGACAAGTGAGGAGAAATAGTTTTAAAATGAAAGGAGCAGGAGAATGATAAGAAAGCAAGAACAGAGGTGCAACACACTTTTTTGCAAGGTGAAAACAAGCAGTCTACTTAGTAATCACTACTGAAAAGGTGCACGCCTTGCTGTGATTTCAAGTTCAGCCAGTTTTCAGAATGTTGATGCTACATTGTGCAATGAGTTCCTTCCGGAGAGTTGGAGAAGCTCTCTGGATCATTGAGCACCAGTTGGATTCACCACAGTTTGGGAATCTCACCGGCTTGATTCTTGTGGCATTCTTTTTAATGAGGTTTTTCTAGAAGGCAAACCAGCTGCTTGTTGTTGTATTCAGGGGCATGGTTTAATGGGGAAATGGTGGTGGTGGGTGGACGGCTGGACTGGATGATCTTGGAGGTGTTATCCAACCTCAGTAAATGATGTAGGCTTTCAGTGGACCTCAGTCCTAAATTTAGTTCCACAAATGCTCTTAGTAGCAAACAGATCTCATGTGAAACAGGCATTGGCTGCAGGACCTTTGTACAATTCTGTCAAAGCGGATGGAAATGAGTTTCTTACTGTACCTGGAGATATTTGCTCATAGGAACTGAAATTAACTTTCCAAGGTACAGCAGGAATCAGAAGCTCCTGACTCTTACTCACCCAAACCACGTGGATGCTGTATCTCGTATTGATGCACAGAGAAGCCCCAGCTGTTCCAGCTGCAGAGCTTTCTCTGCTCTTCTCCCACTCCATTGGGCATCTCCTGAAGTCAGGTGGAGCATCAGTCCTGACAGTAATGGCAGAAACAGAAGGTTAAAAAAAAAAAAACAGCGAGTGTTTGTATTTAGAAACTGCATACCCAATTTAAAGAAAAGTCCTGACTTCTTGGTATCCCCCTGATTAAAAAGCTCTTACGCAGTGCAGTGCTGACTGCTGTGCTCCTTACAGCCACATTTCCTTTTCTTTGTAAGCAAAGGAAGCGGAAGAAAAGGAAATAAGTCCACCTGGCCAGTGCAGAAGCAGGATTTAAAGATATGCCTTTGCTAAATGTCCTCATTTTTTTTTTTTTTGCTTCCCAGTTGCCTCCAGGCGTTTCCTCTCCGATTACACTTGAACAATCTCTCTCTTTTAAAGCTATAAAAACAAGTAGACTTGAGGGCTTTCTGTCATGGCTGATTTCATTCCAAGTATTAACCAGAGCTGATGACTCAGTGCTTTTTTAAGCAGCTGGTAGGTTAGACAGGGGTAAAATACGTCTCTCTCTGGTATGGCTCATAAAAAAATAGAAATAGAAAGATGTAAAGTGTGTGCTAGTGAGCATAATTATTCAAACTATCCCCAGATGGATATGTGGATATATGGCGTGCTGCAAACACAGATTTCATTTTATTCTAAAGCAACTGTTGAGTGCGTTTAATTTTGTCAGTCCTGTAGGCTAACGATGGGCTCTGTAAAAGCACAGTAGGGGGTTAGGTACTTTAAACCAGTGTTTTCCAGTGGAACTTTTTTACTGACTCATTTGTGCTTTGCTGTGCCCTCCATCCACACTCGCACGTTCTCCTTGACCCCTGTCAGCCCCTGCTGACCTTGGTACGAGTGGCTCATTTTCCTGGAGTTGGGCCCCTGGGTTGCCCAGACCCACGTGTTGCATCCATTCTGAGGATGGCTTTACAGAAGAGAACAACTTCCTACAGCTGCATGTTGAGTCCCAACAACTCCTGTCTGGCTCAAAGCTGACTACTTGATTATAGAGCAGAGCAGCCCAAGACTGCCCTTCCAATGCCATCAGCACTGCTAACTGGGATGGTGCTGGTCCTTTTGTTCTCCCCAAAATTTTATCAGTGAGAAGTTTTAATAAGTTTAATTCTTGAATACGTGTGCCCTGGGAGTGCCAGGAGGAGCACTGTGCAGAGAAGGTGAGAATATCGTTAAGAAATAGTTAATGGGAAGTATTAAGTCTGGTTGGTTTGAGCAGTAAAGCAGCATGATTGAAAATCGATGGGCTTGTCTGAAATGGTAATATAATTGGTCGTTCTGCCAATTTAGTGTATTAAATGGTTCAGAGGTGGCTTCCTGAAACAAGGTAAGTCACAGTTTGCAAGCATCTCAGAAAAATAAGTTATGAACACTTTATTTGTTTAGAATAACAGGCAGTAAATATATAGGCTGTTTTCTTATGCATATTTAAAATGTTGAATTGTGGTCTATCTAACCGGAAAACAGTGTGCAGGACCTGAATTCCTCCCTTAAAAGGATTCAATAGAATTTAAATGTTAATTTCTCAATGTGTGAGTACCTTCCTCAGGTGTTAATCCAACTTCACTCAAGTTCAATCAGTCGCTTAACGAAGGCAAGCCAGAGTGGCCTCAACACCACATGCAATATCCAAGTTGTTCCCTGGCGTTGCTTTATTAGTTTGTTCTCTTCTATTATTTCCTGTGTTCTGCTCCAAGTCGGGCTGTAGCTTTGAGCTGAGAGCCGTGGGCTGGTGGCTGAGCTCAGCATCTCCATTCCGTGTCCCCGCAGTGCCGCCGGTGATCCGTGTCTACCCTGAGACGCAGGCGCAGGAGCCCGGCGTGTCGGCCAGCCTCAAGTGCCATGCTGAAGGCATCCCTAATCCCCGAATTACCTGGCTGAAGAACGGCATGGATATCGTGCCAAAACTATCCAAACAGCTCACGCTCCTAGGTAAGAACGGAATCGTGATTAATTAAAGTACTGTAGGTGGGGATTAAGGAGAATTATTTTGCACTTTAAGCTGGAGGTTCTTGTACTTTCACTAAGCCACAGTTGTTGAAAATGGTGTTTCAAAGCCTTTCTTTTTATCTTTTTCTCTGGTGAATTTCTCAGGAAAGACAGTATTGATTGATATAAGTGGTAACAGTGCTCTGTTAAAAGACATTGCTCCTGATTCTTCGCTGCCTTTCCTCCTGCGTATGTCTTTGCACATCAGAGGAACAGTGCATTAAATTGTTTGGGTCTGACACATTACATGGTTTGTTCGTGTCTTTCCTCAGCCACCTTCTGTTGGTCCCTACATTGCAAATAAGGATGTAACAGACGCAGTGAAAAATCGATCGTATTTCTTTGCGAATTGCAAAACTATTAAAAAACAGCTCCTTGCTGCCCTGTGCCACGGTGCATTGCAGCCCTCCACCAGCACTGGCAGCACAGCTACTCTTGTCTTGGGTGCAGCATCGCAAAATCTTCCAAAGGTTTTGGATAATGATCCCACTTGGGAAATCAAAATGATGGGGGGTGTTTTGAGAGACCTCTCCCAAACGCAACTTTTTGGCGATGTGGTAAAAAAAACCATTTGCAAAGTCAATGTGTTAATTTTGTTTTTCCACTGAACCAAGCAATATTTAACAAGGCATACCTTTAAGTTACTGTCCACCTTCCATATTTTCCTTTGTTCATTTCTGGCACCAAGTTTGTATGTGCTGATGGAAAGAAGCAACACATCAGCTCTCATAAGGATTCCCCCAAAGCCCCTGCTGTCGTGGGAGCAGGAGGCTGCGATAGAGCTGGATAGCAGCAATCAGGAGCTCTGCTCATGGGTTTCTCTCTTGCAGCAAACGGGAGTGAGCTCCACATCAGCAGTGTTCGGTATGAAGACACTGGTGCCTACACCTGCATTGCTAAAAATGAAGTGGGAGTGGACGAGGACATATCTTCACTTTTCATAGAAGATTCCGCAAGAAAGACCCGTAAGCTTCATTTACCACATACTTCTTTCTTTAAAGCGTATTTAAAGTGAGATGAGACAAATGCAGTTTAATAACGTAATCCATTGCATGCATTACGTGGGGCTCTGAGTCGTGAGGATGGGTTATGGTTTTGAGAAGGAGTTGTGTGGGGAAGGTAAAACAGCTTGTGCAGGACAGCGATGCCTTTCATGTGCCAGAACTGTGCTGGCGTGGGTAACAACTTTACTGAAGTAATGAACTGGCAGTATTTTTGGATATCAAAGAATCCGAAATGTAAGATTTTGTGGCACGAGATACGGTTTCAGAAATAGATTTTTTTTGTTTTCTGTACAAGACTTTTTCAGCTAGTTGCAAGTTGAATTTCTCAGATATTTAGATGCTTGAAAGATGCTCTGATTGGGTTATTTATTTTGTCTTTATTTACATCTCTGACTAGCAAAATAGGTTTCCCTTGGCATGAAATTATCTTCCACTTCAGAGATAAATGTTCTCGCAGCAACTCCTAGCTGTGTGTCTCCCACTGGAGTGTGGCACTGTTGCCTTGTCTGTGCTGTCCCCAGAACACAATTAATGAAGGAGGTGATTAGTTGTCCCTATGGAAAAGCTCACAGAGGCCTGAGCCTTCTTAATTCTGCTGCCTTAACTACCTGGGAGATTGCCTGGGTTCTTGGTGATACTAAAAGTCTAGGTGCAAATGTGATTTTTGCTATTTTCTGGCTGTTAATACAGAAGTTGGCCATAAATATGCATTCTCATGGCAATTCTTCAGGAAATATATTCCTTTCCTCATTAAACAGATTTATGTACTCTTGTTAATATCATGAATACTTGAGCAAGGAAAATTACAGTATGTTGAGAAATAATTGGATGTATCCTAAATAGAAATTCAAATATAGATGTAGGGTCTGAATCCTAAAAGAAAATGCAGCTCTTGCATGAAATTCAGAGAAGAAATGCTGCAAAGCGTGTAGCTGCCATAACTGCCCATCTCCAGCTTCTGAAAGGTAACATGTGTGCTCGCTGGAACTGTAGGAAAGTCACAGCCTGTACCATACCTCCAATTACATTTGAAGATGGCATCTTCAGTTCTGTAAGGCTTTGATCTTTGCACAGGCTGAAGCTGTCTTCCTATCAGCGAGGATTTGGCCCGCCTCATAGCTTCAGAATTGCCTCCATGCAGAGCAGATGTGTTCTGAAATAAGCACCTGTCCTGATGGTTTTCTGTGTTGGGATGAATGTTTCGGACTTTTCACAAGTTAAACAGTTCATTTAAACTTGAATATTAATCCAGTTACTTGCTACAATGAGAATTTTGACATTGCTTTGTTTTTTTTCTTTTTCTTGATTATTTTCTGGCTTCCCCAATTTTCTGATGCTGCAGTTGCAAACATACTGTGGCGAGAGGAAGGTACTGCAGTAAAGTTCTTTTGTCGTAGTGATAATGTGCTTGTCTGCTTTAGTAATTCCATGATGGGCCATTCTCCACTGACCTGCCACTAACTCTGCCAACGTTTGCAGTTACCACATTACGTACAGAGCAGAAGTTTAAAAGCTAACGTATTCAATTGAGAGGTGTTGCTCCAGCAATGTCAGTCCTGCTGATAGCTTCTTACGTTTTCCCACCGTGAAATAATAATAGATAAAATACATAAAAATGCAGATTTTATATAAACTGCCACCAAAGCAAGTAGCCTGAGATTCTCAAGCTACATTAACAATTATGCAAGTGTCAGAAGTGCTCCCAAATTACCATAATCGACCAAGTAAGGCATAAATTCAATACGCTGCATTTGTAAGCAAACAATTCAAGCCCTTTCTCCTCAGTAGCATGTATTGATGTTTACTAGGTGAGCAACAAAATGGTGTTCTTGTCTGTTAAGCAGAAAAAAATCCCTCAAGTTTTACTTTCCTCCGTCCTTTAAATCGATGCAGGGTAAAGGTTGCCCCGTTTCTCCTTGTTTTAATTGGCAGTTAAGATCTTTAGTTCGATTAAATTTATAGTGTGCCCTGCACAAGGTCAACATCTGCGTACCTTGGAAGCTAAATGAGAGGTAAAGCATCCTAAACAGCTAATTGACTCAAATATACTGTGGAAGCACCTGAAGTCAGAGCTGATTTGATTTTGTATGCACTAGTACTGTGAATGTTTCTAAAACACACAGTGAGATGCCCACGGTTGGCATCCTGCAGGGAGAAGGCTCCTGAGTTGCCCAAGGAGCTGCTTTGTAGGTCTGCCACATGCATGTGGGGAAGCCAGGACCTTGCAGCCCTTCCAGACCCATGGAGGTCTCTGTGCACAGCAGAGCTGCCTGCTGCTAACACCCCTCTGTTCAGATGATGGCTTAGGAAAGGGCTTTGGAGACCATGTCATAAGGAATGTCTGCATCTACCCAAATGAGAGCTGTGCTCCATGTGTTGGCTTGGAGCTCTCTGATTTGCTCAAATGGTTTTGGGAGCAGAAGGAAAGTGCCAGCCCTCGGTGACCAGTGCTGCCCCAGGGTGCACCTGAGGTCCTACTGGTAGTGCAGGTATGTGCACCCATCCAGTGCCAGCTGAAGCCAGTTGAAGACTATATGAAGCAGTTCTCCAGCTTTTATCTCCAAATATGCCACCTGCAGGTGCCTGATGCATGGCCACAAAGAGTGCCTTTATACTGCCAGTGGTCCTTAAAATGGCATTCCAGGCACTAAGAATTTCTGCTTAGAAGTTAAATCTTTAGTGCATCTAATCATCCCTCGTGCTCCTTTTTAAAGAAAGTAGTTGGATAACTCTATCAGGTGTAGAAGCATAGTAATGCTTAATGAAAACTAAGAAGTTGGTTGCAAAAAGTCTTAATATAACTTTACTTAACAATTTGGACTTGATGCTTATCAACCTTGCTCATTTTTAACAAATTATGAGCAGTTCACAGGGAAAACACAGGCATTGAGAGCAGATTTGCTGCTGATGTTCCTAAGCAATTCAGCATCTTTAAAGGAGGTTTATTCCCAGCTGCATCCTGTAGTATTTGTCCAGTACCTCCATTCCAGGCAAAGAATCCACTGAATGGAATCAAGCATGTCAAATGTGGCACATAGAAAGCCTGGAGAGAGGAGTGGTGTCTTGGTTTTTGTATTTTAACATATTCTGTTAAAATGAAAGTGTCTCTGTAAGGGAAAGTATTAACAGATGGGTTGGTAGACTTGAGCTCCCTTTAAATGATCACATCCTCACGGCACAATGCCTGTGTCAGCTAGAGGCCTTAGGAAGATCCCAGTCAGAACGCTGCACAGAACAAGCTTTTGCTGCAAGTCAGAGCCGCATCACAAGTAGTTTGTCTCTTTAAGTCAGTCTGTCCTCAACACCTTTCATAGACCACGCAGAAGGAAAGCTCCAGAAGTGAGTGCGCACAGCACGACCTGCCAGTTAAACGTGAGACTGGAAGCTCATGAAATATTTATTCAATACGCAAGTAAGTTCTTAGTTTTTGCACATAAAAAGCTATGAGTAGCCCAATTGTAAAGTAGAGATTTGTTTTCATGCCAGCCTTTGTTTTCACAGTGAGTGTTGCTTGCTTTATTCTTGGATAACGGGAGCCTATCGTGGCAGCTGGCAGCCATCAGTTATATAAAGGCACGCACTTAAAAAGCTGAAAGCCTTTTAGTTACCTTATGTAAGTTCTAAAATACTTCCAAGCATTTAGATTAAACTGAGGAGAATTATTCACATATTGGATCAGAGGAGAGTATTCCCCAGTGACCAATTCACCCGTCTTAGATGGGACTCTTCCTCAAATAAGGAAAGCTCTTGTTATTGGTGCATCTTCAGCCAGCAAGTGTCCCAGAGAGGACGTTTTGCTGGTTCCCATGGGCTTGTTCATGTTTGTACCCCAACCAAGACTAGGCAATACCTTTCAAGTCACAGCAGATCACTTAAGTTTGCCTAGCAAAAAGCTTGCTTTGTTTAAAAATCAGTGTGAAGGTTACTGACTGCAAAAGCATGTTGATTTCATTCCATAAACTCTGACAAGGGTGCACCCTCAGTGTACCTCAACGCCATTAGGAAATGGTGTCCAGTCACCAGGAAAGCTTGCACTCGTTTTACTCCAAAGTAAGTGGTGGGACTTGCCCAGTCAAAGCCTACTGAGGTGAAATCATTACAAAAGTAATTCTGTGACAAATTGAGGCCTCAATTCTGAAATACACACTCATTGTATTCGGAGCATCAGATAATCATGCTGCTATTGTGCATGAAAATAACGGTGAGCATCTTCACAATGATCATAGTTTGTTGCCTGCCTGTTTCCACTTGTTAGGATTAAAACCTTTTCCTCGTGGAAGTGTTGTGCACTCATTCCAGGTGGGGCCAAGCTCTGATGTGTTCACTCAAATCCCATTGCAGCAGGTGGGAGCTGTGTGCATGCTGCGAGCGCAGATTTTGGTCCAAAATGCCCCAGTGAAATGCTTTAACCTTATATTCATAAAATGAGCACTCAGCCAATAAGGTAACTTAGTTGTCAATGGGAGTTCAGTGCCTTTTTTTCTCTGTGCATGATCCCTCTTGTGGCATCACATCTGAGGATCCCAGCTCCTGGTGCCCAAACCGGGGTATTTCTGTGCTGTGTTGTAGAGAGACTCAGCTTCAACATTGTCCAAACAGCAACACCCGATGCTGAGAAGTTGTACTCTGAAGCCACTTAGTTGGCGCAAATAGAGGGCTTTTTAACTCAAAAAAACCCTCCTAGCCTCACTGAACTCTATACTGTATGAAATTCTCCAAAAAAGACATTTATCCAAATTACGTGAGTTCATACTGTGAAGTTCTGCTATGATGATTTGCCTTAATCCTGCAATCCACCTCTGAGAAGTGAGAAACCCTGTAGGCAGCTGTTACCACTGGCCCAGCTGAAGGCACTGTGATGTTCAGATCCGTAGAACTGGGAACTTCTCTAAGCTCAAAATATAATCAACAAGAAATTACAAATTAACACCATACTGTTGGCAGATAAGTACACGATCAACATTACTGGGGGTGACAGTGGTCATTGCAAACATTTATTGGTGATGGTACCAAAAAAGATTATTTAAAAAACTAAAAAAGAAATGATGCTCGGATCTTTCTAACTTGAGTGTTGGAAAAGATCCCAAACATTTCTTAAAGATGCACATTCCTGCAACTGCATGTAGCTGAAGGACTAAATTGTCAGTGTTTCATGACATTTCTGCATGACAGAAATGAGAAAGCGTGACCTAAAAGCAAAGCAGTGACAGACAGCTCCCCAAATCTCCTGGAATGCCCCTGTTGTGGATAAGTGAGTGCTATTGCAATGCTGAAGTACTCCACATTTGTGAATTACAGTTTGCAAGATTTCAAAAATGTATTTGTTTTGGTGGCTATCATTGAGTTTAAGGAAGAAGAGGATATATTTTTATTTGTGGACAGCCTTTAAGCACGTGCATTTTGCATGGTATGAGAAGTTGACTCTAATAGGACAACCCTATGACTAATTTGAGCTAAAACTTCTTTCTCAGCTCTCCAATTATTAGCAAACTTTATTGAATGAACTCATAGGGAAACAAAATGGCAGTCGGAGTTGGTCGCAGTGTCGTGCAGGGGCTGTGTGAGCCACGTCCTACTGTGTGCATCGGTGTAGAGCTGAGCAGTGACACTCGTGCACGGCTGCAGCCACCAAGGCAATGCATTTTTGAAGGTGTCTGTACCTCTCCACTCCTTGAAGCCCTCGTTGTGACATGAAATTTGATTTTGTGAATGCACCGACTGCATCCGAATGACCGACGTTTATGTAAGGCAGGTTTTGTTTGGGGAGGATACATACAGAAAAAATTCTGCTTCTTTTGCTTTATTTCCCTTCAAGGCCTGAGCGTCGGGAATATGTTCTATGTCTTTTCTGATGATGGGATCACAGTCCTTCAGCCAAACGAATGTGAAATCCAGAGGCACATCAGGCCCGAGGAGAGGATCTTCTCCAGTTATGTAAGTCCTGCAGCTGCTGGCTGGGAAATGTTTCTTAGTCTCTCTTGAAAGGTTGTTGTTGCCTCAAAGGTTGGACCTTGGTGGGCTTCATACAGCATCCCTAGGGTGCATCATCTGCTCTTGAAAATTAAGAGACCTCCACGTGGGAGAAGTGGGGGATTAATTTCCCAGATTAAAGCACAGCAGGGAGGCAAAGAGGGGTGTGGAGAGGGTGGCTGCCAGGAGGCCAAGCATTCCCAGTGACCTGTGTGTGTGTACTGCACAGAAATACATTCCCCAGGCAACAAAGAGGACCTAAGGGAATGGCCACAAGTTGTACCAGAGGAGGTTTAGGTTAGACATGAGGAAGAACTATTTCTCTCAGAGAGTGGTCAGGTGCTGGAATCTCTGTCCTTGGCAATATTCAAGAGGTGTCTGGATGAGGAGCTGTGAGATATGGCTTAGTGCTTGTGGTAGCAATGGTGATGGGAGGACGGTTGGACTAGATGATCTTGTACGTCCTTTCCAACCTTGTGATTCTGTGATTCTATGATGCTATGAACTATTGCATCTCCTTAAGGGACAGGCTTAAGAGATGCTTTCTTAATCACTTCATTGCTTAGTTTTATGGGAAGACCCAATTAACAGAGAGCTGAGCATGTGGTTCCTTCCCTTCTGAGGAAAATGGCTCAGCCTTGCTTTCAGTTCACCTCTGCCATGGGTCACCATCTTCTTGTGAGTCTGTATTCGGTGTTCTGCCAAGTCTCCTACGTTTGTGGTTGATAATGTTTTGTTGATTTGGGTTTGTTGTTGTTTTTTTTCCCACTGATGTATTTATAAACCTTACTGGAAACCCACCGATGCTCACCCCAGGATTGGCCCTTAGCCCTTAGCATGGACTTAATATTATTAACCCACACTTCAGCTGTTACTTCAGAAGGGTGTACACACCTTGTCCTTCCTTTACAGAGAGCTGTAAATGTCGAAGGGGTGGTTCTGGAGAAATGACTGCAAAGCACTGCAGAGTGAGGGCACTTAGAGAATGTCAGCACAGTGGTGGGCATGAAAGGGATTTTTATCACCATTATTTGGCTGCCTTACAGAGAGACCTTTCAGCATTTCCTGCAGATATCACAGGGCCCTTTGCCATGCTCAAGGGAGGTTTGGCTTTTTTTTTTTTTTTTTTCTTTTTTTTTTTTTTCCCCTTTCAGCATCTTGAGTGTTTGCCATGTGGACAGTGATATCATCCTGCAGTTTTAGGATGGTTCCTACACTAAAAGTGGTTTTGTTTGCTATTAGAAGTGCAGCAAAGCATGTAGCAGAAAAGAATGGTGAGTTCTCCTTGGTGGGGTGGGTGCTGTGGCCAAGGAGCTCTCAGGATGAGGAGGGCAGTCCAGAATCTGTTTGGTGCTTTTGCAGCATGCTGTACTGTAGTATCACTTCATCCCTTGCATGTGGCCTCCAGCAAGTTCTTGACAGGGCTGTGCTGCTTGCAGGTGCAATCTCTGTATTCCCACTCATTGCTCTGACACAGACTTGGTGGTGGCACTGCTTTTGTTTCTGCATCCTCTTCCTCTGAGCAAGCTTTGCTGCTCCATTTGCTTCCCCCCTAGGGGCAGTGCCATCATTTAAAGTGACCCGGCTGCTGTGCTGACAGGATGTAAACCAAACACTTGTGCTGTTGGCCACATTCCCTTTGGTTTGTCCTTTCCACATCACAGCTGGGTCCAACACAAATGCTTGTTCCCATAAAGCATCTCAGCAGAAGGGAAATTCAGGAGAAAGAGAAATGATTCTGCTGAGATCCCGTGTCGCTTTTCCTACTTGGGGTCCCATTGAGCTCCCATGGAAGCTAGTACAGGTTGTGCACAGGGCTCAGAGATCTCAACAGAATAGGGCACAAGGCAGCTAAGATCAGGATTTGGTCCAGGGCATCTGGATTTGGTTCCTTTGGAACAGGGTAACTTTCTATGTCAAAGCCACATCTGATGGAACCCTGCCTGCTTCGCTCTCATGTCTTTGTTCACAGCCATCACAGGGCAGGCTCTCCCAAGCTGAAAATGAAGAACGTATGAAAAAATGTAAAGCTGTGATGTAGTTAATATAAATGCTGACAGCACTGCTAGTCTTGATAAACCAGGGTGTCCTTCAAAATGCAGATCCACAGACAACATCATCATTTAAATGCAGTGTGTGTCTGCCAGAGGTCCGGCTGCGTGATGTCCTGGGGCAGAGCCAGGCTGCAGCACAGTGCCACGCCGAGTAATTATTTCACATTTTCCAAGACAGGAAATAATAATTTCAAAAAAGCCATTGTGGAATTGTTTTCTGTGGTTTTCAAAGCCGAACTTCTTACTGCTCCAGACTCAGAATTTGCAGACATGAAGCCTCTTTTCCTCCCTTTTGTTTCTGCAGGAGGAGATCTGTCCCAGAGTGGAAGGGGAAGGCACTCAGTCCTGCCTCTGGGCCTCTGCAGTCAATGTCCGAGACAAGTATATCTATGTGACACAGCCTAAGCAGAACAGAGTAATGATCATTGACATCCAGACACAGAAAGCTGTGCAGGTACCTACAAGGGGAACTCTTTATTCACTGATGGCAACAGACTTTGCTATGGGAAAACAAAAGTAGGTTTCTGTCCAGAGGATCTGACATCACTCTGCATGATGCTGCACCTGTGTTATTTTCACCCATGGGACCACACTATGTTATTCTGAAACCACACTGCCAGGAAGAGAATCCCTTATGAGCTGCTTATCATCATCTCAGGGCTGTGACTGCAGTTGGGTTTGCAGCTACCCTGGTAAAATGGTGCTCCTTCACCATTCTGAGCAGGTCAGGAAGAATGAACTGATGCAGGTGGGGCTGGGGCAGAAGTTGACCCCTGAGTTGCTGGCTGCAAGCAACAGCAAGAGGTGCAGCCAGAGAATGAAGCTGAGCAGCCAGCTTTTCTATTGCTGGAGCTGCTGCTGATCACCAGATTGATTTCAAGGAAACTGTACAAAGCTTACAAATGAGTGTAGCAGAGGTACATGGGAATGTCAGCAGTGAGCTAATGTATCTGCTATGTGCCTAGGGACATTTGTGTCACTATGTAAACATGTATCATCTCCTATTTTATTTTATTTTATTTTTTTAAGTCTGTGGACGTGGACCCTTTGCCAACCAAACTGCATTATGACAAATCCCATGACCAGGTGTGGGTGCTGAGCTGGGGTGATATGCAGCGATCGTCGCCAACACTGCAGGTGAGTCCTTCCATTGCTGAGCATGGTGTGTGGTGGGCTGCTTGCAAGTAATTTAACAGCCTTTAATCTGGGAGTCCAAGTTTTCTGCCTATGCACTAAATTGTTTCTTGTTTTCCTTAAACTCTGTTTATTTTGTGGCTTCCCTCTCACAAGCCTTCAGCTTTCTTTTATTCTTTCCCAGTGGTGATGGCACAACAGCATTCTTCTCAGAGTAAAATGCAAATCATAAGAGAGAAGGTAGTTTGTTCAGTGCTTCTGAAAGCTGTGTATGATGAAGTAAAAAGGAGAAGTCAGTGATAGTGTTCTTAAATCCAGCTTCACATCTTCTCCCCCCCCAAAAAATAAAAGAAGCCAAAAAAAAAAATACAACTCTCAATGGCATGAAAGAGGCATAAAGAGCAAAACAGGACCTGAGGGGCACTTTTTGTGTCTGTGACTCTGTTTTTTGCTGCCTGTGCTCAGCAGCACTGTAGGTTTTCAGGGCACAGCGGTGCACACAGGCTTGGCCATCCCAATTAGCTTCCTTTTTTGCATGGCCCTGTGGGATTTGCTCGTCTCGTGTCGATGGCACAGAAGTGCAGGTGTCTAACTGGGCATTTTGCTGCTGCTGTATGTCCTCTGACAAACACCAGCCCTGATCTGATCCAGCCAGGCGTTCCCTTCTGCAGTAGTTAATTTCCAGCACTTGCTGCCCAACCTTCCCAGACCCACAGAAGAAGGGTGAATATTCACTGCACCACAAAATTTGCTTCTAGGGCTGCATGAAAGCATTCCCTGACAGCGTGAGGATGGCGTGGGGAAGAGGTTCTGTGCTTTCTGACCTGAAAACAGCACAGGCAGAGGGTGCACTCTGAGCATTTCCAGGAAAAGGCACCAGAAACAGAATGGAGGCAAAAGGAAAAAAGGTTCTGAGGCACTGATGCCAGTTCACCTCGCTTGGGGACTGCAGTGGGCTGTGCAGGTTATAAGGAGACAAAATGGGCTATTTTTACTCTCTCTGACTTAATTTCCTCCATCCAGCTGTGAGAGGTTTCTGTAATTAAGGGAGAGATGTCTCAAGCATGTGATTATTGAGAAGAACACACCATCTGCGCAGCTGGAAACTTGTTATGAGGCTCCAGCTCAGATAGTGCTTTCTGTTATCGTTATAAAGTGCAGTTACACATGTGGTGACTGAGATTAGCATCCACACCAGCAGATTCTTTTGGGTTTTTTTCCCCCTGTCTTTCCCACAAGGTGACCAGCAGCTCATTTGGTGAAGTTTATGCATGAGAACAGCAGAAAAGCAATCAAATGTTCTTGAACAAAAAAATGCTCCCATGGAAGCTGCCCTAAATTTCCACCAGTTCTGGGATGTCAGAGGTTTGTCACACGGCCCACGAGCTGGCTGAGGGGATGCTGTTGTTTGGCCATGATGGGCTCCTGGGAAGGAAACATCCAGTGCTGTCTGTGGCCCTGAGAAAGCACGGTGCAAGAACAGACATCTTTCTTGAGCAGTTTAATTGGAAGAAATCTAAATGGCATGGCTGGAACAGCTGCCTGAACCTAAACCTTGAAAGGCTTTAGCATTCCCTCAATGAATTATGTGGCCATAAATTCAAAGCAACTGCTGTTGCACATTGCATGAACAGAGTATCCTAATGAATGGACTGAAGTCATCTTGAGCCAAGCAAACTGTTTGAGAACATTTTAAGTATTGAAAGCTGCCTCTCTCTGTCCGGTGAGGTAGTGGAAAGGTCTCTGTGCTGGGGGACAGAATGGGAGGAATGAAGAAGGGACTTTGTCACAGCCCATGAGTCCTGCATGGTGTGGCAAATGGATGGACAGGTCTTCTCCTTCAAAGTGATAATTAAGTGCTGTGAGTGAGTGGCTGAGCCTTCAGGCTGGTAAATTATTGCTCTGCACCTAAGTGAGATTAATAAATATGACCATGAACTAAATGTTTATTTTAGACAGTGAGGAATAAATTATTGTGGTTTTTGTGCTGTCGTGCTATTTCAGCTCCGCACGACTGCTCTTTCTTGCAATATAAATGCCTTATGAAAGCAGAGTTGTGTACTTACCTTACAAATGTCAAGCCTCAAATACTATTTATTAGCCCACTTTTTCAAGGCAGCTACACCAAACGGTATTTTGAAGCCGTTAATCAATTTGAGCCTACTGCATCCTTGGGAAAAGCCAAGGTACCAGGTTTGGCTGTGTAATCTGTATTTACCTTTCTGCCTCAGTCACTGCTTCCCTGTGTATTTATTGCAGGTGATACCGGAGGCGAGCGCAGGGGAGGAGCAGCGTGTGATCCGCACGCCGTTCAAAGGAGTGGATGACTTCTTTATACCACCTACAAATCTTATTATTAATCACGTTAGGTAAGAAATTATCTTAATGAATAGCGACGGTGCCCATACTGCTCACTGCTGTGGGACCCGTCAAACATCCTGACAGCACTTCACCCATGTTAATGAATGAGCGTGTGCTTGAGCTAAATACTCTTATCATTTTTGTGCACAAAAAAAAAGGAGAAATGACTGAGCATGCTGGTTAGTTGTTATTCAGCAAAGCACTGAGACAGCAAGGAACAAATCTGGGCTTCCCTTGGCCCAGGCTTTGCCAGCCGTGCTTCTGTGCAGCATTGCCCTGGTGTGTTGGTACTAGGAACACAGTGGTTAGAAGGTTGGCTTCCCTGCCTGGAAGCTGCTTTAGAATCAAAGATTTACTGCCATTAGTGGTAAAGGTTTGTTCTGCTTCAGGCCACGTTTACAACTGCTTGTTCAAATCTTGGCTCTGTCTGTGAGGAGCAGGGTTTGAGCAGAAAAAATGATACGCAGTGCACATTAGAAAGAAGAAAATCAGTTCTCTGAACTATCAGTTTTGAATGTTAATGTGATGGAGTGGTTAATGAGATTTTATAACTAACATACTAATAACTTACAGTAATACTGACTGCTTCCCAGCAGGAACAGGAAGCTTCCCATTAAAGTTAGCAAAATGGATGATAACTTCACAGCAATTTATACTCTTCTTACCCCATTACAACAACTGCTTAATCATCTCCTGTCACCAATACAGTTTAACTAAGTTAAACTCTCCAGAAATCATAATCAACTCCCTCCATTAAGCTTAGGTTCCCTGCAATGATCACTGAGGACGGAGGGTCACGCTTAAATGATTTGGGGTTGAACGTGATACAAAATAAATAACTTTGCTTGCTGAAACATGAAATAAGACATATTTCATGGCTGTCACTCTTCATTTTCCCCTACCTCCTCTTTCCAGTTTGCATTTAAACCATTGTTATAAGCGAGAGCTGTGCAGGGGTGTGTGGCTGCTACACGTAATGGATTGGGATGAGGAGGTGCAGTCCAGGTTCAAACACAGGAAGGTGGAATAATTGAATTTTTTTTTACTCCTTTTATGTGCTGGGTTTTTGTTTTGGTTGTTGTGGGGTTTTTTTTTTTTCCTTCAGTACAATTCATCAGCTGCAAACAGATGATCTTTCATGAGAAATATTAAACACAGGCAATTGCAGATAGGTTTCCCTGTGCAAAGCAGGCAACGCTGTGTCTAATTTCCTATTTCATTTGTTCAGGCCAGATCTTTCTCAGTTTTCACTCACCTTCAGCACAAAAAATAATTGCTCACAGTCTAATGAGACTTATTGGGTTCATGTGCTAAATTCTCCACTCAGAAACAATAAATGGTGATAGCAGCATTTCTCAGGAAGGTGAATATTTAAGCAATCTCTTCCGAGAGCCCAAAATATTTGTATGCAAATGTTCCTGCATGTCTTTTGGCTGCCTGTTATTTCGGATGGATATCTGGAAACGTAGCCATGTGAATGAGTTCCCAGGGTAGGTTGCTGTCTATTACAATCTCTTTAAGTGCAAGGTTCTCTTTGAGATTTTGCATCACAGGTCTCACATGAGCACTGAGCTTCTCCTGCAGCTCTATGCACACAAGATACATCCTGACCCACTTTTTTTAAATTGAAGTTTGTGTAAGAACTATTTTATTTTTTTTTTTTTTTTTGTAACTTCTTGAGGCATTTGGCCAAGAATTGAAGAAGTCTCAAGGAAAAAAATACTGTCAGGAGAAGCATCTTTTAAAGTGTACTTTAAAATGCATTCATCCAAGGGAAGCGTAAGTGCCATATTCAATTTCCCCACACACTCTGCACTATGAATCTCTACTGCAGGTATTTTGCGAAGCCTCTAATGGATGTGAGTATAATGGAAAAATGAGAGGCTTAGCCAGTGATTTTCATGGGATGATACACTGCATTGGCTCAGTCCTCAGATGTGAAATCATTGCTGAGCATCTCATTGACAGACGGATTAGGGATAAAAAATAATAAATGCAGTGTTTTAAGCAAAATATCTATTATCTGCAGCAAGCACAGTCCTCCATGTTTCAAAAAGCAATTTTAAATCTTTCAGGGAAAAGATGCAAAATTAAGTGCTCGCTTCATTCCCTTCCCTCTGCACTGAATGGACAAAAAGAGATTCAACATAAAATTAGTTTTTTCTAAGTCAGTACCAGCGACCTATGAATCCAGGGGAACACAAACAGGCTGCTTCTATGGGCTCTGCTCAAATTAAGCTGAAACCTTTCCTGGCTCTCTTTTTTTTTCCTTCAGCAAAGGTCAGCTTTGCTGCAACATCCATCTCCTAGAGAACATTTATTCTCTGCTCACTGTTGTCGGCCCTCTGGAGTAAGAAAACAAAGACACTTTTCTTCAGCCCACCTTTGCTCGTTCTGCTCCTACCTTCCAGGCTGCTGGGACAGTCTGCTCTGCCCTCGGATGCTCCAGTTTCAGATGCAGGGTTGGGCACGTTGGGTCACTCTGTAGTTACATGCAGAGATCAGAGCTGCTCTCCACCCAGAGAAACAGATCGAATCTGAAACAGATTGAATACTTAGCTTGTTAGTGCCTGCCTAGAGAACACCCCAAGCTCTGATGTCATTGTTACTGAGATGTGGGATCTGGAGAACATTAGCCAAGCACACAGTCAAGCTTCCAGCATCAGGTTGCTAATTGTAACCGAGTTCCTCCTTGTAGCACGTTCAGAAGCACTGAAACAGGAGGGATTTCTTGCTGAAGCCAGACAGCGTTATTGCACACAGAATGAAGAGGAAGGGATCTCCCACTTTTGCTGTCTTCCTTCTTTCTCCAAGCTTACCCCTGAGTTTCCGGAGATGACTTCAGTGTCATGTTTTCTCTTTCAGGTTTGGTTTCATTTATAACAAATCAAAACCCACCGTCCGCAAGATCGACCTGGAAACAGTGACCCACATCAAGACCATCAGCTTCAGGAACTACAGCTGCGCACCACAGACCATGGCCTACACCCACCTGGGGGGATACTTCCTGGTGCAGTGCAGGGACCAGCGGGGGGCTGCTGCCCCACAGCTCCTCATCGACAGCGTCACCGATGCCGTGGTCGGCACCAACGGCGCCGTGCTGGGCACACCTCACATCTCACCGGATGGGCGCTTCCTGGTCAGCGCGGATGGGGATGGAGGCAGGATCCAGGTCCAGACTGTGACCGTCCAGGGGGAAATCAAGCTGATTTATGACTTACAAACAAACATACACGTATCTGATCTGACATTTCAACCCTCTTTCACCGAAGGCAATCAGTACTATATATATGCGACTTCACATTTGCAAACAGATGTGCTTTTCGTAGAGCTGTCGACAGGGAAAATGAATGTACTGAAGAATTTAAAGGACCCTATCACATCCAAAGACTGGCCCTGGAGCAGCTACAACAGAATTGTGAAAGACAGTGGGTTGTTTGGACAGTATCTCATTACACCAGCGAAAGATTCATTGTTTGTTATAAATGGGAGGCAAAACACGTTACGCTGTGAGGTTTCAGGTATAAGGAGGGGTAACACAGTGGTCTGGGTTGGGGAGGTATGAAAGGGCAGCAGCAGCAGAGCCTTTGGCAGACAGTACCAGTTGGACCTTTATGCTGCAACAAGTGAGCAGTAGCATTGTATATTTTTTACACCAGGGGAAAAAAGAAAAAAAGAAAAATCAAACCAACCCTGTATAGGCTTCATGGTACAACACTGGTCTACTTGCAAGTTTTATAATACAAGGTATGCTCTGCTAATAGGAAGTGGTTTTGAAGGGATATTTTTTTATTTGGGGGTATGAGTTGTGGTTATGAGAAAACGCTGGGAAGCAAATATCTCCACTGAGCTACCACGTAAGCCACAAAACCTAGTGATTCTGTAGAACAAAACCGATTTTGAGTTCCCATATTGAAGGGCTTTTTGTTATATTCACACCACCCGTTCTCTCCCCTCCTCCCTCCCCGGCCATGCCAGCTGCCCTGCCCAATTTCTGCATCTAAAATACACGGTGACAAAGGAAATTAACCATCAGAGAGCAGTTTTCAAACCACAGAGACCTGGGAGAGAGATTTAATGAAAACCGATCCATTTTCTCTGCAGGTTGGCTTTGGGAGGATTCATGGATGTGGTTTCAGAAAGAGGCACAACAGAAATAGTAACTGTCAGCTTGCTGTCTTTGGTGCTTAATTTTGCTCCTGGTACTACTGAAAGCAATGTTACGAGCTCTGCCTCTTCTAACACATACATATAAGATTGCATAGGAGAAATTCAGCATGAAATATCCAGGCCATTAGAGTCCGTAAAAGCCAGAAAGGACTGGGAGGGGTCAGATATTGTTAGAAGGAGAGAAAATGGAGGTGTTAGTCCTTAAGCATCTTGTGAGCGCCGTCAGCTTGGGCACAGGATGCAAAATCTGCTCTTCAGTGGGCAGAGAATCAATCGTAGTCAGTAGGAGGCAGCAGCACTTCTGGAAGTTACTGGTTGCTCTCATCAAATATTTAGCAGTGCTGAAGTTGCTAGGCTCTTCATAAAATAACTACAATCAGTATTTTAAGCAGAAAACTCATTTTCTAGTTGCAGCCTTTGCTTGCCTGTTTCTTTTCAGACATTCTGGGAAACCATTCTTTGTTTTCTTTCTCCCCATTTCCAGTACATTCGTTTATAGCCAATTATCTTTTAGTTATGAGCAAAGAAGTTCATGTAAAACCAGCAGAATTACCCAAGAATGCAACAGCTGGCATCAAGAAATTCCACATCAGTTCCCATAAAAATACAGATCCATTTGGTAAGACATAAAAACTTTTCTAATTGCTTTTTATAATTTTCTATATTCATTACTGTGAAGTAATCAGGGCAGGAGCAGCTCTGGCTCGCAAATGGTGCAAAGCCACGGGAACACCACAGCCACGAGCAGTTGGATCCCAGCACTGCTTTGAAGTGTGGCCTTGGTGTGGGGGCAAGCTCTCCCCACAGGTCAACATCTGCTGCATCAGAGCCATGCACTGTCCTTTTGGAAGACCCAGCTCCTTTTGAGAATGACCTCATTGCCCAGAGTTGTATGGAAGCAAGCACTGCACACACACACACACACATCCAGACATATTTAGAGGCGCAGTAATGGTTTTCCAACAGAGGTGCTTTAAAGTCAGCCATTTCACAGTGCACACAGAGGGCCTTAAAGCGAGTGAGTGAAAAGGATGCAGACTGGCAATGGTAATCTGTGCTTTAAGTGTTCAACTGTAACCAAAAGAGAAGTATTTCAGCATGGCTGTAGACCTGAAGGAATTTAAACCATTTCGGTTCTATAGAAAGCATATACAAATCTGCTCAGACAGACAAAGAAGAGGAGATGAATCCTATGAATTCATTCAACACGGCGTCCTTTAAATTGCCCTTCAACACTCATAGGCTTAAACCTACATGTATTGTCACTGATGAGCCATAGGGGTTAGAAGAGACTATCCCCTCATTGCAGCACAGGCATATAAAAGAGATCAGCATAGCCTTCCCTTAGCAATGCATGGTGTCCATGATTTTCTACTCATCTGCTTAGGAAACATACCCATGTCAAGAAAAGGAGGAGACCAGCTCTGTAAGTACCTTTAAATATGCACAACTCCTTTCTTGAGCAAAGTTGTATCCATACATTGCAGTTCATCCTAAATGTGTTCTACTGAGGCCAAACACTGCTCTCGTGTTCTCTTTTATGACTTCTCGAATATTTTGTTATGCCTATGTTTCCCTGTAGAGACGTCCATTGTGTCATAGATCAAATATTACTTTTTTAAGAATACTTAAAAGAAAAAAAAAAAAAAAAAAGAAAAAAAGCAACCTGTAAATATCTGTTCAGGTAAATACTCGAGGCTGGTTTATATGTAGGCTGTGAAAGATGTGTAACAGACCTCACTGCTCCCTGTTTGTCGCAAGATATCGGACTAGCGTTCACTTGGAAACTCCCATTTGGACCTTCCAAAGATGTTCCCTTCCTTCCCCCTCAGCCCAAGTTCTGGTGATGTGTTTTCTAAATTATCCTAATGGTTATATATCATACTTAGAAAAATGAAGTACAACTTGATTGTCCACACTACTTGTGAACAGCTCCAATGACGGTCAGTTCTGACATTAAAGTGCTGCACATTTGTTACTCGGATTTTATTTTTTGTTACGACACAAGTTTTATATTTGCTCAGAAAGTGTTTAAGTCGTTTTATTTTGCCTTCCAGCTCTGTCAGAAGGAGGCTGCACTGCCTTCTCTGCCCTTTCTTTCCCACTCTGTGTGCTCCACCAATTAACAATCCCTGCCTAATAAACTGACTTAATTAATCACAGTGATTAATTGAAAGGAAATTGAAGTAACAACAGTTTAATTTTTCTATACAAGTTGGGTATTCTGACACAGGATCACAGAAAAAAAAATCCTGGTTGACACTAAGTCTCTGATCCCAAGATCAGATGCATTTTCCAATCAGTGTTCATGTTTAATAGCAGTATAATGCAAATACTATAATATAACTACAGCACAAATACTATACTGCAAATACTGTCTCCCCTGAGCATTTCTCTCAATATTGCACTTTTTTAAATGGGAGTTTTTACTTAACCTCTCTACCTATGCAGCCCAGTGACTGTTTTGAAACTGTTTTGAAACTGCCCACATGTGATGTTTCCACTTGGAGAGAAAAGTCACAAGTGCCTTGAGATGAAAACTGACAGTAAGAAGCCTTTTCTCATCATTTAATACATCAAATCTTTTTTTTTTTTTTTTCTTTACCACCACATGCAGTAACACAATTCCAAGAGGTTCCAGTGGGCAGAGGTTGGCATTGCTATGGGGTCAATGTCAACTGGAGACTGCTGAGTGCTGAGCTGCTCAACCAAGAGACCTGGCCATGGTGAGATGCCAGCAGCAGAAGGGATTTGGCCATTGGGCCATGCTAACCCCACGAACAACTCTGACATGAGACACAGCAGTCCTGATGACCTGTCAACATGTGCTTATTTACTTGATTAGTACCATGATTATGTCTTAATTACTGCAGTGCCCAGCAGCGTGCTTGGCACTGTGTGAAGGAGATCGAGAGGCCGAGCGCTCTGCTCTGCGAGGAAAAGAGCCAATTCCTCACCTGACCTTACAGCAGGTCAGCAAATCACATAAAGCAGGACCTGGGGCTGGGGAGAGCTAGAAGTGAACACAAGCACACAGCCTGGCTGTTCACCAGCAGTGCAATGCTGGCATGACACGTTGCCTGTATTTTTGCCCATTCAGGGCATTATTCCAAGCCAACTTCCATAGGGTGAATCACACGACTGTTCTTTCTCTTTGTTGAACCCCAGGATGACCCACTTGTCCCCAGGGCGGTCCATAACTGACTGTGCTCCTATAAATCACCACTGCATGCTTGGATTACTTCCCCCTTAGAAAAAAGGTGGGGAGAGTCATAGAATCCTGGGATCATTACGGCTGGAAGGACCACTAAGTTCAACTAATCTGATCACCGATAAATCACCACCACACCACTAAACCACATCCCTCAGTGCAATATCTTGCCCTTTTCTGCAACACCCCCATGGACAGTGACTGCCTCCTCCCTGGGCAGCCTGTGCCAGTGGTGCATGACTGCTCTTTGCAGAAACCATTTCTCCTAATATCTGATGTCTACTTCTGTGAACAAAGATTATCCTGCAAGGCAAGTAGCCAGCGTGCAGCTTCTGATTTCAGGATTTCTGAGATGTGCTCAGCCTTGGGATGCATCTGAGGGCGAGCAGCGCTGTGCTGCCATCGACCCTGCAGCCCCACCATCAGCAGCTACAGAAGCAATGCCACCAGCAGGAGAGGGGGGAACTTAGGGATGTGGGCAGCCTGGTTCTACATAGCCTAGCAGCTCCTCTGAGAATACCTGGTGCTCTAAAACAAAGTGTTTTCATTCTACAGTGTTTCCATAGAATCATTCAGGTTGGAAGAGACTTCTAAGATCACCACATCCAACCCCAGCCCACCCTTACGCCCACTGCCCATATCCCCACGTGTCACATCCCCCCCATTCTGGAATAACTTCAGGGACAGTGACTCCCCTACTCCCTGGGCAGCTGTGCCAGTGCCTGACTTGTCTTTGGAGAAGACATTTCTCCTAATATCTGATGTCTACTTCTATGAACAAAGATTATCCTGCAAGACAAGCAGCCAACATGCAGCTTCCATTCTGGATTACATCTGACACCACCTTTATTGTCTGACTCACTGCTTTGCATTTACTTTTTTTGAATGCTTCCCCCGGACACTTGGAAGCATGGAAGTCTCTCTCCCTGGAGACCAGGAAAGCTCTTGCGTTCCTACTAAAGAGGTGCTGCAGCTGTGTCTGGCACTGAGCATGGGATGAGTTCCTAGCCAGTTGGGGAAGCAAGGACCAATTGCTCCAGTCTTCCCCAAGAGCACACAGACACCGAAGTGTAGCTCATTTCCAACCTGCTGCCACCAAGGGGTTGCTTTGTTCAATGAACAAAATAGAAAGCATGCTTCACACCACCCTAAAAGCAGCAGCTCGAGAGGCAGGCTGTTTTACCTCTATTTACAAGTGGAAACGTCCCCAGAAAAGCCACTGCTTCAGGTACCAGTGTGAACAGATGGGACTAACAGCTCATGTGGGACAGGAGCAGCACAGAACTGCTTTGGACCTGACCCTATCCAATCACTGCATGGCCACACTGATGCCAAAAGCTCTTCATGCACTGCTTCAGTGCTCCTACGTGCCTCGCTGTAAGGCCCTTGGGTACCTTTAGTCCTCCCAGGCACGGCTGGCTCATCATCAAGTCCAACCTGACCATGCTACCCTAACTCTAACAACCCTCTGCTCAGTCATGGCTCTGAGCAATTATTATTTTTGTATTTTCCAAATGCTTGTAGTTACAAGGCAAAGAGAAAAAGAAAAAAAAAAAAAAAAGGGGGGGGGGGAGAGACAGAAAAAAAAAAGAAATAAGAGAAGAACAAAAGGGTGAAGGGGAAAAGTTGGGTTTTTTTTTCTTTTTTAAACAGTGAAAGGACACCAGAGCAGGAGGGCAGGTGCCAGTAATTTTTTAATTAAAAGGAAAAAAACACTTGTCCCTTCATACTCTCAACCATGATCCCTTTGAACACAGCTGCGCCCCATAGCCTGCAGTAACAGGTGCTGCACACACAACATTGCATTGCACTCTGGTCTCACTCCTACACAGCCTCTAAGAGATTTAACTCAAAACACAGTATTGAAAAACCAGCAGAATGCACAGCACTGCCAAACCACCGATAAAACACAGACCAACATCGTGCACTGCCATTTTTTGGCCAGCAAAACCAGGACAGTGCAACCAGAACCCAGCACGTATCAGTGTATCAAATGGGGATGGAGGAGAAGGGAGGAGGAGGAGAGATTGCCATGATTATTTATATTTAGAAGGAAAAGCAGCAACTCCTGCACTAAACAAGCAGTTTTAGCACAACTTAAGACAGTGCCCTATGGTTTAAAAACAAAACAAAACAACCCCATGAAGTCTTCATACCCTTAATTACACATATGGGAAGTCATTATTGCATCCCTACAGCACAGCACCAGACCTGAACTCCTTGCTGGGAAGGCGCTGAGCCCTCCTACAGCAACCGCTGCCCCATCCCCACAGCTCAGCCAGAAGGGACAACCCGAGCAGGTAGGAGCCCTAGGAAGAGGGCAGACCTGCCGCCAAAAGCTTGCTGTTCCTCCCCTGAGGCCACCGAAAAACCTATGAATACATGGAAACTAACGAACGCTTGTCATCAACTAAGAAAGCAACAGAAACCAAACGCTTTTGTCAAGACTTAAGCACAGAAGAGCAAAGAACAACGTTAACTTGCATTTAAAGAGACAAATACCTGAGTTTAACCGGGTGTTTTGTGGATTCCCTGCAGAGCTCCTCGACGTCCTGTGAGCACTGCTCTGAAGGCAGCACTCTGGGAATATAAAGGCAGCTCCCACCCACTGTCCCACCGGGCAGCACAGGTGGAATGCATTTGTATTTACTTTGCAGCAGCACCTGGTGTATGAGGGGGCTGAAAGCCAATTCCAGAGTGCTTTCTCTAGAAACACTGTAAATGCTCTTTTTTTTTAATTTTATTTTTTTTTCTGCCTATTTCACAGTAAAACTTTACAAACTTGTGCTGATGTTGTCTGGTTTATCCTTTTGGGGTGGTTGGTGACTGCAGATCACCCCCTTTTGGCAGTCTGCGCTCAATGGCTTCTTACAGTGAGCTCAGCTGTGTGGGGTGCAGTGGTTTTGGGGCGCTGAGGGGTGGAAGGGGTGAGCTGCCCAGGCACGGTGCTCCATTCCAATGGCTCTGCTGTTCCTCTGTCATTCATAATTACAAATTTGGCCTGGCAAGAACAAGCCTGCCTTCACATGGAGCCATTGGAACGCCGAGACACAGATGGCTGATTATCGAAATGTCTGATGGCATCTTTGTAAGAGTCCTAAGGCAAAAAGAAACGCTTCTGACAAGCATTATTTGCTGAAACAAATTCCATTTAATTAAGACACAAGGTCTGCATTGAAAGACTGCTTGTCAACAACGCTAACTGCAGCAAACACTGCTAGAGGTTATGCTTTGCATTACGGCTGAGCAATAAAGGACGGGCTTTGCAAAGAGGTTCTGAACCCCTCCTGTGCAGCAGGGCTCAGCTGGTCCTTTTCCTTGTGTGCTCTCCTACCTCCAAAGCTCAAATCATTGCTAGTGAAAACCCCCAGCTTCAGAGGTTAAATCATCTCTGACCCCTCAAAGCTCATTCCTGCAGCGCAGGGCTGCTCTGTGAGGTGTGCAGAGTTCCTGTGCCCCACCTGCAGCTCCAACCCTTGTGATGGCACTTTGGAGGCTGCAGGACCATGCATTCTGAGCATCATTCCAGCAATGGGGGTTACAGGCAGAGCAGCAGCCCGGGGTCTGTGGTGCCCCATATGGCAGTAAAACTACTCAAGGAGAAATTATGCAGATAGCCAACATGCTCGAGCTGAAATGAATTATGTCGAAAACATCAGCACAAGCAGCAGTCAATTTGTGTTACGGTCAACGAGCGCAGTTTCATTTGTTTTCTCCTCTCAGAGGCCCCTGGGGGGCTCCAGGGCTGGGATGTGGTAATGAACACCCCAAAGCTCCTCCATCCGCACCCGATACAAGAAGAAGTTCACTCCTAACAGCTATTGTGCAGGCAGCATGTCTGGCACCTTGCTTTACAGAGGTCAGCAGTGAAGGTCCTGCCTAATTTCTGCAGTTTGGATGTGGGCCGAGCCCCTGCTCTTGCTGCTCTCCCACTGCTCCTATCCCTGTTGCAGAGTCTGCTTCCCCTGTGCAAAACCAGGAGAGTGCACTGCTCCATGCCATCACCACATCAGGGAAACAGGCAGTTAGTAGATGCATCTGCAGTTTTATCTAAGACAAAGGTACAGCAAAAAGCAAAACCTACAAGCCATGAGCCCATTGCCTGCTGGAGGTGGGCTTTTCCCAGTGCTGCCTGAGCAGTGTGTGCAGAGCATGGGAGGCTCTCTGGTGGGGTTTTGGAAGCTGATGCCCCACCAGAGCATTCCCATGATTTCTTTTTCCCCATCAGAGTTTTTCCTCACCCAGAAAGATATGGGGAAAAAATCCCTCCCCTGGTACAGGGGGCTCATAAAGCAAAGATACATTCACCAAAAGCCCGGTGCCTTCACAGCCTCAGCCCCAGGGGTGCCTTTTCCCAGCCAGCCTTTATTACCTGAACTAATGTCCTGACTGGCTTCCAAGTAAATAAAAGCCTTCATCTTACTCTCCGCGGCACAGTGTGAACAGATTTCTCCTTGGTCTGTCTGTTTCCTGTAAAACAGAATGTGGCCACTGTTCAGAACAGCATTTGTTATGATGGAGTCACTGCAGATGAATGAGATCATCCCTGCAGGGCGCTGGGGCACACAGAGCTGCAGATCAGTGTCCCTTTTCCTGGGGTCAGCAGCCAGCACTGCCCCATCCAAGGCAACACCATTGTCTGTGGGACAGGGAAAAATCCTTTGGGCAGTAATGATGGACGTCACCCAACTCCCAGACGCTCATTATATTGTATTTTTGCACACCTGTGTTTTTTAGCATTTGCAATGCAGGGATGCCCAGCTTGTTCCCTGCCTGTGGCCAGACCTGTGCTAAGGTACAGCCTTGGCTTCTGAGAAGCTCTTGGCTTGGCCAAGAACCGTTTCCCTCCAATCCATGTAGTGCAACATGGCAGTGTTCCCCAGGAGGACAGAATTTACTGAGCACTTGCTATGGCTCCAAGTAATGAGCAACAGGAGTGGAAATACGAGCCTTTTGTGACCAACAGGAAAGGGCTTTGTCATCCTTTGTAACAGAATAAAGCAGGTACATGTTTAAAACTGACATCTTCACCTTCCTACAGCCTCACAGGTAGCACAGCCCTGCCCTGCTGCCACCAAAGCCTTCTCAACATATTGCAGCTCTTCCCATTATGTGCTTTAATCAACATTTTCTAACTGAGCTCACACATTTTTCAGCCTTCCTGCAGCAAATGAAGTTCCCCTCCAGCTGCCATCTCCTCACTTGACCAAAACTCTCCCCATGTTCACTGGGAAGGGCTCCACGTTGGCAGAGCCCCATGCTGGACCCAAAAGGTTGTCCTGTGGGACTGGAGACCATATCTGGTGGTTGCACCTCGGTAGAGCAAGTCACACCACGTTGACTTGATGTATGAGTGCAGGAAGAAGGAGTGGGAAGAAATAAGGAGACTTTAGCAGAGATAAATAGGATTTACAATGCTGTCATCTCCAGCAACTTTGGCGTTTCAATTCATTAAAAGTCCAGACAAATTAGATGTTTGTATTCATTTAAAATAATTTCTCCTCTTTGACCTAGCTTAATTTATCATATTACTTCTTTCTGCTGTGCTTAGGAAGGCTGCTGTTTAAAAGGACCCAAAGGAATATATGAGTAAAATATTAAGTAGTTATCACTAACAACACAGAGCATTAAAACCCAGCACCATAGCTTTCCTGCTACTACTTTTTCCAAGCCCAACAGAAAGCACTTTCCTGCAGATACAGAACCTGTATTGGTGGTACTGCTAGAGCTGGGCACCTCATGCTGTCATGTCATGTCACTTCTCATGACTAACACACTTATCTCTAGAGCTCCATTATGGTCACTGCAGAGGAATAGCAGCGGCAAAGGGGAAATCCTGCACCTGCACATCACCATGAACTAATACTGGTTTGTTATTGTCTTTTCTCCAATGTTTCTAATAAAATTCCTCCTTGGCCTGTATTTCATATTCTGTGCTTCCACATTTCTGCCATTTTTACAGGTACTTTGCAATTCTGTTGGCAAAGGAGCTGTGCTTCATTCAGTAGGAGCTGCAGCCCGTGCTCATGTGGGCAGACACACAGAGAGAAGCCCCAGAGAGAAAGAAGTTTGATATAAGGAAGCTTCAGAGGTGACTGACAGCTATGATCACTCTCCTAATGTTGTGTTCCACACACATGTATGTATATATACACATGGTATATCCTAGTGGCTCCCTGATGTGGGTTTTCTTTACATTTCGTGGAGTCAGGACGGTGTCCCTCTATTCCTCCTTCAGCAGTGCTGAAGTCTGTGACGTGGCGTTAATGCTGCTTTGGCCTTCCTTTATTAACAGCCTTTTAAAGCAGCCTTGATTTAAATGCACACTTTTGCTGCTTAATGTCATGTGTTTCCCAGGTGAGAAGGCTCTTCATGTCACGACCACCATCTGTTGGCTGTCTGACATGTTCAGGGGATCGTTCCGTGCGGTCTGATCCAATTTCTGCCTGAAATCCCTGCTCCTTTCTCTGGGTGGCATCCAGGAAATACCTATGATTTTTCATTCTGAAATACCATTTGCATCTTGCTGCATGCTGACCGAGGAGTAAAGAGAGCTGTGGGGAAATGAGTGACACCAACGCCAGCAATTTGTTATAATGACTCAGAAAATTACAGGATGAAATGTAGATGTCAGCATTACAACAAAAGGAGGGCTCATTCATTCTCCCCTAAGGACTTCCTGCTCCCAACCAGCGCCCTGCTCCCATGCTGAGCTCAAAGCACAGGGCAATGGGCTCTGCCACAGCACCAGGTGCTTTTCCAAGTGATGGGCACCGCTGCTTTCAACCCAGCCCAGCACTGCGCCGTACCCAGCACCACAGAATGGCTGAGTTGGATAGAATGGTTGGGTTGGAAGGGATCTTTCAGCCCCCCAACCCCATGCCTGCCGCAGGCTGGCTTCCTTCCATCAGCTCAGGCTGCCCAGTGCCCATCCATGGCATTGCTCACCTCCAGGGATGGGGCATCACAGCGCTGGGCTGCAGTGTCAGCACCTCACCGTCCTCTGATGAATTTCTACCTAACATCTAGCTGAAGTTTCTCCTCTTACAGTTTGAAACCATTCCCCCTTGTCCCACGCACAGAAAATAGCAGCACACAGTGATGATAACCCACTGAGCCCTCCTGTTGCAGCCGCTCTGGATGTGACCATATGTGACAGAAAGGGATCTCTGGCACGCTGGCTTGTAATACCATAACATATGTGTAATATCTGAAGACCAAGATTATCTCTCTATTAAATTAGATAACAGATAATTAGATAATTTTAATTTACTTTATGAATCTTTTAGAGAGTAAACTGCTTACAGGCAGCTAATGCAATAAACTTACTTTATAACCAGAGAGCAACATCTGTTACAGTGGAGAGTCTGCAGCACACATTAGGATTCTGTGCATGCCCCGCAGTAGTTAGAGTAAATGTATCATTAAGTTGGTATCCTTTCCCATTCAAAGCACACTTTTCAAGATTTATGTACTGCAGACAATAAGATAGCAGGAGAATCAACTTGCACTTGGCTCCTCTTGCATTCACCCCTGTCCCATGGTGAGATAATGTCAGTAAGATGTAAGGCAAAGTGTGGAAATCATGTCACTTCCACACCTAGCAAAAAATACAGAACTGCCCCCCTCCCACCCCATGCATACACAGGCATGGCAAAGGCAGAAGTTGTGGTAGAAGGGCATCAGTAAAGTCACAGTATCAAGTCCTCAAAAATCAAGGGACTTCACAGAATCACAAGGTTGGAAGTAGGTCACCTAGTCCTACTGTCATCATACAGCCCTCTTAGCACACACACACCTACTCTTGCAATGGATGTGGCATGCCTATGCCAGACCCAAAAGTGCTAGAAAAGATACGTGGGAAAGCAACGAACGTCAGGGAAAGCATCAAACCAACCCCACCTATTCCCAAGGCACAACACTACCATGTTTTCAGCAGTGACCACTGTTTGAATGTTAGAGCAACCTGGGTTTGGAGGCTGAATGCTTTCCTGCCATTGATACGGCTTGTCTGTACTTCTGGTTGAGGCAGCAGCACAACATAAAAAACCAAACCAAACCAGATGAGCAGTGCTACTGAGTTCCTGAGCAGTAATAGAAAACCACATTGTCTCTTTGGGCACATGAGCATAGCACCGAAGATATCTCTTGATGACATTCATGCATTTTCATTTTAAATTGATCTGCCACATCAGACACACTTGCAAACCCTGTCAATGGTCAGCACACACTCCAAGAAAGCTTTGTGGGCTTACTGGGCAAATCTCAGTGCAGCCCCTGACCTCAGTGCTCTGGGTCAGCATTTGGAGACACACATTCCATATTGAACAGAGGGCAGTTTTGACGTTTTTCTGGTTTTGGAAAGGTGTCCTTTCCCAAGAAAACACCATCCAGAAACAAGTGTGGACACTGCTGTGTCCATGAACCTCACCCTGAGAGTGCAAAGGAGGATGGGGACATGCACACCCCCAGCCACAAGCACTTTGGACCTTTAACATGAACAGCTTTAGATGCTCCATGTGTTAGCTGAGGTCTGTGCTCACAGTGCTCCAACAGTGAATAGTGGGCTCAATGCTCCAGGTTCTGATCTCTTACCTGCACTTAGGTAAACTAGCATACAAACAGGCACAAGGGAGCTGCCTCAGACTCATGGGCCATTCAGGAAACTGCAGCTCCAGTGCATGCAGAAATCCCTGCACGAGCCATGGCACGAGCTGCTGTGGGGCAGAAGTGTCAGTATGTGATGCACTGACAACATGATAGCTGGGTTAGGCACTAGAAAGAATTTCCTGAGGTGGGGGAAATGCACAGCTCCTCCACAGAGAAATATTTCTGGTCCAATCTCATTTATCATGCATTCATTCGTTGAGTAAATATTCATAATATATAAATGCTGGTGTCACTTTAATGTTCTGATTAGCATGGTACATCTTTTCCTCTGTCTAGATAATGGTGAAAGTCATACTAATTGAAGTAATGTTGTGTGTCAAATGATATAGAGCTGATTTACTTAAGACTTGGATGTCTGCTTCAATTAACTTCCAAAGTATATTGCGTTCAAGTTCCTCTTTCTGTCTTTGATGAAATATGGTACATAAGATGTATGTGAGCTGCAAAGCAAATTCACCAGCCTTCTATTACCTCTCCATACATCCCCTGACCTCCTGCCAATGCCAAAGCAGAGAGAAGCCTGCAGCACTCAGAGCAGATATCCCCTCTCCTGTAATAAATCCCTATCTATTTGCAAACACCAGATCCGTGCACTTTGTGCTTTAGAATTTGGGGTTTTCTGTACCTGCACAGCTGTTCCAGCAAGCAGCCATTCAGGGGGGAAAAGCTGCATGTGGAAAAAAAAAAAGATGTGAACCATATAAAGACCATATGGTTGAGTGAAATCAGATCATCATGTACAGATTGCTTTTTTAACAGTTCTCGGATGTGTTTTTAAATTACCTTTGCAAGTCCCACAAAAAGGCACTGCACCTTTGGGTTACGACTGAAAGGTTGGCCTTACTGCTATCCATTCTACCTTGTCATTGGGGTGTTCTTACTGGAGTGCCTTGTACAGACTGTCACTGTATTGCCATGGTCCAAAAGGGTGTTTGAAGAGGAGCTTACATGGCAATGGAGCATCTCTTTCAGGATGAGTGAGTGGGATGAATTATGAAAGAAGAGATGTTAAGTGAGCACCAGCAGGAAAACCTATTTTGGCCACAGCGGTTTCTAATGAAACAAAATAAAATAGCCAATGGTTGTGCAGATATTACCTGAGCAGCATAGGAAGAGAGGAATCTTAGATCATTTGATTTTCAAACAGCGAAGCTGCAAGTTCAGCTGCCAGCACACTGCTCAGATCTCAAACCCATTAAAATTAACTGTCAGAGACCTCAGCCAGGCTTCAATTCAGAGCACTTCAGCTCAAGGTGCAACTCTGTGCTCAAACAGCAACCCTTTCCTACTGAGAACCACATCATGCCCTCAGTGCTCAGCACTGGCATTCAGTACCCCATGGAGTACACTGTGCCATCACCCCAGCGCCCGCCTGCTGCAGCCCAGCTGCACTCCGTGCTTAGAGTGCTTGGAATTCTCCTGGTGAACCACAATTGCCCGAGAAGGAACAAGTAAATATTTGATCTGTTGTCTGTAGGTTGGATGAGAGCTATTGAATTTCTACCTGCAAAGATGAGTTGCGTGCTGAGAGAATCAGAACCAGGCACTCATCATGGGATGGTGAGAAATGCAAGCTCTGTCTGGAACCGTCTGAACATCCAGCTCTCCTGCTGGGCTGCTCACTGTTCTCCCAGAGCTGAGAGCGCTACACGAGCGCTCATGCCATGGATTAACCTGGGAAGCTGCACCCCTCCCATAGAAGGGATTTAAAATAAAGCCTTGTAAAGGAACAAATTGATCAGCACCAATCAGCCACCAACAGCAATACCAGCCGCAGCTGGATCAATGGGAGGTGACACCACGTTGGGTGTGTGGATGTGCATCTGCCCGTGCTCCAGCAGAGTGGTGGCCATCAGCTCCATCACCAACAGGACCTCCAACAGCATGACCTTCTGCAGGACAGAGGTGAAAACACTCAAGCCGCAGCTTTCTTATTTTTAATTAAGTTAATTCCTTCCATTACTTTAATTTAGTAATTTGTATTTAATTTCCTGTTCAAGGAGGAAGAGAATGAGGAGAAGCAGATGTTGCCCCCCGCAGTCCGTGGAACAAAGGGAGCCAGGAAAGCTCATCCGTCCATCTGATTGCTTTTTTATTAGGTAGCACAGATGCTGGGAAGGTGGTGAGAACAGAGGTATGTCGAAGCATTAACTTCTGTGTTGTGGTTTTTCACTGCTTTTTTCCATCCTGATGTGAAATACGCAGTTAAAAATAAGATGGAAAATAAGGTAGCAAACAGTGCTCTCCCAGCCATTGCACCTGCAGACAGTGGGTTGTTGCCTGTTTTTCTGACACGTGAGAGAGAAGGGTGACTGGGGACTTTTTGCAGTAAAGAACTGTGTTCTCTAAAGGACGCTTAAGCAAAGGTTTATTTATGTATTTTATCTGTAAAGCTCAGTGCATCTGTTTCATGTAGAAGTTAAAAGCAGTAACTGCTAAAAAGGTGCAGGACTGGTTTAATGCAGGTTGACATAACCATGGGTTTGGCACACAGATCTGAAAACTTTTCAAATGATGCAGCATCTTCATCTGTGCTCTGAGCTGCTCGGTAGCAGTGGTTGCAAATGCAAAAATCATCATACACTGCAAAGCAACACGGAGGAATGCTGCCCCATCTGCTCAAACCATCAGGACAGGAGAAGGAAAAAGAATCTTTCCAATCTGTATGGTTTATCCTTTTTTGCCCCCCTGAGATTTTCCCAGCAGATGAATAGTTTTAAAAGCTGCAGCAACAGATATGTGGCTTAAATGGGGAACAACCTCTGCTGAACCTGAAAATCTACCAGTCCATCTTCCAGAGCTCTGTGCTCACAAACCAATGAGTTTAACATGACACAAATTAAATTGCTGCAACTGTCCTTTCAGTGCAAGTCAAGGCACTGCAGAATGAGGAGAGCTGAGAGGCTGATGGCTGAGCCTGGAGAAACACATGGGCAGACCCAGGGACAGAGAGCAGCCCTGGTTTTGCCCTGCCCTGAACCTCCTCTCCTTCTGCTCTGTCAGCTGAACTGCACCATGCTCCTGGCTATGGCCTTTAGCTTCCACTCACTGATTCACTCACCAGCTCAGCAACGTCTGTCTCAGAGATCACCATCACCAAATCTGACAGAGCCCCTCCAGATGGCTCTTGTTATAGCACTCATCCCTGACTGCACCTTCCCACCTGGACGATACCCCAGCCCTGCCCGCTGCCTCTGTGGGCAGCTTTGCACTGGTGTGATTGAACCCCTCTGAGCACTGAGAGCTCAGTGCATGCAGCTGCAGGTGCTCAGCCCCAGATCTCCACCGTGGCTTTGTTTCTGGTACAGAGAAGAGAGCACAGCTGGGTCTGCTGGGCAGAGCAAAGCTGTGGCTTCGTCCCACCAAAGAGCACAAGCAGCACGGCTCTGGGGAAGATTTGTGCCTTGTGCTGGAAGAGAGCTGTGCTCTGAAATAATTTGGTGGTGAAGAAAAGTCAGTAAAATATGCAAAGCGTTCTCTTCTGTTTCAGTCATTCCAAACTCTAAAAATTCACGGCTGCATCCAGCTCTGTGGCAGGCTGACACTGCGAGGAGACCAGACCATGACTTGGTATGTAAATAAGCCCATAAAGTCTGGAATTTTTACATGAAAATCAGATTGCAGCAAACGTTGTGTGGATTGTTTCATTCCTACGTACGTGAGTACGCAGCGTTTCTGTACAGAGAAGGCATTTAATAAACCTTTAAATGATCAATCAGTGAAATAAACACAGCATCTCCTGCGAAGCCACGCTAACTTTTTAGGAAGTGCCTCTTCCTTCTGTCATTAATGTAATAAGCCTGAACAACACTCTCACAGCAATTAGGGTCAATGTCTGCTATTAGCAACCACGGATTATGAACATCATAAACCACGACGGTCCCAGAAGACATGCGTCACAAGACTTTCTCCAGTGCCAGTGCCAGGCTGCTGTAATGTGGCACTTACTGTGACAATAGGCTGTCTGGGATCACTCAGTGCAACAGTTTTTTGTCTCTGTGGGAGTTCTCTCATTTCGAGAAGTTCAGCAAGTGCTGTAAGTCTGTATGTTAGCATGGATGCAAGAGAAAAGGACGTCTACGCCAAAGAAAAGATCAAAAACTGCTCTTTCAAACTCCTCTCCCTCTGCTGTTACCTTCTGGCATTGGTTCACATGGGGACAAGCGGGCACTTTCCAGACTTTAAAGCATTTCCTTGCAGAAGTGCCAGTGAAATGTTTCAGAACAAGCAGTACTCAGCCACTAACCTTAATTAAAAGCAACGTGATTTAAGTGTAACACCGGGGGTCACCTGGGCAGGTTGTGGATGTTAATTGTGATTGTTACTGTATGATGTTCCAAACTCAAATTTCCATTCCTTGTGTGCGATAAATCCTACGAATCAGGTTATAAAAAGAATTGCAGTGTACAAAGCATGCATCATCTCTAACTCAAATACAGGAAAGAGTTCAGCAAACTGTGATTACCCCTCTGAATGCCTCCATGCAGCTGGAAAATATCCCCTTTCAGTGGGGGAAGTGGATATTGCTGCCTTCATGCCGACCTCCACGGCTTGTGGTCAGCATTTGGGGAGCAAACCAAGGTGCCACCTGTCTGTCAGAGCCACCTCAAGCAGAGTGATGGAACACATAATGGTACAAAACCTTAAAATAGACCTTTTCCTCATAAATACATCCATGGGCTTTTTCTGTCTCCTGCAAAAATACCTGCACTGCCAGATTTGCCCTCAGCAATCATCAGGTTGCCCTTCGTGCATCCACCCAATGCAATAACATACTGTGCTTTCAACGACCAGCCCTTACAGAGTGAAACCGTCACCTCCCCAGCTCAGATTGTGAGCTGGGCTCTACAAGCAAAGGGCTGCAGGGATCAGTGGAGCACGATGGCCACTGATCCCACAGCGAATAATGGTGCTGGATCTCCTGGTAAGTGCACTGTTAACAAATAGATAACCTAAAGCTATGTCATTCCTGCAGAGTATCTGAAGTGTTGACTTGAAAATAAACTCTACACCCAACTTTAAATTCTCTTCTCTGGCCATTTTGGAGCATTAACCACACAAATCCCACATTTGGTACTGCAGCACACCGTACAGTTCTGTATTTAGCCTGCAAGGTTCAGCAGGATTTGTGCTTTAGTTTGAAAAGGAAAACCCCACCTCTGCCATCTCCTCCTGGAAACACTGCTGTTCTCCCTGGTTCCATTACACTCAATTCCAACGGTGTGATCAGCATATTTAAAATTCAATCAGCCTCCTCGTTTAAAACATTCCGTGTGTGTGTCACACTAACAGTCAACAAGAGTCCTGAATTTAACATCTGTTCCTACTAGTAAGTGGTTTTAATTTGAGGACTGAAAAAATATATAAAGTAATTACTAGGCACTCAATCACAATGAATAATGTGTTTGCTCCCAGCAGTTCTGTCCCGTCAGCAGAAACTCTGCAGAGGCAGAAAAGTGTAATTGCTAAAACTGGGGGAAAAACCTGAAAATACCAACACTGGGAGCAGGCTCAGAATGGTTGCTCCAGCAGTGCTGCTCCTGAGGTCCCTCAGCCCCCCAGCAAAACACCTCTCCTTCACAGTGCTGGCCCTGGGGTTGGGCAGAGTTTACTCTGTGAGCAGAAAATGAGGTTGAGGAGAGAGGGAAAGACAGCAGCGGTCAGAGGATGGTAGGGAAAGAGCAGTGATTTGGTTTTGCATGCGGCTAAGAACATCGTGCCACTACTTATTTAGTTAGTCAGTGGAAATCAGAATTCAACAAGGAATTATCGCAGTCCCAAACACTGAAAGCTATAATGTTGGAGTTTGCACTGAGGCATTTTCACTCGAAGAGAATACAGGAGAGGATGCCAGCAGATGGCTGGAAAGCCTGCACCGAGAACACCAGCATGAGATTGTAGATATCAGGCTTGGAAGAATAAATTCTGCATCCCACAACTTGACTATAAAGCATTATGAGGCACTGCTTTTGCATATTGCAGTGCCTTTGCTGCTCACTCAGATAAGCCCAGCTCCAGAATGCAACTTCTTCCATTCCACATTTCCATTTAGCATTCCTGTTTCGTATGCTATTCTGAGACCCGTTACTTGCAATCTGGATCTTAGTGCAAATATTTAAAGCTCAAGATAGGAATGGGGAGCTCGAGCAACTGATCAAGCATTAGAAAGCCTTCTATCTTCCCAAGTTACCATTTCACTTTTGATTCAGCACAGCAAGTAATTGTGTGTATTCCCATTAATGGCAATAAGGACAACAAGAATAAAGAGCCAAAATAAACATGAAAACTGGACCTGCCCTCCTTATCCTCCTCCTCCATTTCCACACCACTTGCAGCTGATCTTCCCAGCATCCCTCAATCAGTATTTCAGATCCATAAGAAAAATCCCAGAAAGATGTTACTGGACTGTGTTTTCAATTGCATCTTTCCTTACTGAGTTAACAGCAAAATGCCCCTAATGCTGCTTTTATAGGGGCAATCAAAGATACGCACCGTAGCAAATGTATCTCTAACAAAATGAAATGTCCAAATTGAAAGAAATGAGATTCTACTGATATCTTCAGCTGGAAAATCAACCTGATTCTTCTGAAATTAACCTGGCTTGCGGTCTCTGAACACTTAATTGTTGCTTCTCTGGTATCCACTAATAGGCTATAACTCAAAGGAACGCGAATGATAATTGGAACTCTTTAAATTCCATATTGATTTGGTTCATTAGTTTCCAGCTTTGTAGCTCTGCTAGAGCGCTGTGTGCACATGCATCAGTGTATGCATGAGTGTAACAAACCCTGAGCAGCAGCAATCCATGAAATCCACTTGGGAAATGGCAAAACCACAGCCACAGGCATTCACCAAGTGCTACGTTTCTTTTTGGTGACCAAATCCCCCAGAGCTGTTAAAACGGCATCCAAGACATCCTTTACAATACATCCAATACATCCTTTTCCTGCAGTGACTCTCCTCAGGAGGCTGCAGCCAGTTCTCCAGCCCCACGTCTGACCCTGGAATGAGGCATGCTGCAGGCAGGACAGCAGGGTGCTGCTGCATTTTACCTGCTTCTACTTCCCTCTCTGGCCCCAGATGACCACTTGCTTTTGAGATACCACCACCTCCAACACACAGTGACAAGTTTGACAATCACTCTCCTTCAGCCCAGTCAGAACTTGCCAAATAAATCGTAACAAATGAGTTTAACATTCCAGCCATACCCATCTCCTCATCTGGCTTCAGTACCACCAGCCAGGTTGAATTTATGCTCAGTGTAATCAACCTAGATAATTTCCTTCCCTGATAAATTTTGTGTTCGTTTTTTTCTTTGTGTTGTCCCTTTTGATTCTCCCTCCTTGTCACCAGGTAGGTGACCACTGACACAGCTGTCCTGGAGGCCCACTCCAAATCGGGGTGAGTTGGAGCATGTCAGCTCCCAGTACCCCACAGCCATGGGATCTGGCCTGGAATCACACAGGTTCTGCAGCAGTACAGGTGCAGGTTTTACCTGTCCATAATTTGGTGGGATGCTTTAGAGAGCTCCAAGGGAGTCACCATCCCTGCAAGTGCCTATGGATACCTAGAGATGTGGCACTGGGGGTATGGTCAGTGAGCACGGTGGGGATGGACCTGGGGATCTGAGAGGTCTTCTCCAACCTGAATGGTTCTATGATTCTACTCCAGAGGTTCCTTTCAACCCCTATGATTCTGCATTTCCCTCTCTGAGGGCCCCTAGTATAGCATGTGTTAATTTTGCTTCTATACCACGTCAGAGAAAAATGAATTGCACATTATACTATGACTTGGGTCACACAGCAGCTCCTCCAGGACCACACAGGCTGAAAAGCAGCGGGTTTCTCTCTGCATTACTGCCCGTTGGAAATGTTTATCTGCTGAAATGAAGAGAGACAGCTAAAAGCAATAGGTGCCAAAAAAGCAACACTTGTAACACTGAGAGAGATAAAGGTAGCGCCATTCACAAACCCAGATATATTGGAAGGATTTGAAGAAATCCCATGATTTGTCTCACGTGATTGCACTAAGAGCTGCCGCATCCAATGGCAGAGCTCTGCTCCCAGCATCCCAGCTCAGAGTGTGGCTTTCACCTTCACAGCACCAGCACCCATCCTCATCCCACTGCTGGGCGCTGCTCCACCCCCCTTCCTGAGCACCCTGAAGAAGCACACATCCCTGAGCGCCACATCTCTAGGTATCCATAGGGACTTGCAGGGATGGTGACTCCCTTGGAGCTCTCTAAAGCATCCCATGAAATTTCGGACAGGTAAAACCTGCAGCTAAAAGAAAGGCATCCCCGTGCATTATCCTCCCTGCACACTGTAGATGTTTCAATTGTTCCAATCCTGCCCTTAGCACAGCTAAACCTTAACATGTTGGCTGTCTCTGTGTTAACCCCGTTTCCCCAGCACAGCTCTGAATGCAAAACGCCTCAGCAAGAGCTGGAACTGAAGCCAAAAAGTGCAATTTTACACTGGGCAAGGTGAGAAAAATCTAACTTTTTAAATGTTATCAGTAATCAGGTTTTAATTTCTTCCCTCAGAATCCCATCAATACGGAGCATTCTTGTCAAACACAGCTAACATGGTGCAGCACTCCTGCAAGCACAGAGACATAATTCACCTGGCTTTAATTACTGCTCCTTTCAGGTGTTTTGGCCCCAGCAGGTCCCAGCCTTCCTGCAGGCAGAAGGTGCAAGACAGCTGAAAGCCACCAAGCAGGGGCCCCTATCACTGGCAGGGTTGTCTGAAAATAGCAGCACTTTGTGCACTGAATATTTTCTCACTCAAGACAAGTTGGATATTTTCTATCAGGTTATCAGCAGACAGTAACATATTGATGCTGTAATGCTGTTGAAATAGAGACATTACAGAGAGTGCAGTATGGTGGTTTTGGCACTGCCTTTCCAGCTTTGTGGCATTTTGCTCTTCCTCTATTTAATGCAGCATTGTAAGACAAATGTTATTAGAGCAGAGAGGTTTAAACTCAAACCACTCAGCAGTTTAGAGGAATACATCAGTGCCTACAGGCTGCAAGCAGCCCCAGGATGAGCAGCGTGCCTTCCTCACCATACCAGTGAGTATTTCAATCATCGGGGAGAAAGCTCCATTATTACATACAAGGGAAAGTATCTAAGCAAGTGAATACCCAGAGATTTCCCCTGGTGGAAGGGTGCAATGCTGCAAGGCTCAAAGACTACTCAACACCACTTTGCAGTTCAGGCAGGAGCTGATGAAGAACAAAATGTGATGGGTAACGAGAAAAAACGTCATTAATTAGTGAGCTTAGAAGGATTCTGAAGGGAAAAGGGAACTGGGAATTTTCCTGTTGATGTTACAGATGATCCTTTGCAATGAGAGGAGGGAGAAGGGAGCTGGGTTGAGATGTACATGCAGTACATAGTAGCAACCTCCTGCTGCTGGCGGATCTGCATGAACCACCAAATAACAAAGTAAGCATTCCATGGGTTCTAAGTGGAAAGAGTTCATCTCTGTTTGCAAAGGTAATTATTCCCCTATTTCACAGATCAAAGGCTTTGGGGTGCAAGGATGCATGGGGTGAGTGGGATGCTTGACTGGGCTGAGCACCACTGGGGAGCCCGGTGCTGCTGCAGACCTGCCCTAAGAACCAGGGATGGGCTCTCAGCTTCCAAATTCAGCAGTGCCATATCATGCTCAGAGGCCACCATGTAACACTACATCACACAATAAGCAGATACACCCTTTGCCAACACACCCAGCTGCACTTTAACAAATGGAACACAGCATGCAACAAGCCCAGGGTGCTGCAGATGAGGACCTGAGAAGCAATAAGGGATGCCGAGCTCCAAGGAGCTCATTCCACATGTTAAACTTATTCCCCATCTGCAAATTTGCAGCATTTATCACCTGGCAGTTTTCTAGTAAAATTGTTTATTGACAGATAAGCTCAAAGAAACAGCATTTTAGGGTGAAGATCCATGCAAAGGAGTGTATGGTGTCAAATATATGCTGCAGAAGTTTGTTTCCAAGGGGTGTGATCAGGGATGGAGGATGCCAGAGCCCAACCTGTCCCTCCTGAGGAGTAGCAATGAAACATATGTGAGGAAAACCATGTGGATATGAGGAATTATTGAAAACTAAGCAATTCTTAAGAAACAGCAGCTTTCTCCTGGACAATTCCCACATAATAAAGAGGTTGGGATTTATCAAGCAAATTGTTCACTCCATAGAAGCTGAGGAGAGTCTCCTTGGTCCCCAGGCCATTTTTCACCTCAGGATGCTGCATGGATCTCTCCCTTTCTGCCTGGTTCCCAACCAGCCATACCAGCACACCATCCCTCTGGGTGCAAGCTCCGTTTGCACCTCATGCTGAGATAACCAGGGCCATGATTGCCTACATGAAAGGAACAAAACGTATTTAAACAGTCTACAGTTTTATGAAAACATGACGGCTGTGTAATTAATTCTTCTCTGGCACTGCAAATTCCCACATGGACTGAATGGATGACTTCCCACATAGACTGAATGGTGTAACATTTGGAAAAGACACGACAAAACCAGCCAGCAATTGAGGTGGAAAAGCACTAGGGAAAGTCTCGGGTTTCCTGCTGATGGTGCCAACCGGCACCCAAGGCTTCCTGCGCCCTGAGGTCCTCAGAGACAGAAGGCTGATGTGTCCCATGGGCATCCCTCTCCATCTGGAACCTCTCCTCCCCTTGCAATGATAAGACTAATGTCTCTGTGAACTCTGCCCAGATGCTGTCCCTCTGGAAGTTCCACCTGAAGACTCTCCATCTCCTCGGCCACTCCTGCACGACCCGATCGCTGGGACAAAATGCCCCATTTGGATCTCGAATTCTTCATATTAATAATGTCATACATTACACTTGACAGCCTCTAACTGATTCTCTGACTTTCGTATGGCAAAAACTTCTGGCAGCATTATTGGCTTTCCCTCTTTTATTAACTGCTCTGGCTGGCAGCAAAATCCCCAGCTGGGTCGGATGCTCCTAGGGGAATTTTTCAAAGGTTAGATCCTCTCATGCTGATGCAATGCTTTTGGCACTGTTCAAGAAGACAGATTAATCACTTAGCAAGGCCGATATCCTAACCACAGAACAAGAAGGGAAAAAATTAGCCAGTCAGTTGCTTAAAAATAATTTTAAGATACACCTTATATAACTTTAGTCCCTGGTAATCAGCCCCCGGACCAAGGAGAGCAGCAGAGAAAACAATGAGGCAAAGAAATGAAAGTTCCTTACAAACCCAAAGAGGAGGAAGCAATATAGCAAAGAATGGAATGGATGAGATCGCTGGTGAGATGCAGGAAATGTTGCTTTTTTCTTAAGGAAAAAAGGTGCTGACCCTGCAATTGCACTTGGTGATAATTCACAGCTTCTGAGGGTGCTGATGCTACAAACTGAAGTTGCTCACAAATGGATTCTTTGTATTATTGTGCAAAAGAACTCCACTGTTTCTCCCACAAACACTTCTGTCTGCATTGCTGTAGTGCCAAGCATAAGAGCATGGAGCAAGAAGAACCAGCACACAAACATTCCCAATGAGTAACCAGGTACTGTAGCTATGTCCAGTCCACTTGCCCACCTTGCCCTAGGGTTAAAGTGTTACCTTTTGGGTACACTGGTTGTAGAGAATCCAAGTCACCATAAAAGAACCTAAGATTAATGGTCAGCAGTGAGATAATTAACTGCCTTCATAGCAGAGACCCTGAGAAACGTCTGAGTGTGGTTGAATGCATTTGTAGCTAATGGAAGAATGGAGCAGGAGCCATTTCAGCCATCCAGCGTGAGCTCTGACACAAGTACTGACTGCAGCCAGCTGGGCAGGATGCTCAGGTTTCTCTCACATCCTTCCCCAAAGATGTAGCCCATCAGTTCATCCAAACCCTATACAGCAAAGCAAAGCCTTTCTCGCTCCCATAACCTGCTCCCAAGGCCAGCTGAAGAAGCACATCTCCTCGACCTGCTTCCTTCCAGCCCTGCTGTGGGTCATGCCTAGGACCTTTGGCTCTTAGAGGGCAGAGCACTGCTCCCTAACGAGCTTATCTTCCATTGTACTCTCGGCTCACACGTTGTGCAATGCTCTATTTTGACAGGTGAACTGTATTCTTCTGTTGCTGGGCCAGGTGTTTGCTCTGCCCTGACTGTTTACATTCCCATGGCATGGTCTGGTCCATCACTAAGTCAATGTGAGGTCCAATTTCTACTCTCAAATGACTCTTCAGGCAAGTCTAGCATTGATCACTGAAAGCCCTGGTTCTACTGACTGTGGTCCTCCAAGTAACCCCCCAAAATGGGTAGAGCTGTTGCCCTGGGTCATGGAAAATAGGATTCCTGTGCACCAATACTTTAACCTGTCCTCACCGGGGTTTTGTTACAGGACTCCTAGTTAGCACTACATTTGGCTTTAAAAAAAAAGAAAACATAACAAAAAATTCTGGTTCATGCATAAAATAACACAAGGCAACATCCTGAAAGAAGTCTAACTTAAGTCTTCTATGAGGCACCTCAGAGCTGCAGAGCTGAGGAAGCAAGGCTTCTGCACCATTGGCACGTGAAGGTAGACACAGACAGTAGGATATCTTTTCTTTGTACACTTGGAAAAATCACAAGGGGAGTGCTGGGGCTTTGCTCAGGTTCCAGATCCTTAATTCCATCACTTAACAAAGCTGACGCAGTTTATCTTCCAGGAGTTAGAACATCGGCCAGCAACTTAAACCAGATCAGTCAGTACTTGTCAGATCAGTGCAAATCCTCTTCTAACATTCAGGGCAGGACAAGCTTCATATTAATACAAAGAAACTAGAGGATATCTGGAGTTACATGCACCATTTTACAGGTTAAATTCTGTTAGAAGCTACTCTGAAATATTCCTATTAACTTTGCTAGAAGCTGGCTTGTACTCCTGGACTTCTGCAAAGATGTTTGCGCAACAATAACCAGAACAGCTCACCTGGCCCTGATCACTGCACAGAACAGAGCCTGGTGTTTTGGGAAGCTGTGCTTTAGATAGAAGAATCTATAAAGCTTATAAACTCATAGTCCCCCTCTTTTCTAGAAGTAATCTATCACAAAAAAATTGGAAACCAAAATCTTAGCACCAATTCATCAGAAGTAATGAGGAAATTCATTTATTTACTCTGAATGTCTCCTTATTTCAGGACAGATGGCCCTTTGGAAAAGCTGCTGTACCTTTGTTAGGATACAGCAATGCAGAAGCATTGCCTTTTCAGACCCCCAAGCACAAACAAGAAGCTCTCCTATACAGCCCAACTGATTTTGCACAGAGTACATAGAGGAGGAACTGAAGACATGCTGCTTCAGTAGTTAATTCTTCACCTTCCTGAAGGCCCTTGTGCCCATACAGAGCCTGGCTCAGCTGTACTGTACATCACAGCACAATTCAGAGAGCAGAAGCTGCCCATTGCTGCAGTGATAAAGCATTGTGCAAGGGAACAAGCTGCCCCTCATGCAGCCATACATGGAGATAACTGTAAAACTCAGCTGAGCGTTCAGACTAACCAGTAATTTATTTGTCAAGTTTCATTTATTTGCCTTAAAAACGTTCAAGAGAAGATGTGGGATTTATTCTTGACATTTCCCCCTTGCAGATAACGGCTTGAATAAACATGGTGTGAATATTCACTGTTCAAACCTTCAAATTTGGGCTGTCAGTTAGTTACATAAATTGCAGCATTATTGCTTTTCCTTCATGACATACGTAACTAAGCAACCAATCATGAAATTAAGTACTAAGAGTTATGCATTCTGCCCTTCTCGTGGTGATGGGAGATAAGGAGCAAGAAGTGGTCCTGCAGCCCTGAGGTGGAGAATGAGACCAACCTGTCAACACCCAAACATTGCCACCTACTCTGGATCAAAACCACAGATGAGCATTGCTGCCCCAGCAAGGCTCAATTTCTCAGTTATTCCTCAAAATTATTTTAAAACACCAAGGATGGTGTCATGAATCACTTTGTTCTTGAATGCAGAGAACTGCATGCAGGAAAACCTGGGTGTTCCCACAGCCTCATTTGCTGGCTGCAAATTGCAAAACAGCCTGGAGAATTTAGGACTGCTGCAGTTCTTTGTAATCAGAAATAGGATGTGCTGAGACACAGGGCTGCAAAAGGTGTGAAACAGGGAGCTTGGAAGAGACATTTGTCACTTAAAACAAAAATTGAAGATTTTAAGTGAGAAAAATGGCAGAATACCCTTAGAGTAAGAGGCATTAAGGTATTAAAGGGAGTAACCTTTAAAGTCTGTCCACAGAATGGTTCCCTGAAGTCCTGAATTGTAATAGCAGAGGAGAGGAAGAGAGCCTGGAAATAGATGAGCATTACTCCCCAAATCTCCTGGAGATGACAAGAAGTGCAGAAGTTTCAAGCTAAAGTATTTTATTTCTTTGATAAAACCTGAACTCTTCAGCAGCACGGAGTGCAGGGGGAAAGGAGAAAGAAAGGATAACAGGAAGGGAAATAAATCTCTTCTGCTAAATGCATTCAGCAGCGTAGCGATAGGCGTAGGATTACACTCAATTTAATCTGAATGGATAAGTCAGTCTGGGATATTATCTGCAGTTTCCTCAAAATCTCCTCTGAAACAGAGCTTCTGCTGCTCACCCAGCACTGCTGCTCCACACTGAGAGTAGCTCAGCTCAAGGCAGCTGGTGGATGGGGAGGCAGAGTTCCTGCAGGTTCCCTTGCATGGGATTCATCAGTGACAAATGGGAGGTGCTGCTGTGACGCAGAAGAGATAGAAGGGTCTGCAGGAAGACCTACACATACACATACACACACACACACACACACACACACATACACATACACACACACACACACACACATACACATACACACACACACACACACACACACACACACACAAAGAAAAAACAAAACAAAACGGCTATTTGCATTCACCCCCTTTGTGAGATGTTTGCAAAGCTGAGCAACCATTCATGGTTTTGCAGCAAGAGGTCACAGTCCTGTATTTGCAATTAGGCACGCTTACTCAAGATGTGGCATCCAGAGGGATGCAGCTCCTGGCTGTTCCACCTCCCCAGAGTGACTCCTGCAGTCACTGGGATGCAGGAATGGATGAACCTGGAGACACCCCAGCTCAAACAACCGGTGAGCACTCCACAGCAGGAGCACATCCCTCAGATATCATAGAATCATAGAATCACCAAGGTTGGAAAAGACCTAAAAGATCATCCAGTCCAACTGTTCACCTATTACCAACAGCTCCCACTAAACCATGTCCCTCAACACAGCATCCAGTCTTTCCTTTTCCCTGAACACCCCCAGGGTCGGTGACTCCACCACCTCCCTGGGCATCCATTCCAGTGCCTGACCACCCTTTCTGAAAAGTAATACTTCCTCATGTCCAGCCTGAATCTCCCCTGCCGTAGCTTGATATCTCACTGGCTCACCCACATTCCTTCTGAAGATGCCACCAGGCTGAGATTACTTCATGCCATCCAATCACACTGCACCAAGCACAGAACTGACAAAAAGGATGGAGGAGATTCGTTCTATTTTTATGGCAAACATCCTACAGGTTCTTAATTAGCAGCATTCCAGCAGCCAATCTCCGGGTGGTCCCCAGCTCCCCCTGTTCTCTGATGACAATAGGGCTCCCAAAGGAGTGAGTGTCTGCACAGGCTCATCTGTCTCTTTAGGAAGGTCTGTGATGCCATTAATTGGGTTCATCATTGTTGCCTGTCTGGGCATCCGTGCTGCCAGAAAAGTGAAGGTAAACACCAACACCTTGAAATGCAGTGGGTGAGGAATTTGGCCGTGGTCACATTCAGGAGGAGAGGAGGGTATGTGAGCAGAATCCTCCTGGCCCCTGATATTTTCCTAAGCACAGAAGTGATTTCTAGAAACACAGTTTCCAGAATATATCCTCCACTCTACCAGAACCTATGTGGGCACATTGCTCAGTAAATAAGCCAGGCTGAAACACAAATGGGATCTGGCAAAAAGAAAACACCAGGGGAATGTTCTGCCTGGCAAAACATTCATTATGAAGGAATCTACAATACTGAAGGTTTCTCAGCTCCACTGCAGTACCTTTATCAGAAAAACTCCCGTGAGGAAGGGGTTACTGTTCTCTGGATCACAGATCAAAACGCTCCCACCTCCTCCTTCCACTGAGATGGGCGCAGGAGGAGGAAGCTGTAATTGCTGTGGATAACAGCAGAGCTACAGGTAAATGGTAATTTAACCTGTATGCATCGAGTTAGACAGCATTTTGTGAGTACTCCCAACCATAGATGTACTGTCAACAAGAAATAAGACAGAGGTTTGGGTTTCTTCTTTCCCTGAAGCGAACACTTAGAGTGTAACTGCTCTCTGTGATCGACGCTACGTTTCAGATGAGTTTTGTTTTTCCCCTTCGTCTGCTTTAGAGAGTGACACCACGATATTCCATAGGATTTGTGACTTCAGTAACATGAGTGGGTTGGCTGTGCTGATTAGCAGAGTTAAAGCAAAGCAGCGTTTGCAGAGAATTGAGACAAAGCAGCCAACTATGGCAGCTTATTAAACGTGTAACAAACTCAGACAACACATAAAAGGAATCAGCATTCTGAAACAGAGCAAAGTGAGGTTCCTAACTACTACCAAACTCCTGCAAGACTTTGAGGTGATGCGAGATTATGATGGAGTATTTACTGAACAGACATAAAACTAAATGCACAAGCATGGGAAAAGAACTCAGGACAGCAAGTTGCTCAGAAAAGAATTTCAACAAGGCAGTATTTGCCCACAACATTTCTGAAGGTCTCTGTTCAGAACCAACCACTCCTTTCACCATGGACCGTTTTTTTCTGGCCACAGAGGTATCACCATTTAAACCTATGCACCCTACATTACTTATGATCTGCCTTAGCCCCCTGCCAACTCCTCTACTCCCCCAGCATTGCAGCATTCCCACTCCACTCAGACCCCCCCTTTGACTTCGACTGCTCTCCCCAGCTTTGTCCTGCAGCCCCCTCTGCAGCCACTGCCCAAAGTGATTGCAGCACACCTGCTCAGCTCATTGCTGCTGATGTGCAGAGTAAAACTGCAATGTTTACAGCAACATTCAGTTTTCTAGATTAGTTTACCCGCACTGTCAGTCTGGCCAGCTCACCTGTATCTTCCTCCTGCTCCTCACAATGAAATTGGACTTGGATTTTACAGGACTTCTATAGAATACATCTGAAGACATGCAAATCTTTGCCTCTAAGACACAAGGACTGCTTAAACAGGCTATGTGGGCAGGTGTTTCAAATCTCATCAGCCAGTACAAGAAATTAGGAACAGCTGTAGGTGAGTGAGAGCCATGGCAGGGCCTTACTAGGGCCATTAATCTGGATGCTGTCGTGGCATGAGATTCCTTGTTTCTACCAGGTTACCAATGCCCCGTTTCTTCCTGAGCATAGCACAACTTTCATTATCCAGCCCAGCACACAGACGTCCCTGCTGCCAGGATTGTGCTGTTTTATGGCTGTGTTTTGCAGCTACAAAGCAGTGCTCCTCCTGCTGCCTCCTGGCTGCTGGTGGCCATGCAGGAACATGGGGTGAGGCTGTAGGGTCGAGAGCACAACAGGGACATCACACCAGAAGAAGCAAAAGACAAACTGTTGCAAACTGAGAGTCCTGTGAAACCAAAGCACTGGTTTCTTTCTTGCTGTTAACGTGGCATTGTTCCCCAGAGCCTCAGACACCACTGGCACGTTCCATCAAGCACATCGATCAGCAGACAGAAGTGCAGCTGCACTGACACTCACAGATCTGTCACCTTCCCACTCCTCACACAACTTTAAATATCCCATTTCCTGGTGAAGTTCAGGGGATGGTCTGAAAGTGAATGGAATACACTAATTTATCTCCGTGGTTATCAGGCAGTTCTCCGATGGGAGAAATATGTGCTATCTCTGGGTTTTATAACCGTGTTCCTCCCATAGTAAGGACAAAGTTTTTTCATTTCCTTTTGTGGAGAAACACATATAAACGAGGCAGGAGGAAGGCCTCAGAGTTCATGTAAAATACAGGGAGATATAATGGAAGTTCCACAATGCCCGTTCAAAGCCCTTAATACACATTGGGCAGACTATTTCAGCTCCTGAATCCGTTCAACCTTCCCCCAGTTTTCAGTTGGAAACTTGTGAAATACGCAGTTTTTATGATTAGAATGCTGTCGTTGAGAGGTCTGCCTCGGGTCATTCATTCTGCAGGAGCCCTTTGTCCAGCACAGAGCACAATCCCAGCTCTCTCTGCTTGGGCCGAAGCATTGGGGCACTGTGCCACAGTCTTTTATTTCCATCCTATTGCTCCCAACTCAAAGTTAAACAAATTATTTTAAATTGACCAGCCTGAAGAACTGCTCATTCACGGGCAGCTGATGGAAGAAATGCAAGGGATGTATTATCAAAGGAGGAAAGTGGCAAAAGAGACGTTTACAATTCACTTGCAGAAGCGCTCGCATGCCAACAAAGGCACTGCTGAGTGCAGCGTTGGATTCCCATCAGAGAAGGGGAAGGGAGGGCTCTGAGATGCAGCGTGGGACAGAGCCCTGAATGCATCCAGCCCACTTTTCAGAGCCAAGAGATAGCAGAAATGTTATCACAGCACACGCACGGTGTTCCCTGCAGGCTCACACAGCCTTTGAAAGGAACCCCATGTGTGCTGTTTGGTGACCAGGTGGGCTCCCATCGCCCTGCTGTGAGCACGCAGGGCGGCCAGCACAGCATTGAGGAGAATGAGAGGACAGCAGGAAGGCTGCAGAGATGGTCCCTGGGGGATGTGTGCCCTTCCTTTCAAAAGAAACCTTTTGGTTTCAGGTGAAAAGGGGAAAAAATATTTGCATTACTAATTCTGGGCTCCTTCTCCCAGCAGATTCTTCACTCAGAGGGAATAAAAAAAGAAGGTGCAGTGAAAGGTAGGGAATTAGCTGCAAAGGGCAGATTGTGACCTGATGGAATCGGCATGGCTATTTAGGGAGCGAGATTTCATTAGAGTTGCTATAGCAATTGGAACAGTTTGGCAAAACCTAATGAAGGATTATGACAGAAATAGAGAAGGCTATAAAGCATCAAAGCTATAGAAACATAAGCTTCAGAGGGTTGTGAGCCAAATCCCCCTGGAAGTGCACTGATCTCCCTGGAAGATATCACACTCGTTTCAAACATTTCTCCAGGGCATTTGCTGAGCAATGATTGCAATACAAAACGGAGCGTTCCCTCCACTGCAGAGTTATTTGTGGATTTTCCCCTCTGAGAGGCACACTTTATTATTAAATGCTTTATAGCACTCAGTACTTGCACGACACCTCTCATTGGAGCAGTGCAGAGGTTACACCTGGTGCTGCGTTCAGCTCAGTGCAGGTTTGGGAAGCTGAACAACATTGATTTGGTGCAGGCAAGGCTGGAGCAAGACATCAGCAGTGTCAGTTCTGTGTGCTTCACATTTAGGGCCATAGCCAACACCAATGGGAAAAGCAGAGCAGCATCAAACCTACCAACAAGTTACTGGAAAATCCACAGTTGGGAGTGGGTTTTCATGATGCACATCAGAGCAAGGTGTTCAGCTACAGAGCAAGGAACACCTGGGAAAGCCTCCTGCCATCTGCAGGAACAGGAGCAGCACTTCCCACACCTGCAACGTGAGGATGCTCCGGAGCTGGCGACGTGCTGGTGGGTGTTCAGGAGTACAAGCTTCTAATCTCATAATTTTGGGGGCTTTTTTTTGTTGCTTTTACCTTTAATAACATCAACATCTATTTATCATACCGGATGTCTAATCCCTCAACAGGCCCGAGCCCTCAGTCCAAATGCCATGCCATGGCATTCCCACTTAGCATTTAGGCTAAGGACTCCATGCTGGTAGGTATTTTGTATCACCCTATTCCACATTCTAATAACACACTGGAGATCAGAAAATGGCTTTTTCAATGCACTTTCCTGTTTGCCACCATTCAGTTCCAGTGAACATTGCTTAGTGCTCGCACAAAGAGATCAGGAGAATGGCACTTCCCACCTGATACAAGAATATAAGGTGCTCCTGAGCAGAAAAACACATGCTGTCTGTTTTGCACAACCCATTCAGCTTGAGCTATCACTCCTCCCACCACCACCAGCACTGCCCATGTATCTGCCTGTGCCACATTGGTACAGCAGGGCTCAGCAGGGAATGCCACTTCTGGATGTGACCGCTGACCATTCACGTTTCACATCAAATCTCTGCCCTTGTTCTAAAAGAGTAACCTTAAGAGACATTCAGAATCTAATCATCCCTACAGAGACTTAATACATGCAAGGGCATGAGCAAGACCTGAAGAAGGAAATTATAGTGGTGTGCTTCTGAAGGAGGGCTATATGCTGATGATCTGCAGCACTTTGTCTTCAGAGATTACAGGGTGTTATCAATTATAATATCCTTATAACATGATTTTTATTTATTTTTTTGTCTGAATGAAAATTCTTGTAGAGTTATTACCGATAACTGTTGGGAGTTGGAACTGTTGGAATAAGGAAGGTTCAGGTTGGGTGTTAGGAACAATTTCTTCTCCAAAGAGTGACCAGGCATTGCCACAGCTGCCCAGGGAGTGGGGGAGTCACCATCCCTGGAGGTGTTCCAGAATGGGGGTATGTGGCACTGGGGGACACAGCCAGTGGACATGATGGGATGGGTTGGGTTGGACCTGGGGATCTGGGAGGTCTTTTCCAACCTGAATGGGTCTGTGATTCTATGAAACACACTGCTGTTGCTGGATGGGGTATGGTCCAGCATTATAACCTATTTCAATTCTTTCAGTTACTTGAGTCACTTCAACACAAGGACATTTGCAAACAGAGCCTAGCACCCAGCACAATGTTATCAACACAGCACAAATAGCAGACAATGTAGATGACACAAGACGATCTAGAGAAACAAAAGCAAAAGTCAGTGAGCCAGGAGAGGGAGACCTTGGATTCTTTTCTTCAAAAAGATGACCAAGGAGCCTCTTCCAGTGCCAGAGATGTGGGCTCAGCATGTGAGGTTTTAAAATGTTCCAGGTACATTAGTGGTGGTAAATGGAAGACACGTGCACTGACCTCTGCAGTGATGTAACGCTTCACAGAACTGCCCTCTACTTGCTCTGAGGAGGGCTGAGTTCTTCAGTAACAAAAAAAAAAAGAAAAAAACGAATCCTTGGAATAGGTAAATAATTACATGGGCACGTTTTAGGGATGCAGATCTAAGCAACTATTTTTCTTTTCATTCACTTAATCATAAAATTCCTCAACATGTATGGTCTTAGGGTAGCAAGAACTTGAACTTATAGAAGAATAACCACATACTACGTCATCATTTGAAAGAAAAAACCTAACTTTCTAACTAACTAATGAGATCTCAACTGCCTGCAGGAACAGCACTGCATCCCTCCACTGATAACTGCCCAGCTGATAGCAGCCGGACCAACGTGCAAGGAAGAAGGCCGAGAGGTGACAACAGCTTTGGGCATAAAGGGAGCTACCTTAAATCAGATACCTTAAGACACTGAGCAATTCCTGCAGATTCCAGAGCTGACGGCACTGGGAACTGAAGTCATTCTGCATTAGCTCCTATGCTTAGCAGCTATGAAGGGGGCTTGGTATAGGGTAGTTATCATAAAGACACCTAAAAAACCCTCTTCTGCTGGCTTCATACCAGCCTGCATTAGCAGCACTCCCCACATCCCTGATGTCTGCAGGCTGCTCTCACACCTCTATATCTCAGCTTTCCCATGGCATGGCCACTCTTTGCACCCAAATGCATGAGCACGTTGAAGAAGCAGAGGGCTGAGGCAGGAGCCCATACAGCCCCCACATCCATCTGTTCAGCCAGCCTGCATATCACCACTGGAAAGCGTGAACTGCCCACTGCAAGAACCTTTCCATCCCCAAGGACCTCAGGGAAAACTAAATACCCTCAGAGAAGGTTATTCTTTTTCTGGAGTGGCTGAGCAAACACAAGGATACGGTGACAACATGAGGAAAAGAAACCAGCAATCCTTAAAAATAAGTCAGAAAATCTCCCAAAAGGAGTTCTTTGTCCTCCTCCCTCACACACTTGCTGGGCTGCCCTGCTATTAACGCTGCTCCCACGTGTGGCACCCGGGGTCCTTGCTGAGCAGGAGGTTGCAATCTGCTTGGCACAGACTGGAGAAGCCCCAGCAGACTGTCGTGTTCTTAGAACCTCAAAACAGGGAACGAAAACAAGACAACGCAGCATTTGGGGAGCATTTTTTTGACAGATGGTTACGTGAGCAAATTTCAAACATGTGGGCAATCAAACACGTTCAAGATGTGCAGGAACCCATTCAGTGATCACCAGGCAGTTATTGCATGGGATTTCATGGGCAAAGATATGCTGTTCAGCCTTGCAAACAACCCAGAGGCACTTCATCCACAGGAGAAAAGTTGGAATTCATTTCATTTAAAGGGCATTTGTTGATTTGTTGTCTGAGAAGAGGAACAGCAGTGAGTTACCTCTGGGAGCATTTCTCCTCATTGGTGCTGGTGCTAACCAACATCCATTTGCTACCAAATGGAGAAGAAAAGAAAAAATCAAAACGCTTATTTAACTTCACAGAGGATGTGCAGAGAGTTGGTTCATCCATTCTCTCTTAAAAATAGAGCAATATTAGGTATTGTTGATCGTATTGTTCCGCTGGGAGACAGAAATAAACCCGAATCAGAAGCTTCAATCACTGCTTTCCATTTACTAAAACCAAACAGCACCTGAAAGAAGTGTTGCATCTTCTCTTTTTATAGCAATGTGCAACGTAAGAACGTAATTCACATTGGTGAATAAATAAGGGATGAGAGCAGATCCTTTGTAATACCACAAATTTGTTACACAAAGCCGCAGCGTTTTCTCCTCTGAGAACTGAAACACTTCCTTTTGTCTTAAGGATTAGAGAGAACCATAAGGAATCACCAGCTTGGAGGGTGAAACAAATATACTGTAAGAGCATGGCACTACCTCTTCCCTATAGCATGTTCCGAAATAAAGATGTCCACAGTAACTTATGCAAAGATAAGCAATGCGGATTTTAACATCATTTGTAGGTTATAAATAATTCCTATGGGCAAGCCAGAGCCATTCCCAGCAAAACTTGCTCAGCCTCAGCACTGCAGCAATACACTTCAAGGTTTTGTTGGGTTTTTTTTGCTTTTTGCTTCTCCCCTATTTCTGGCTGCTTTTCTGATGCCCTGGGACTTGCCATCCGTGCCCAGTAGGGGTGAATGCATCTGCTGCTGCAGTAATGCCATCCCTGCCCATCAGCTTCTCCAAGAGCTAATAAAAAAGGAAAAAGAAATAATTTTGGAAAGAGAACAGCTGTGTTGGAGCCTAGATCCCGAGGGCAGTGATCCCCCTGCAAGCAAGGATTAACCCATCTCCTGTATATCTGCACCATCTCCAGAAAATAAGGATTCTTTCAGCAAATAGCGTGAGATTTCTGCCAGGTTGTCTTCCCTGGGGAGAACAGCTGGGACTCGACATCCTTCGATGAGCAGCTCCCTGCAAGGTTCATTAATGCTTACTGAGAACACATCAAACTTCGGGTTCCACCTCTGGCAACCTGTTAATGGGTATTGAGGTACCACAGAGCCCCCCAGCAGATGGGGCACAGGTCCACGAAGGTCAAACAAACGCAGAGGTTGGAAGAAGAAGAGCAAATTGGGATTCCAGAGTGGCTGGGAGCAGAGGGGACAGCTGGGGGGTCCCATAAACCAGGGTTCATGCAGGAACACCCCAAGCTGGGAAAGAAGGAAAATGTTCTTTCTCCACACCCTTCATTGCCTTTAATGCCTCACAGATGGAGCCCAGTGAGCACTGAGGACTGCTCTCTGCCCCCAGGGCTGTCAGCAATGGAGTGCAATGGAAAGGTTAACATGGGGAGGAGGCGTTTTTAAGGGTGAAGTAAGAACACAGCCAAACTCCCCACAGACACAAGCTGAGATGCAAAAGGTAGGACATCACCCTTCATAGAAGAGATTCTTTAAAAAGTGACTTTTCATTCAAAGCCATGGAAAATCATTTTTGAGAAGTGGACTGCATTTTGCAAACTCAGAGAGTAAAAGCTGTGCAAGGGAAGCATTAAAGTTAGCATCCAAGATAGGAGCTATAATAGGCAGTCAGTGCCAACAGCAGGAGGACATGGGGTAAGAAGGAGCCTCCTGGCTGGGGGGGTTTCCATCTTACAAGTGATTATTGGCCCATTTAGGTCCGGGATGGCTCTGATTAAGCGCCTTGTGAAAGCTGCTGCTTCTGGAGTGGGAATGAGAGGTTACTCTGCTTGCAAATGACACAGTGCATGCTGTCCATCCCTTGGCACTGATTGCCACCAGTTTTGGACTTAGCACCGTCAAGCTGGGACTATTTCCACATGGGGACCAAGCTCAGTTCAGCTTGCTGCCCTGCAGCCTCACACACAGTACAGAGGAGCTCAATAAGGGCTGACAACTTCTGCTGGGGCATCCCTGCCCATCAATACCCCAGTGCCTCACACCACAACATGCAAACAGTCAGAAAAAAAGCAAGAACAGGAAGATTTCTGGCAGGACAAATCACGTCCCATATCCTTCCAATCTGCTCCACATTATAAATCACCACTGAAGGTGATAAATGCACGCACTTAAAACAAAATACAGGCTCTGCAATGCCCAGGCTGCACAGCGTAACAAAGCAGCCCAAGGGCAGCTGAGCTGGCACAAGTGCATTGTGTTGCTCTGGTTGTGTTTTTCTGGGTCTCTGTGTTCTGGTGCAATGAGGCTTCCCCAGGCTCTTGGCACCCACAGCAGGGCTTTGAATAAAATGATCCTTAAGGTCTCTTCCACCCCCAACCATTCTGTGATTCTGTTTCCCCAAACAGAGCCTGCAAGGTGAGCTCCAGGCTGGCAGTGATGCTCATCCCTCTGTTACGTGCTTCCTCCAAGCACCTTCATCTCCTTGCCTGCAGGGTTGCACAATCCAGGTAAATTATCTGATTTATTTCTGCAGTTTTTCTTATAGCATGCCTTTGCTAATGGTCAGAGCCCTGTGCTGCTCACGTGCAGCACCACCAGTTACACCTGCTGGATGTGGCATCTCACAGTCAACAGGATGAAATTAAACTTAGGTGTAAAGTAAGCAAGCCTTATTATACCCAATTTTACAGTTGGGTAAACTCGTACACTGGAGACATTTCAATGACTTCCTGCAGCCCTATGGAACAAGCTAGCCAAGGCACAGAGCCTGGAAAAGTCCAACGCTCAGTCACCTGCTTTGTGCCCCACTGCACGAAAGCAGATTTATTAAGCACGTGGTTGATGCTAAGCTTACGGCCAAGGGGACATTAAGCTGTTAGAAAGCTGCTTTCCTTCAGCAGCCCAGAGCCTGCTGCTGCTCCAGCATGGTACATACAGATGGAACCTGCCCCTGCAGCCTGCAGGCAGAGGTGACAAGTCACCTAGAAACAGAGGCAGGGACACTGGGTGTCTGTTTGACACTGAAACTTAAACGGAAGCGATAGGGAAGCAAGCAAAGGGAGAAAAAGCAATGCAGTTGTCAGAAAAAAGAGTTTTGCAAAATTAATGTATCCCTTGTGGGGATGTTAGCAAATGATCAGTTGCCAATGGTACTGCATTAAATGCAGGGACTTGGGGTTTGAGGTGATTTTCAGGGCTGGGGGGCAGACCTGGTTTGGAAAAGCAGCCAAGGGAAACACTGCTGTGGGGAGTTCTAAACTTGGATTATTCCAAATTCAAAGTGCTGGTTCACCAGCGTGGCTGGAAACATCTTAAGATGGGAAAATGTTCTTTGGCTCAATGTGGAATTTGCAGAGTACTCAACGCACGTGGAGCCATACTCTCATACCTCATTTTAGCAGTAATTAGTGACTTATGACACTGGGAAAACAGGAACTAATTAAACACTAAGAGAAGAGACACCACTGTATAATTAGACCTGGGATACCAGGCCAGGCTAGGAAAGATTTGGGACCTGGAATCAAATTCATCATTCCAGTCTTGCCCCCACGCAGACCCTGTGCCCAGCGCTGGGTGCAGAGAACTGCAATGAGGCCACGGCCCTGGAGGAGCCCCTGCAGCTTCCTTCTGCTGTCCTAATTGAGTTTTTGTGCTGAAAAAACACTTCTTCTGGAGGCACAAGAAAGGGGAAGGACGGGTCCTGGCTGCCTTCCAGGAAGCTCTCCTCATTTCAACATCATTCTGAGATTTAGGCCCTAAAGTGAATTATAAATGGACCAATTTTGCACTGCTTAATGGAGGCTTGTACGAGGCAGAGCACGGGTTCTGGGTCAGTGCTGTGCATTTTATAACTCAGGAAAAACCCACTTGGGAATTCTTATCAACAAATTCAAGGAGTCCATCATCCAGTGGTCCCATCGTTCTGCTCTTCAGAAACAACCATGCACACGTTGTTCCACTAAGGGTAAAGGCATGCTATCACAATTTCTCCCCACCAACCTCCAACAAAGGGTGGAAGAGGAAATATGGTAGCATTTAAAGGAAATATGTAGTGTTGTTTCTGTAAGCATGGCCCATTCCATTTGGTGCTCAGTCCAGCAACCCAACGTGTGCTCTGAAAACACGAGATGACATTGTGCCCCAAATAGGACTTGTCACATTAACGCTTCCTCAATACATGTTACACAGAGACAAAGGAATGAGCTCTGTTTTATCACGTGAACTTTACAACCAGAAAAACAGAGCACGTGTCAGCACTGCTGCAATTTCATCTGTTCTCTGGTCTCCACAGCATATGGTCTGATGGTGCTATTCCATTTTCTGTCCCTGGGAGAGCAGTTTGGAACGAAGAGAAATAGCATGGTACATTTGAGTTTATGGGGTATTAAAAGGGCTACAGTGAATGGTAGCCCAGGCACCAAAGTGAATTATTTATAGAGCAATTGCACTTTCCCCCAAACTACCCTTCAGATGGGTCAGCCCTCGGATATATACATTCAGACCTTGTTAAATCCAAAGTCAAAGCAGTATTCCACAGCGTGGGCACCCCAGCATTGCAACAAATGGCATTCGGGCAAAATTCCTTCAGAATTGGCACCCTGAGAACAACAGCACTCAGCTTATGGACAGACACAGATGTTACATAAATCTCTCTCATTCCTTTGGGAATGGAACCACCTATGTACTGTGATCTAGGGAGAAGATCGCTCTATTTTCAACACCAGATACATCTTTCTGTCCTGGCAATGTGAGTTAGCCAAGGTATCTCTTTGCACTCATCTAGTGTCCAAAAGTGCACAAAAAAGGGACCCAGCTCTGCACTGCAGAGGGGTGCAGTGATTTGCTGCACCCTTGCTGTGCTGCTGTGATGTGGAATTTGCAGTTTGCAGGACAGGGCTGCCCTTCCCAGGCAGATAGAGGGGCTTTTGAATCAGTGGAGGAAACATTCGTATAAATTCATATAACATTCATTCCTTTTGAGCCTCCACTTACTCCAAGGTGAGATTGCAAGCTCGGATTTCGGAGCAGGGCTGGACAACACCCCTGTTCTATTCCCTCAAGTCCCGAAGCATCCCATCCCAGTGCTCTGTACCCAACAGGATGCTCTAATTGGCCACTGCTCTCCTGCTCTAGGGGGAGAAGAGCTTTGCTGCCCTGGCACACAGCCCTGCTCCACCTCGGACATAAGCAAATAGAGCAGAAGTACTATCTCAGCAGTAAACTAACGAGTGAATATTTCTACAGGATGTGATAGCCCATTAATTGATTTTATTGCAATTTGTGGCGTTTGCATAATGATGTGAGTCAGTATGAAGATAGGGAAGCAGGGGGTTATGAAAAGCACTGCAGAGTCCATTCCCATTATTTTCACGTTTTTGTTCTCTAAGTTTGGTCATGCTGTGGTTTTGCAGAACTTTCTGAAGCAAGCAGCAGTTCTGTCCCAATGCACTCATTCCCAATAGCATCTAACAGTGCTACCTAGCAAATACCTGGTATCATCAGCTGATTGGATTCTATCTCTAATTACAGATATTTTTTAACCAAGGAATCTAATTTGCACTGTTATATCCCTCTATCAAGCAACTTCTCCATCAAACCAATGACCTCGCTCAGCTAATGGCTGTAGAAGAGGAGCCACTTGCTCAGGCCAGCTGGCTGCATTGCTTTTCCCCTCACTTCCCATGTTTAGGGGTTGCAGAGGCACGTGGTGATGCAGCCCCACTGCCTCCACCAGCAGCACAAGCCATCCCAGCATCCAAAGCACAGGATGTGAAGGTGATTAAAGGGATGTCATTATGACTTAAATGCAGCTAAAGAACATCTTGTTACTCATTCTTCGATTGAACAATGTGGAACCAATGCAACAAGGCTCCATTTGAGAGGAAGATGCATGGGCACATCTGATAATCTGCACTACTGGAGTATTTTTTCCAGCACTGACGGCCCAGCAGCCCAGATCTCTGCATTAAAAGCAGTGCTCAGTGGGCACAGCATTGCCAGCATTGTGCAGTGCTGCTATGAACAGGAGCTCTGCCCACAGACACCTCACCTGTGAGATGCTTCACCTCAGCAAACACTGAGCAGCCCCACAGATGATGGGTTTCACTGTGCCTTACAGCCCCCTGGCTCCATTCTACTCTGTACCAACAGGACTGCACCACAGAGTTTCTCCTCTGAGACTCCAACAAATGGGAATTGATGAAATGAGAATTCTAATTATAAGCAACAACTAAAAAGCTGCAATTAGTGCTTGTTAACAAACTTGTGCTACTAATTAGACTACCTTTCAGCAGAAAGCATTGTATCTTGATGCATGTTATTACTGTTATTGTACATCCCTTCTAGATCCTCCTCCCTGGATCCTTTCCCACGCACAAACATCCAACAGGCCACATTTGTGGTAAACAAACTCCCACAGTGCTTCCCAGGCCATGCTGCAACCCAGGGATTGTTTCCTGAATACCAGCAATTAGAGTAATTAAAGTGATAAAGCACAAAAGAAGATGTAGGAATTAATCAAGTCTAGATCAGATCCAAATAATTGCTTGTTTATTCAAACGCATAAACACTGTTTTGGTGCTAATATCAAACTGACAGCTGGAATATGGCATTCCTTGAAAGCAGAAACAGCAAAGCCAGTCCTGCAGGGCTGGCTTTTGGTTTGGTTGCTTTTGCAGGGTGGTTTTGGTTGCCAGAGCAGCACCCAGTGGGACAAAACATGAGAGCACCAGCACCCAGGCAGCACTCAGGGCAGGAGCACAGAATGACTTTGTGTTGGCATCAAGAGGAGCACAACGCCGTCAGCGAGCCACAGGAGATGGGCAGTGGGAAATCACAGCTCCTCTCTGGGAGCAGAATGGGACAGCATGGCCCTGCAGCCACATGGAGGCTCCATGATATCCTGGAGAACACAGGATACAGGCTCTGAGGGGACAGGGTCCCAGCTCAGTGTGTTACAGCAGCACCCTGCCATCACCCGTTTCTGTTCCTGTAGGGTCGTGTCATCAAACAATTCGCCCCTTACAAACTTGCCATCTCAATTAAATGGAGACATCGAGTGAAGCCCAGAACCAATCATAGTCAGTACCTGGGCTTGCTCTTCCAATGGACAACCCAAAGCCATTTTGAGTTGAGCAGCCCTCACAGCATCCACCTGAAACAAAAGGTTCCATCACACTCATCTTACAGACAAAAGTGCAGCAGCAATAAAACAAAATGACTAACTGCCATACAACCAAGCTCAAGCTGGGTCACCCAACTGGGGCAGACAAGGGACAGGAGCAGGAACCCTGACCAAGGGGAGGGAACACCCAATGTGGACTTCAGCATTTCTCCTCCCTCTCCCCTCAGAGAGACCGAGACTGAAGTCATTTCCGTGCTATGACTGGGTGTGCTTGTACTCTGCAAGATAGAACTACATCTACAGATGGTCCAGATAAAAAAAAAACCACTGTTAATTTTAGCTTAGGCAGAACCATGGGTACGTAGCTGGGGAAATGAAATTAGATGCACTTTATGTACTTCCAAAATTATCAAGTAGAACTTACTCCAAAAATAAATACCAGCCCAAACCTAAGCTTGCATTTGATGCAACACAGTTTAGTATTTACTTTTCTTCATGGCATTTCACAAGTCACAAAAAAGCGTATTTCTTTTTGTATGTCTGCTCTGACACTTTTGGAGCTGGGCATTTTTTGCCTATCTTGTAAAATCCCATTCTCACACAGAAAGGGCTCCCCAGCACCCCTTATGGATTATTTTTCCACATTTCCAATTCTGTTAAATAATTAGTGGTAATTGCCCTAAGCAAATGGTTACCAAGCAATCCAATACCGTCAGCAAGCAATTTGTGCTGTGGAGATGCCCTTGTCTTCACACAGAGCCTCAAGGAGGACAGCCAGTATGCATGTGCATCGTTCCACTCTCACGTGCATGGAGACAATTAGCAAAAGAGCAGGCATCAAAGCCCCCACGTTTTGGCAGAGGTGAAAGTAATGGAGGAAATCTGGAATGCCCAGAGGCAGTTCCCTGGTGGGAAGGGGCTCTCTGTGGAGAAGGACACTTCAGGTCCTCCTTGGAGTACCAACAACAGAAGTAACGCAGAATGGCGTCTTTATGCTGCTGCGCACAGGGATCCAGCCTTACCTCGTGCACCTCTTCTCTGGGGTAATTATTTCCTTGTGGACAGTGATGCTCAAGGTCACTTCTAGCAGGTGATGGGTGGGAATGGTGAATGAATCTGCTGCTCTCCATTCGAGAGGACGGAGCCATCGCTGTGCCCATGGGCGCTCAGCCCTCAGGGCTCCTGCAGAACAATCCCATCCTTCCTTCATCACCACCATTCCATTACATTGCCCACATGTACAAACTCTCCACTGCATGAAATATATTTCTGAACTACATTGGCACTACTCATATGTGCACAGCGCCGACATCCAGCTCTGCCCTGTGCTCCTCTAATTTACAATTTGACCCTTCAGCTCTTCAGAGACGGAAACCGAAACCTTCTAAATCTACTTTATGCCAATCTAAACTACCCTAAACCAACCTAAATTACTGTCTTTGTCACAAAGATCTGACTAATACAATCCCAGTCAATTTGGAATATTCTGAAGCATTGCTCACGGCACCGCTTTGGGATAAAAATAAATGTTCAAACAATTTCATACTTCAGCACGGCGATATCTCCACGATGCATCAGCCTGGATCCACGTAATTATAAAGTGAAACTAAAGTGTGTTTTAAAAGACCTTTTTCTTGTTTCTCTTATATGTAAAAGTCCCATCACTCATGCATGCACGATCACTGTAATTGCAGAAGTGGTACTGTAGCACTGCTGGTTTGACAGGGAAATTATTTATCTGATTTTCCTTCCTTTCTTTCTCTCTGTGTTGCTTTTTTTCTTTTTTCTGTTTGGTTTGTGGTTGTTTTTTGAGTTTGTTTGGTTTTTTGGTTGGTTGACTGTTTAAGAGCAACCTAATAGCCACCCTCCTGGGTTCCTCCAAGGCAAATTAGAGCAACCTGGCCTCTTGGGAGGTGTCCCTGCCTATAGCAGGGATTGGAACTGCATGATCTTAAAGTCCTTTCCAAGCCAAACCATACCATTGTGAAATTGTTGGAGGGTTTTGTGGCTTCACAAGAGGCAGCATGGCCACAAAGGGGGGTGCACCAACTCCAGCCACCAGGGAAAAAGTCAAAGGGAATGAACAGGGGAGAATCTGAATCCCTGCAGGAGATGGCAACACAAGGAGCAGAAATGGGGAGAAAAGGGGATCTTGCACCTTGGTTAAATTGCCAGCATGCAGCTTGAGGAGCGCATCTTGTGCTCAGTTTTGCTCTCTGGGTGTATGGAGAGCACCACAGCTTTTCCAAAGGATTGCTGTCAGCAGCACTGGTGCCCAAGGAGACAAACCCAAGTGCTGCTGCCTCTGTTGGATGTGATGGAGAAGAAGAGGGTCAAACCCTTTGGAGTTATCAGTACAGAACATGGGTTACCCATCCACCAAAGGTGCCCATCCAGGCAGGTCTTCCCATCGGCTCAGCCCATCAGGCACAGAAAGCGGGCATTATTTCACACTGATCAGTATTTTATAGTTATACATCAAATCTCTCCTTTGGATTTCAGAGAAATCTTATCAAAATAAATAAGTCATTTATATGCAGGATCGTACAAACGCTCTCCACTCTGTCTTTGTCTTCCTGTGAAACCAGCAGGCTGCACTCGCCTTCAGTTACCTGGGTAAACAGATTGCTAATATAACCAATATATGTGCTAATATTCCTAAAGCATCGTTTTACAAAAGGGCAAAATATTTGACCCAAACAATTCCCAATATGCTTCATGCATTACTGTTCATAGAAATTTCTCCTGACTTTCACCTTAGCATAAACAAAAAAACAACTGCAACAAAAGCCCTTTAAAATACGTTCTATGGAGGGGGGAAAAAAAAATCATCATCAAATCTGCAGAAATGATTTTCTCTGTGCTGCGAGCAGTACTGAACTCATCACAGCTCCGGGAAGCTCTGGAGCCCAACTCAGAAAGCGTTCAGAGCTGGAAACATCTGTGCCACCTGAAGTTCCTTGTGTCAGACCAGTGCCCAGCTCAGAGCCTGAAGGGGTCTTTCCCCATAGGTGTGCAAATAGCATTTATCGAGTCAGGACAGAGGGGCACAATAGCTTTGCTTCCCATCACCCTTGGCCCCATCCCTCGTGTCCCTGTGCAGCAATCCTAAAGCACTTTCCCCTTACTTTGGGGACAGGCCAACAGCATTTCATTTAGTTCACACCAGGTTTGTTTCCTGCTCCACACCCAACAGAGCTTTGCAATTTTGGGTTCACTCTTAGGAAACCTCTGCACCCACAGCCTCAATCTCTGCTCTCTTTCCTAATCGTGGGACTATCTCTGTCCCCAAAGCTCAGGTCGGTGCCAAGTGGCTCTGAGTTTGCACAGCAGCCAGCTGGCCAGAAGATCTTTATTTCTGTTTTACCCTTCTCACAGCCTGGAGACAGGAGCCTGGCAGTGAGCAGCCCTGCATCCCAATCAAGGATGCAGAGACTCCTGAAGAAGGGAACCATATAAAAGCTAAGCACGGCCAACTTTCCTTCCCCTGCCCTGTGGTTTCCGCAGAGGCAAATTTGTCCGTGCTTAATTTTCATTAATAAAATCAATACGTATTCATGCACACGCACACTGCTGCAAAGTTGCTTTCAAACAAAAAATAAATGAGGGTACATGAGCCTGGTCCCCACAGTGGACCTTGGGATCACACTTTCACCAGTCACGTTCTTCTGAGGGTACGACCACACACAATTATTGGCTGAGATGTTCCCAATCAGTTCCATTCTGGATTCACATTTAGATAATGGGCCTCATCTTTATAAGAGCTAAGACCAGGAGTTACGTGGAAGGGAAGTGCTCAAGAGAGAAAACAGTTCCTCTTTGTGTTTCTTTTTTTGTCACTATGGTTTTGCTTTCAGCTACCAGGTTTCTTTGTCCTTGGCCGAATGATATTTAATAAACCATAATGCCACTAATTTGCCTGGGTTTCTAATGAGGTTGCTCTGAAAAGCTGTGCTCCTTTATTCTTGCATTTCCTCAATGAAATAAACTTTGTTCTCATCCTGCCCTCTTTGCTGGGGTATTTCATCTGCTGCTCTGCTACTCCTGAGCGTTTCAGCCGGTTTCATACACTGCAGCATAGATGTTGCCAGATCAGAAAATGCTGCATTATCACCTCCAATTAAGCAATCTGGCTAAGTGAATTCAGCAGGGAGCAGGAGTGCCTTCAGATCCCCCAGCTTGTTGCTGTCTCCACTCCTATAAGCTCCACGTTTCCATCTCTCTGCCAATTTTCCATTTTTTGGCCAAATTTTCTTTTTTAGGCACCACCACGGGTACTTACAGAGATGTGTCACTGAGCTGAACCCTGCTGCCACCCATCCCAGCCAGCTGCCAGGGCAGCATCACAACCCAGATACCTGGAGGAAACCTACAGCAGCGCCTTCTCCAAAAACACCCACACAGCTGCACCCAAGTCCCACACCAACACACAAGAACAAGTATTTTATACCTCCTGCTTCAAATGGCCTTCGGTGGGCACCTCCTTTCTGGGCCTTCCCCCTGCACAGACACTTGGCAGTGGGGTTACGCAGCCCAGCTCCCCCAAGCAGCCCAGCACAGACAGTGGCAACGCGCTGCGATTGATGCTTAAATCCCATTCTGATCCTCAGTTCTGACCCACAGCCTGGGAGCTGGATAACCACCCACCCTCTGCACTCTTTGCATTAAGGCCTCATGGGGATACTCCCCCCATTCCCATCGCCCTCATTTTCCCTTTCTCCCCATTAAGGCTCGTTACCCCAGGGTCCATCTTTGTAGCACTGATAAAACACCCATGGAAGTGCCATTCACCCCAAGGGCTGCCTCTCTCCATCGAGGCTCCTCAGACTCAGCACACAACAATACAACAAACACTGGCCATCAATAATTGAGAAAAACTCCTTCCCCATGTGTTATTTTTCATTGGAATGATGTGTTATTAGTTTATAGATATATACTTTTTAGCTGAAGGCTTTTTTTGGCAGCAATGCAGCCTTTACAATAATGGACTTTAGTGTATGTGAAGCCTTGGAAAAGCAGCATTTTGGAGAGAGGCACAATAGCCACCAAATCTGGCTTGTCACACTGTGAAATGGAAGCACAGTGCCATCTCTTGGGCTGAGCAGGGCCTCAGCTCTGCAATCAACCTCTCAGGAATTCTTATTTTCCCCTAAAGCTACAGCAATTCCTACATGCAGCACATCGCCAAGGAATGAACGTCCACACTGAAGATCAGGGCTCAGCTCCTCACCCTCTGTGTCAGGCACAGCTGCAACCCCCCACTGACCTTCTGCAAATGCTGCTTACATCTTGCATGTGCTGTGTTGGTGACATGGAGAGTACTGCACCAACAGGGTGTCAGACTCATTCCCTTATGGCTGCCCCCAGCTGAGGTCCTGGCTGCGCACACGAAGAGCAGAGAGGGCCTCCAGTTCTACAGCTGCCCCTGCAAGGAAGGCTACCAGGGGCAAAGGGATTTAAAATGCGTTTCCTTGTAATTTTTAAGAAACTCTTCCTTTCTATTGCCACTGAGTACATTAAAAAACAAAACCAGAGAATAGGTCATTCCATACAACTGCCCAATTGTTCAAATAACTCTGGTGATCATCCCACTGAGAGAAGGATGCACTTTGGAGCTCCTTCTCCAGACCAACGAACACTGTTCCACAGCAGCATGTTTCACAATGCTGTTTTCGCTTCCTGGGGCCACAGAAAAAAGAATATATTGTGCCAAAGATTGGGAGTTATTTGACACAGAAATAATGGCAGGTGAGCCAGAGTCCAGACACATCCTGCAATTAACATCTTGAGTTATTGACTTCAAATTGACATCAGAAGTCTATTAAATGCTGCTGTAGGCAATATGGATTTGACATTGCACAGGTGCACAACACAATGGCAAAGCACCCCCACAAATGGCAAAACCCCACAGGGCTGCAGACATTCCCCCCTGAACGGATGGGACAAAGCCACGCTGAGCTCCAGCCATCCAGCACCAAGGGTGATCTCCATCCAAAGGCACTGACTGAAAAGCCACCAGAGCCTCAACAAATAAAGTCTTGTAACACAGACACACGTACAGGGACAGCCTAAGGACAGACAGAGCCCCCAAAGGACTGAACTCAGAACATCTCCTGGCAGCTCTGTGATTGCTGAGCTCTGTAGGGCTGCACTGAGCAGTTTGTACCCCATAGGAAAATACCCCCATGGCCCTTCACTTGGCACTGTCCAAATCTCCCTTTCTTACACTGGTTTTTATGATGCACTTTGGGCACAGGGGTTAGTTTAGAGGCTTCATGAAGTGTTTCCTTTTTCCCTTTTACACAAAGAAGCCCATATGGGGACTCTCCTCTGACCTTGAGGACATTCTGGACAGCTTAGCAACCAGCTATGGTGTCACTTAAGCCTTGAAAGTGAGCATGAACGTTTGCACAGATATATGAGGACACAGAGCCCCTTCTGAGCTGTTTGCCCTATGAAGGCCCTAATGACACCACTCCTCATTAGAAGCCACATCTCCAACTGCATACAACTGCTACTGCTGTAAAACTAAGGGTGACTTCTTGCCGATGTGATGATCTCTGCAGATGGTAGAGGTGGATGGCAGACACACTGCATGGTGCAGGGGAAGGGACCTGGGGGGCTCAGTGCCCCACAGTGGGACATGGCACTGCTCTGAAATCTGTTTGAGATCCTCCTCTCCACTGGCTGTGTATGAGTACAGGAATTCAAAGGAGAGGAAGCCATGAGGAGGGCACAGGCTTTCCAGCCCTCCCCCTATGGGCGCTGCAGAGGCTGGTGGATGTATCACACAAAAAGGGACACTCAGCCAAATTCACCTTGTGGTCACACTGGCAGACAGCACCACGCAGCTCGTGTAGTGCCAGCCACGTCCTCAGCCCTCCAACCCCTATTAGAACTCATAGAAGGGTTACATCCTGCACACTCTGGCACCAGCGCTGTGCCTTCCCCAGAGCAGCAGACCCCAGGCACCGTGCTCACAGCCAGCAGCCTCCCAGAACACAGTTCCCATTTCATTGCTTTCCCCACAGAGATGGGACGACACCAGCACCTTGCTCAGGGCCTTCCTTAGAGCACAATGGCTTCTGCTGCGTATCAGCGCCGTCCCAGAACAAAAATGCATGCTGCTCCCACCAGGGCCACTGCCCCATGGCTTTGTGCAACACGAGTTGTGCTCATGCTCGCTCAGAAATGAGCATGAATTTATAATACCGGTGCGAGTAGCAAGTCTAAAAAACAAGCCAGTTACCTGCCCCTCCAGCTATGATCCTCACACAGATGTTTTGAGGGTATGAAATTACGCCGTGAGGCTCAAGACTGCAGGTGCAATTACAACCTTCATTTTTATTACAGCTGCTCCTAAGCACTAAATGCAGGCAGAGCTGCAGCTGGAGCTCAGTAACCGCCACTCCCACCCCACCCCACAGGGCATTGCTCCCACAGACCCCGTGCTTCCCTGAGTCAGGAATGGGAGAAGTGGGAGCAGTTCCATCACCGTGCACCTCTAGGACCTTTAGGAAAGTTCAAAGCACCAAAATCACGTGGCAAACTGTAAGAGCTGTCAGAAACATCACGGGGTCTATAAGCATTCTAAGTGATTCTCCCGAAGCAAAGGTGGATGAGCTGTATTTCCCCAGCCCCAGAACACAGGAATTAAATAAACACTCCGTGCTCAGAGATGGCCTTCATGGGATGGTGAGTGCCCAGTCAGGGCGAAGGGAGAAGCGAGGATGAGAGCAGAGCACCCCCATGGGCACAGCCGAAGAAGCTTCTGGATGTAGATTGTTTATTGATTCCAACATATTAATAGATTGGATAATAAACAGTACTTTTAAACATTCTCTTAACCAAAAATATAACAAATATTTACAATCACTCAGTAAAAATACAAAAAAGCATACAGAGGCACTGTCTTTCTAAAAGACATAAGTGTAAGAGGTATCAAAAAATAGGAGACAAACATTGCTTGTTACAGAATACTTTACAATCACTGACTTGTGCAGTACAATTGCTATTGGAATATCATTACATCTGTGCAGTTTTGCCAATATGCTCACATAGTTAGAATTTAATTAATACCAAGCTAAACTGCATTCCAGGTATATCAAAAATAAAGATAAAACAATAAAAAGCACAACGTAAGCAAAAGCTGGATTGGGAATTCAAGGTAGATTACCCTCTATACAAGCATTCTAAGATACAACGTGTCAAGCTTTTCTAAAGAGAGAGTATCCCTTTTTTCCTCTGCTCTTGCACAGGCAGTGGGAAGCTTATCCTTAAATTAATTCTAACCCAAATGCTTTATGAGAACTGCCACGCCAGCATCCCTTCCCCACATAGGACAGGCTGAGCCACAGGGACAGCCTGCACACAGCTCTGTGCCATGCTTTGCACCAGGAGAGGAGGGACCACAGCTCAGGGCTCACTTACTGCCCCCTTTCTGCTGCTGCAGAGGCCTGCTGAAGTTCTCAGCGCTGCACTGCTCTTTAGGAAGGGCTGGGGGTAAAGGACGCTGCTGGAGGGCAGCAGTAGGACCTGGCTGGGGTCCTATTTGCACCTCACTTTGTGGAAAAAAAGGGATAATGTCTCTTCAAACCCACAGTGGACACAGCACACCTGGCTATCGGCCCCGATCAATGTGATCGGTTCGTTTCAAAACGGACAAACAGAAGGAACCACGGCAAGGATGAGCGGAGGGCAAAACCACCGTGCGCTCAGGAGAAGCAGGAGGGGCAGCTCACGTGTCGACAGTCGGCGCATGATTTATTTACACTGGCTGTATTGGATGCCAGGGAACAAGGGGAGCAGACTTTCACTCGCTTGAGGAGTTTGTCAGTGCCCAGACCACGGGCAGTTTGTCACCTGCGGCCACCCGGAGCAGCGCAGGGACACGGGAGTCTCAGCAGCCCTTATCCCCCAACCTTTGTTCAATGGCTGCAGCAATGGCCAGCACGGGTGGCTCACCCAGCACTGCTGGGAGTGCACACGGAAGGCAAACAGCAGCGCAGGGGGACGGCCGGGGTTCAGATCCCATCCCCACACATCAGTCTAACAGCTCCGTTACCAACACGGCTGTGCTGGAAGGAACTACCCTGCCCTGCAGCGATCTGAGGCTCACATTAACCTTCGTTCATTAAGGCCCGTGCAGGTTCGTGGTGCTCATTAAGGCCTCGAAAAAGCAAAACGCTTTTGTGTTAAGCTATACCTCACGTGATTTAAGACCATTTCCCAGCTACCTGCTCCTTGGATGCTCGTGCCATGAGGTGACAGGGGGCAGCCCCATCCCTGCTCACAGCACCAGCATCACCATGGGGACAGCACATCAGAGGCTTTGGGGTGTTTTTGGTTGTGACACAGCACTCACCTCGCACCCCCCCGCACACATACAGGGAAAAACAAAATAATAATCTTAAAGCTCTTCACAACTATGGATATAGAAATCATTTCTGAGGCACTGTAAAAATGACAAACATCTTCTTTCTAGCTTAGGCTGTAAACATCACAACAAAGATTTACAATTAAATGTTTAAATACGTATTATTCACACATTCATGTCCAATTAACACTAGAATGGGGCATCGTGTGCTAGAAGGAAAGGAAAAGGCAGGTATTTCCAGTTTTAACCCTGTGCGCTCCAGTTAGCTACACAAAACCAAAGCAAATTGTCACCTACTCAACCATCACCAGACAGAAGCTACAGGGGCTGTGTGTAAGTCAGGGCCTTCAGGGGCACCAGCAGCTTCAGGGCTCCTACTTAAGGTTTAGAACAGCGCATTGGAGATCACCTCTATTTTCCAAAGGAGCACCAACCCCCACAAAACACACTGTACCCACACCTAAACGTTACGCCATCTGTAAGGACAGGAGGCAGCAGATGCAGCTGCTTTAAACCAGCTTCAGATCGCCCAAGAAAGGCAGCACTCACAATCTGGCAACAAAGAAAAAGCCCCCATTCTTACCCCATTCCGAGAACCAGGGCTCACCCGACGCTCCAAAGGAGGCCATTTCCTAGCAGAGATCCTTCCCCTGCCCCTGCCCATGCTCATATGAGGTCGGCGAGGGCTGCACCCTGGGGGGGGGCCTCGGATTGCAGCCACCTGTGCTCGCAGGGCTGCCTACACCCCTCCACCAGGTGCTCAATCACTGGCTCGGGCTGTGACCTAACAGTTCCCATGCAGTCGCCTAACATTCGGTTTCAGTCACTTTAACGTGAAAGGAAGGCAGTTTTGTTTCTCTACCTATTTCTTTTCTAACCTTTGCCCCTGAATCCTGCAGCAGCTCTGGCAGAGGGCCGGGACGCGTGGGCTGAGCTGCAAACCCACAGCACGCGGCTGGGTTTGGGCTGCCAGCAGCACCTCTGCACGTGGAACCCGGCCAAAGCTCCTCCGGGAAAGCATCAAACTCACCCAGCAGCTGCGAGCGGCAGCTGCCGCTTCTCAAAGGGCTGCTTAGCAGGGGAGGAGAACACCGCCGACGCCACTCATCGGCCGGCAGCTGAAGAACATCCAGCAGCGTGCAGCGTGCTGTGCTGGGAGGCAGGGCCAGCAGATGGCAGCGCTCCCCAGGCCGGCACGCGGCGCAGCGCTGCCCTTGGCGTCCTGCTGGAGCGCGCCTGGAGCTTTTGGAGGGCGCGAGGGTTTTACGAGGCGCTCGTGCGCCATCACGCGTGGTTTCACGTTCGACGTTAGCCAACCTGAGCGCTCCCGACACGAAGGAAATTCCCATCCCAAAAACCAAACCAAAACAACAACAAAAAAAACACCAAACCAAAACAAAAAAAGAAATTTAAATTAATAAATTATTTTCAGATATTGCAGCAACGTCCTTCGGTTCTTGCTGACTTTTTTTTTTTTTTTTTCTTTTTCTTCTTCTTCCGAGTTCATAAAACAACACTCTTAGATGTAGAAAATAACGAGGAGGGAACTACTGAGGGATGGATGGGATCCTACAGAACTCTTCCTGCCCCACGGCCCTCCCGGCGCCCTGCCTGCTGGGCACACAGCCCTGGGGATGTGGCAGAGCAGAGGGAGGGGACAGCAATGACCCCAACAGTTCATCCCATCCGTGACAGAGGCGAACTCGATGAGTGAGGTGAGTAGCAGCAAGTCGTTAGCAGTCGCTAACGGGATCCTGTGGTCCTCCTTCCAGCATCCCTCGTGCTTTCAAGTGGTTTATGTGGACAGCTCGATGGTTAGACTGCTGATACTTGTTCATCTTCTGCAAAACAAGAGAAAACAGCACCTTAATGCACGGGCCTGCTGCCTCGGATGCAGACAGCACAGAACAGAACCCAATCGTCTGATCACTGCGGTTCTGTTAAGACTTCAGCGCAGCACTGCGGTGCTTCCGCTGTCTCAACAAGAGCCTGCAGCACATCGTGGATCCCCCATGAACCCTCACACGTGTGAGAGGCACACAGTGTATGCACTGTGAAATGGGGAATCCCATTGCCTCCGAGGGTTGGCATGCAGCTCCCCATATCCCCCAACCTACAGACTCAGGGCGAAGCAGTAAATCACATCCCAGCATGCAGTGATGGTTGTGAAGACGTTCCAAACAAAATTAACCAGGCACTTGCAACACAGCGAGAGGTGTATCTACAAGTGCATGGTTAAATTTAGTTCAGAAATGTTTTAATTACGATGTTTGAAGCAATTACTTCCTTATTCTTACAGCAGAAAGATTTGATATCACTACTGAACGGATGCTGGGCAATTGTAAGACTTTTAACCCAAATTTGGATTGCAGTACTAATACACACATTAAGTGCCATTTACACATCGGAACAGGCCAAGACAGGACTACTTTGCATCAGAAATCATTTTCATCCCAATTAATGTTTGTTTTAAGCCAGGCAGATTGAAAGAAGCGACCACAACGCCCCGATAAATAGTCAGTTCACCAGAAAGGGTACAGAGAGATCACATCAGCGCATAACAATTAAAAGCAAATCAGCAGATAAACAATGGAGCAGTAATTGCCCTAGCTGGGTGTTGACACCATGTAAGAGCATTCTTGTACTCTGATCACAGGATATATGCTGTGCTCCGCAGCGTTGGCTGTTGCTTCAAACAAGACTGAGGGGAATTTCACTGCAAGGGACGCTGCCAGGGCTGGTGGGCTCAGCTCAGGTTCTATTAAATGCACTTTTCAGAAGAACAAAACATTACTGCTGTTTTCTTCAATGTTTTTAAGCTCATACTCCAGAAATCCCTATAGGGGAGGCACATTAGGGGTACAAATGGGACACGAGGTAAGAGTTACACAAAGCCTGACCACAGCAGAATTCGAAAGAACCAATTTAGGTCATCATCCCCAAAACTGTGGGATGCCAATTAATTAACCCAGGCAGGTTGGAGCTCATCTGCATGTAATTTAAAGCCTGACAGTGTCCCTTAAATCATCACCACTGAGTGGGGGCACATTTTAGAGAAAAACCAGCATCTCCACGCTTGTGAGCATCTCGTTTGGATGTGGGAGGGCCCACCCACAGCAATTAAATTCTGTTTTCTTTTTCTGAAAAGAAAGCATTATTTTTTCCAGATGCGCATATATACAAACGTGGGTGTAGATATGCACACACCAACACATTTGTGCACCTAGAGGTGAGCGAAGTTTCAGCCTCAAAGCGGGACGAAGAAAAAGCCCGGACCGTCACTGCGAAGGAAGCACTGCACAGACCCATTAACACGGTGTTAATTAACGTCTCCCGAGCCAGGTGTTCCACATACCATCCTCTTCACTATCTGCGCCAGGCATATCTGCTAGCTGGGGGCCGGACGGCTGCCGACTATGCCACTGAGGCATCTTCGATGCAATACAGGCCACCGGGTCGCTCCCGAGAGGGGCTGACGAGAGTCTAGAGAGGTCACTGTGCAGCATCTTTGACCTCTGCACTGCCACACTATAGTCGGGAGGTTTTAGGTGTGGGTGGTGGGGCGATCCTTCCTTTATGTCCGCTAAAGATATCCCCATATATCCCGGAGGGGTGGGCGGAGGCTCCCTATACCTATCGTCCTTCTTAGGTGAGGTGACACAGTACACTGGCACGAGAAATAAGCAATGGAAAATGTTAAGGAAGAAAACAAAGGAAACAAAACGTTAAAAAATCATGAAATGTTACAATGGCAAAACAGAAACTGATAACAAAATGCAAATGCAGAAACACTGGTTATAACGACAGCAGCAGGTATTTATGCTTTCGATTATGCCTTGTACTTATTTCAAGAAGTCAGAGCGGCAACAGAAGCAGGAACTCACTGGGCAGGGTGCCCAGCTGGAAGCACAGCATCCCCTACAGCCAGCCTGCAATGGCAGAGCTTGGTGTGCCGCTGCGGGACGAGGGAAGCTGCTGGTGCCAGAGGAGGGCAGCAGGGCACTGCTGCAGCCAGGTCTGTGAGCCTTCATACAGCCCAGGAAGCTGAAAGAGCAGCACTTCAGGCAGCAGCCCTGCCTTGTATGGCACAGCACTGGCACCCGTGAGCAAGGACTGCTCCCTGACTCCAATGGCATTGCCTCCATCAGCTGAAAGGGGGCTCATAGAAATTCACTGTAATTAAATACCACCTCATTAACTGATGTGTGGTAAGATATTTAACTATTCCATCAGCTGTGCTACAGGAGTTTTAAAAACTGTATCACATGAAGCTGCTCCTATGAGGCAAAGTATACATAGAGCCTGTACCCAGTATTTTGCACTTTGCAGTAGTTAACAATGGCTTAGAATATACATGCTTTTAATTATTTTTTATCCTATATCTTAAATTCTGTTTACAGGTGATGAATAACCAGAAATCACCTTTGGAAAGGCTCCGTTACCTTCTGCACTCACCAAGAATTGCTGACAGTAGCATTTAATCACAGTGGCCATTTGCAGAACTCACCCCCTGCCTTCCTTTCCCATCCATCGCTCCTTCACATCTCACAGCCCCTCATCCCAAACTTAGCTTCCAGCACACGACCTCCCCTCCCACCCACTCCCAGCTCAAGGGCTCATATGCATGTTAAATTGGGCTTTTTCCATACACAAGTTGCAACAGGATCGTTTCAAAGCTAGGATAATTCAAAAATCTGTTAGCAGAGTAAATTTGCATTCTTCTTGTGGATACATTTAAAACAGTGCACGCTCATTACAGCTTCAATTACTTCAACAGCTGTAGTATCTTCTTACAATGAGGTGGAAGAACAAAAATAAAGCTGTGTTTCTTTTCGTGTCGGGGACTTGTGTGATTCTGGGCAGTAGTAGCAGGGATGGGAGTTGGTTCCTAAGGGATGGCCTCAGTACATGCCTGGCTGCTAGCAAAATGACACTGGATTCACGTGGTAGGAGCTTTAACAAAAGGGTAGAGGTGGGTAGAGGCAGTGACTCTGAGAGAAACCCTTTTCATGTAACTGGCATTACACTTTGGCATTACACTTTGTTGGGTCTGAGGCTGACAAGGGTGGGTTATGTTCTCCTGTGAAGGAGAAAGCTGCAGCTTACCTGGAGCTATAACGAGTCCGCCCTAATAATGAAGGTTGGAATAATGGGTACTTTGGCTCAGCTCTCTTTCATACTATTTTACAAATGCTATAAAAATAAATAGCACTTCATATCCATCATTTTTTGTCACTCACTAACTCACAGTCCCTGGGGATTACAGACCCTCCCACCAGCTGTCCTGCAGGGCTGAGCTTTTTCTTGCAACTCCTTTACCCTCTCCTGTTCCAACCAAGATATTCCCTCCAAAAATCACATCTCCTGGCCTTTCTCTCTCAAATAACAGAGATACTCTACCACTCTCTTACTGCCTGTATACTCCCAGAAATATAAACCCCCTTCCTTCTCCATGTGTGCTCTCAAGCAGATGAAACATGGCAGTGGTCAACTGAAGCTTGGAACACAGCTTGGGAAATCCTTTACAGTGTTAGGAATAGCTAAGGAAAGCCATTTAATAATTAAGATCTGAACTTAATTAGAACCATAATGTCATGGTGTGTTTTAGGTAAAATCTCATCTTTTAGGTAAAATCTACTGAAGGTACAAAACAAAGTGCATCACAGATCCCCTGCAAAGAGCTGATTGCCTACACAGACATTGATTTTATAAAGAAAACAGGGTGATCCACACAGTGCTTAAGGGAAACCTCACTAAGAGGCAGAAATAAACTGTGTACTGTGGGTACAAAGTAGGAGAAAGCTTTTCCATTTGGACATACAGTGATGGTCCGTCATCATCCCACACCTTCTTGCCTGTAAAGGAAAGGTTGCAGCAAGAAACGTTCAGTGCTACAGAATGCAGAGCTGGGCACGGAGCTGTGAAGTCATCGCACCCACTGCCTCTGCCAAGAGCACAGTCTGCCATCAGTGTGTGGGGAGTCGCTTTCCAGCCCTGTTTTAAAGGTTTCAGGCAAGAAAGCTCGTGCCAATTCTTTTGCGGACTATTCAACACCAGTTCTCATTAAGCAAATGAACTGAAGGTTCTTGTTTTGTTTACAGTATTCTGAATTCAGGCAGTCATTACGGACTCTGGTAACAAGCTGTTTGAAGGGAATAAGCAAATGGTGTGAAATAAAGCAAAAAATATCTTTGGTATATTGTACGACGATGCATAGCTCACAGATTAGCATTTGCAAACCATGAATCCTATCCACCTCCATCAGCTCTTTAAGCAGGTGAGAGCATGCTCTGCTGAAGCACACGGCGGGGCGCTGCTTACCGGTGTGCTGTGACTGCATACAGGAGGCAAGCTACACGGTGCAGTGTGCAAAGGGAATTAAAAACAAGGGGAGAAGCTGTGAGCAAACGCAGCACGTCCTGAACAGCAGCTAACGTGCCATACCCTACAGCAGCTCATCAGCAGTCCTGAGAGGTGACACTGGCGGAGTGCATGCATAGGAGTGAGCTGTGAGCAAGTCTGCTGCAAGGGACCCCACGCTGCCTCTGTAACTTGCACTCCAAGACCTCCACCCTGTGTGCAATCTTTATTCAGGCAATTACCTTTGATATCATAAGCCCTCTAGCAATCTAGGCAGTAATTAATGTGCATTTCAGCTGCACTCTTGGCTTAGAGTTTAGAAGCTTTGTACTCCACGTTTTATCTCGTTCACAACCCAGATCCTTTTTTTGGGGCAGTTTTGCCACTGAACTCACTAAGACAGTGGAAGAACATCTCACTTGCTAAAAGCTATGCGTCTTTGAGAAGACATAAGGCTTTCTCCTTTCATCTGTAGTGAAACTGCAGCTGTGTAACCAAATAAATGACAGCGTAAATCAAAACTTTGCCCTCAAGCCTCCAGGGACAGAAGGACTGCGGCCAGAAGGTGCCCAGCTCCAGAGGTGGGGCTGCTTTGCATCACCCAGGAGTCACACTCCTCTCTCTCTGGATCATGGAAAGTCTGCTCTGTGAGGATGCTTCGAGGAGCCAATGCTTGCTGCTCCTTGCCAGAACGAGAGTTTGCAGTGATGAGGGTTTCAAATTCCAAAAAGATAAAAGGTCACCGTACAGAGAAGAACTGCCTGACATTTTCATGAAGGCAGCTCTTCCGCAGACCCATGAAGTGTTTGGGAAGTGTGCTGCTTTGTTATTTCAAGATTCGTATTGCAAGGGAAGGTGGTTTGAAAACACACTGTCTGAGCAGCGCTCTAATTAAAACCACATGTAAAGCTGAATTTAACATGCAATCCAGCCCCCGCATCTGCTGATGTCATTTCTTAACAACTCAATATCAAAATGCAGACCAGATGTAGAAGCTCCCATGCGCCGTTGGCTTGCCTTACCTATCAGGCCTTTCTCTGTACTCGAAGTAACAGTTTTGTACGCTGTGTCAGTGCCAGGCTTAGAGTCCAAAACCTCCGTCTGCTCTGACGTCGAGTTCTCCAGCCCCCTGCGTTTAATGGTCCCATAGTTTGTCTCGTACGTGTCTGACAGGGAGCTCGAGGAGGCCCAGCTCTGCCGAGACTGATCGAGCTCCGTGCTGGCTTTCGACTGCCTGTTGTTTTTGGAAAAGGCTTCGGAATATAAATAGGCCTCCTCTGAGTAACAGTTTGTGGGATCAACCTCGGCAATGGGTCCGTCCAGCTGGGTGTGGCGGTAGGAATTGAGGAGATCCCAGCTCTTCTGGTTTGGGATATTCTGGAAGTTGTCATGAGAGCTGCTTGAGCACGAGGTCCAGCTGCCCCGGCCGCTGTCTGCTGCCTCCACCGTGATGTGCTCGTGGGAAATCTCCTCGTTGCTCATGGAGGAGGTGAAGGCCATCCCTCTGATCAGAGCGGGCCTGGTGACCGACCAGCTGCAGTTGGAAACAACGGGAGTCAGACACCCGTCAGCTTTTAAAACAACAACATTTCTTGCTTAAACAAATGGTTGCTAAAAGCTCTGGTCAATATCACTACATAACTAAGAAAAAAATCAAGCAGTCAGGTTTGCAGGAATTTAGAATAAAGAAGTTATGACTAGTAGACTCTGTTTATGTGAACAACACAGGAAGCACAACACGAAAACCCAACACTATCCTCCTGCAGTTTATTGACATACTGGAGATCAAGGAACTCCTTAGATACGTGCAAATAACTTCTTTTCTCCTTGCTTTTCTATTTGACAAATTCTAGCATAAGAACTGTTTTCTTACCTCCAAAACCCACTAAAACTAAGGCATGGAAAAGCAGCCACAGCCCTTGGATAATCTGCCTCCCACGTGCAATCAGAGCAGTGAGTTTAGCAGGCAGCAACTCACTGTGCTTCAGCATTGAAGGTGGCTTTGAATATGCAGAACCAGAGGTGCCAGGGACCCCTGCAAAGGGACATTTTGCTTGGCACACAGACTGCTCTGACTGCACTCTCAGCATGTGCTGTGCCTTTTAGAAAAGGGAATTACTTCAGTTTACAAAGCTCACCTTTTAATGCCCATTTCAGCACAACGGGATAAATCAAACTGACTTCTTAAAAGCTGCAAAGCATATGCTAATAATCTTTTTTCACGCAGGAGAGAACACCACAGAATACTGGCACATTAAAATCAATTACATAGGAACACAAAGCTCTGTGTAGTGTCCAATCATAAAAAGATTAGATTGCTTTTGAGTCGACCTACAATGATTAGAATTGTAAGAAGAATCTCCCATTGACTTGACTCCATAACATCTGAGGACAGAAGAAGCCATCCCGAGGAGATTCCCACAAAATCAACTCCGTGGGTTAAAATGTAGTAAAACCCAAAACGTCACAGTTGAAAGGGGCATCTCAGGATATGACCTCATTGCACTCAGGTAACACCACCTCTTGTGCAAGTGGCAGAAAGCTCCTGCTCTGCCTAGCCAACAAAAAGAACGGTAACAAAAAAATCCTTTAAAATCTCATTAGAGTATGTTAAGTGACTGCTTCTGCTGACCGAGGTAACTGCTGGGATCCTGTTCTGCTCTCCCAGCACTGTATGGTGAGTGCTTTGTTAAATATCACAACAGCCATTAATGCATTTGCAGCCTCCTGCAGAAGACATCCAGCTGAACCCACTGATGCGATTAAGCTGTTGTCTATACAAGTGATACAGTTTCATGGGAAAACATAAATTTCCCACACAGAGCAGCCAGTACCTCAGCTTCTGGCAAGTGCTTAACACCATCACAGTGTCACGGAACCATAGGGGTTGAAAGGGACTTCTGGATATCTTCCAGTCCAACTCCATTGCTAAAGCAGGTTCCCTACAGCAGCTGCACAGAACAGCATCCAGGTGGGTTTTGAGTATCTCCAGAGAAGGAGATTCCACCACTTCTCTGGCAGCTCGTGCCAAGGCTCTGTCATCCCCACAGCGCAGAAGTTCTTTCTCATGTTTTTATGGAACTTCCCATGTTGCAGTTTGTGCCTGGTGCCCCTTATCCTGTCACTGGTTACCACCAAACACAGCCCTGCCCTCCTAATGCCCTTCAGATACTGATCAGAACTGAGCAGATCCCCTCTTGGTTCTCCCTCCCCAGGGCTCTCAGTCTGTCCCCATCAGGAGGTGCTCCAGGCCCCCATCTCTGCACCTTCCTCTGGGTTCTCTCCAGCAGCTCCCCATCTGCCTGCAGCTGAGAGCCTCACAGTGTGAGGATGTGCCCTCCCCAGGGCAGAGCACAGGAGAGGAGACCCTCCATTGCCTGCTGGCCACACTCTGTGCCGTGCACCCCAGGGCACCATTGGCCTTTTTGGCCACCAAGGCACGCTGGGGGCTCATGGCCAATCCATCAGTCAACCACTGGTCAACCATGACATCACTGGCCTTCTTGACCACGAGGGCACACCGCTGGTCACGGTCAAGCACAGTTTGCAACCACCCTCCCTACAGCTTCGTTTCCCTCTCTTCCACCAGAAGAGCCCAGCCAGCCCAGCACAGCTGTCTCACCCAGGGCAGGGCTGCCCGTACTCTGCCTGGGAATGCTCCTTCCGTTCCATCCCTGCTGAGTCCACCACCAGCAGTGACTGTGACAAGCTGCGCTCGTCCTGCAGCGCGGCCGACATCGAGTCCACAGAGCAGTTGCTGACGATGCTGGAGCGGGAGGAAATCTCACTGTGACTGGAGTCTGAGAAGTTGTCAGATTTGGTGGAAGGAATGAGGGCATAGCCTGAGGGAGAGAAGGAGAAAACGTCTCATTCAATGACAAACATCATAGCTCTCTAAACGAAAAAAAGAAGGAAAAAATCAAGCCCAACTTGATTACAAACAGTCCCCTGAGGTTTTCATGGTACTAAAGCCTTTAGCATGTCAGCATCTATCCTGCAATTTATTAACGCAAGCCAGGTGCCCCCAATAACCTAAGCAGCAGCTCCACAGCGATCCACACCATATGGTTTCACCAGTACAGACAGGAGCAGTGTCTGCAGTGTGCGCGGTGGGCGGATGGGTCAGATCTCTCCCATTTTGCACCGTTCAGTCCCAGTAAAATTGCAGCACGCTCCCACAGCTTCCTCTGGCCGACTGCTGTGAGACTCACAAAAAGATTTTGGCAGTGGCTGAGGAGACGCTGACTGAGGTAAAAGCAAGCCATCAGCACTCGGGGATACACCATATGGCCCATTTCAGCTTTATTAGCTGTTCCAGGATTAACAGATCAGGAAGCGAAAGTGGGAAACAGCAGCAGGGCCAGGCCTGCAGGAAGGAACGGCTGAAAGCCTCAGTGGGTTCAGAGCAGAGCAACGCACTCCTGCTTGGTTCACCCTAACCCTCAAACAACAAGTTTCAAATACAAATGATGCACGTAGCCACATATATCCAAACCTCCTACAGCACCTGGGTAGACATCAAAGGGACCATCTTAGGGCCTTCCATGCACTCTGGCTGCGTGCACCTTGCATACTGCTCTGCTGGCACAGCTGAGGTGACTCAGAACAGGACGTCTGTCCCTGCACAGTGTCACAAACTCCCTCAGTACGGACAACTCACTTAAACCACTTATTGTGAGCATCTTACAGGAGCAGGGAAAGAACTGCAATGAACTGAATAAGGCAAACTTCACCTGTGCTGATCTGAGGGCAAACATGCTCTGGGGTCCTTTGGGGTGATGGACTGGCCCTCTCCAGCTGAGGAAAGCTGCAGGAGGGTCCTACACTGTGCTGTTTCATCAGCCTCCTACTACCTGAGTTCAAGATCCTCAGATTTCAAGCTCTCTGCAGCGTACACCTCTCTGGATAAGTCCATGCACCATCATGCAGGCAGGCAGAAGCTCACTTTGTTTCTGCTGTCAGGAAACAAACTCAGGAGGTATCTGGTGTCTGTTACATCTGTCTAGTTTGTTGTTTGTTTGAAATACTTTGTCTCAAGTAACCGTCCCACAGCTGTTGCTTGCTCCCATTTGTCTGAGGGCAATAGGTCCTGGGTTAATGACTGTTTTGGTGCTGTTTTTGTTTGTTTGCTTAAATTTATTTATTTTTCTTAGTTCCCATTGAGTTTCCCAACTGCAAATTCACCGCATGTCAAGAAGTACATCCCTGCCTTATGCTGCCTTCCCTGGGAGCATACAGCCTACGATATGCCTTACACTGTGTGCAAAGCATTATAAAATTAGAATCTTTATTTGAAAATACTGGGTCAACAGCTGCTTCACATATAGGCAAATGAGTGTCTGTAAATTAATGGAAACATTGCCTTCTTGCTTTACAGGAGACCATATCAATACACAGTTGACACAGTCCTTGGATTTGTATTTTTTCTCCAATTTCCTGCCAATTAATCAGTTTTTCACATCATTTCTATCTACTAATGCCTTTCAGATGGGCTGTCACACATTCACATCAGTTTGGTGAAAATATGAAGTGACCAGGAAATTAAAAACCACATCAGCAATACACACAACTTGAAAGCTGACGTGATTTGGTCCACAAAATACACTCCAAACAAAGATCATGTAAGATGACATTTGGAGCCACTAGCATACAGCCACCGAGTGCACAGTTGCACTTTGTGGGATTTCACAGTTGAAGCTTGATTATTGCTACAAGACTTTAAGAGCAATACAGGCAGAAAATATCATCAATACCATCAAACTACAGAACCGGTACACTTACGATTGAAAAACTTAACATTAAGGACCAGCATTTTTAATACTGAACTTCAGTTTCCTTTCCTTTGGCAATAATTAATATCTCATGTTCTTTATTTAGTCCAATAGTCTCTTTAAATTAACACCACTGTAAGAAATGTGCTCAATGTGCACACAGGAACAGGAGAAATGCAAGTCTTTGCTGGACTGAAAAGCTTAGCAGCAAATCCACACACAGACCCAGCAATGCTGGAAGTGAGCATCTGATTTCCATCACAGGAGGGACTACTTAGAGTCAAATGAAGAGAATGTTACAGAACTTACTGTTTTGTTGGCATCTGCCAACACTAAGAGAACTGCCACTGTACCTGCTTCTTGATTTTCCACATCTCTTGTTATCTATGACGCTGTAAGTGCGGTGAGTTGGTAACACTGCCACAAACACCTTCTAGTTTTGGACAGGTGAATGAAGTACATTGGACAGCTTAAACACATCTCAGTGCGCCTGTTGTAACTGCATAACGCTAACATAGATCACATCAGTGTAACTGACACTGAATGGACATCAGTCTGTCTTCTAAAAATACATCAGAGAGTCTTCCTTCTCCTCCTAGGGCCCATCTGCAGACAGTCACATGTCAGTGAATTGCTGTTGCTATAGATACTTGCTGTACTCAGAGCATCGCTGTCTCTGTCCTTTTGGGTTTTGCTGCTTTCTGAGGCTTGAACGTGCTCTGCTTCCCTTTTTGCAGTAAAAGCTGTTCTTTCCCTGGAGAAGCTTCTTTCCCTAAGTCTTCTGAACAGGGGTCCCTTCTCTCTCCTGCGCTCACGCTCAGCTTCTGCCTTTTCACTCTCGTCCTTTCTTTCTCCCTTTTCGCTTATGTCAGATCTGTCTCTTGCTTTGACAATCATCTGTATTTTCTTTTGTAAGTAAGCCCCACCTATTCCGTAGCTGCGCTGCCCGCTGTTCTTGTTGCTGGTTTCACTGGCGAGGGACGAGGAAGACCCAGAGAGATTCATCTGACTGCAGTTATCCGACCTTGGGATGTTACCAACTACAATGAAGTACACACAGGCAAATCTTGATAAATAACAGCAAAAGTAATGGGTTGATTTAAAAAAAGAAAACAAAACTTCAGTCATACTTGCACACCACTTGGGCATAGCTCAAAAGAAAATGAAATCTAAGATTTAGTGAAACGTGTTCATGCCTAAAATTATGTCTTTCAGCTGTCTGTGAAGCACCTAATTTAAGTTCAATGAGCTGTGCACACACAACAGGGTATGAATTACCTTAATCAAATTAGTCCAGTGCTAACAGTATGCTAAAAGCAAGTTGAATTAATGAAATAATCCCCCAAGAAACGAAGTATTTTCAAAGAAAGTCAACTAAATTAACATGTTTACAGGAGAAATAGAAGAGAAGTGAAATCCCAGTGGAACTGGGTTTGGCAGCCCAAGTAGTCGAGGTTCTTACACATATGCTGTGTCTAAGTAAGTGACATTCTCCTCAAGAAAACAGTATCTTGTGAAGGCAGAAGCGGATGGGCCAGCAGATCTCCCACTGAAACTGGTGAGAAGATGCAGCAAGTCACCATGCCATGCCATGCCAATGCTGTGGGGCTCTGGGCTGCCAGTGAGTCAAAAGCAGCACAGAAGGGATGGAGAAATGCCTTACACTGTTGGACACTGACCACACTGGCTCACTATAAAGTGGTGGTAAGAGATTTCAAAGGAATTCCCATCCAAGCTTGACTAATGATGAAGTGATGCAGGTCTTTTATGAAGGTATCAAAAATAAAGGGATTCTCAGGGCATCAGTATAGACAGGGATAAATACAAAGCCCTGTGCACAAGAACAAAAAATATCAATAGCAACTCTAGGATTTGGATGAATGCACTACTTTTGTAGCTATCAAAACCAGCTGTTCTGGAGATTTTATCTCCAGCTCCCTCTAATCCCTTGATACTCCAGCTACCTTAGGCAAAAACATAAGACGTCAATAGGTGCAGCCTGTGTGCAACATCTCTGTCTTCAGGAAACCCCCAGGTTTGTGAATCCTGTTCACCTGAGGGGTCACGTAAATCAGGACTGATGGACTGGTGGGTGCCACAGCACTTAAACCTATTGGGATCTCTGTCAGAAGCACTTAAGCTATTCTAAAGAAATGAATCCTTCCAGTCCTTACAGATTAGGTCACTTTGGAGGCCAAAACATGTACAACATATTGGAAAACAGCGTCTATTATTGATGGACAGAAACACACGGCTCTACTGCTGATATGAATTATGCACGTTACCACCCCTCTCACATGAAGTTACCAACAAATGATCCTGTGACAGATGCTGGCACCTGCTGCACACCCCTGGAGCACACGTACCTTTGCGTGGAGAGCCCTGAGGAGAAGCTGGGGGGCTGGAGTGCAAAGAAGATGCCATGGACATTGTGTCATCTGTCTGCTTCTTGCTACTTACTTCCTCAGACAAGCTTAATGACTTCTGTGGTGAGCCTGTACCTATGACAACAAAGGAGCCATTTCAAGCTATGCAAATATGTTACAAGTATTTTAACAGATAATAGTGCTTTGCAATTGGCAAGCTTAGAAACAAAGCATTTGATGCTCAGAAGAGGCAACAAACAAACGTTGCTCCTTTTGAAAAGAATGTTCTCACAACAGCGTTCCAGAGCTCAAATATTAAATGTATTTGATTTGTTCCAACAATTTCACATATATATTTCAAAATACATTATAATTCTTTCTGTCAGGAAAATAAACCAACTATGCCATTCTTCTCAACTGAGGCAAGACATCTTTAGAATGTAAAAATACACAGGAAAAGGCTCAGCACTGTACATCCAACCTGTTCAAGAGAGATATTAAGACTACCTTAGAAGCAGTCAAGAGAAGGACTTAACTTAGATGCCTGCATAAAGGGATCTTAAATAACCCACCCAGCTCCAGCTGGCTGAGCAGGGATACTCACTGAAGGTGACATGATCCTTTGTCAGTCCCTTCTTCCTGCTGGGGTATAAGTTCACAGATGGAACCTGAAGAACTTGGCTCATTCTGTTCTGCTGATGGGCCTTAGTGGTCTGACCGATCGATCTCATGGGCACTGGAGACATTTCTGAGGATTTTGCCCCTCTTCTCTCACTTAAATTCTTTGTCACTGTTATGGAAAAACTGGATATCAGTATTTGGCCCTTTGAATTGCAGGGTTATTACAAGCACAACCAGATAAAGGCAACTGTGGTATGTAGCAGACAAAACATTTGGAACACTCTGTATTCCCAACACTCCTGTCTCATCACACTGAAGAGGCAGGTGCAAAATGGCATTTAAAAAAGTAAACTGTTAAGTGTCACAGAGGTACTCCATCCAAAACCAAAAAAAGTTGTGTTTTATTTCAACTGCAATTGAGTTCTGTATCTAAAATGCTCGTGCACAAAAGCAGAACAGCATCTCCTTCAAAATGACGTAATGCCACAGAAAGGAGAGGAAATGGTCGTTCTGCATCCAGCATCAGATCTCTCACTAGGTGGCACAATTGATTTACAGCACAGGGCACTGATTCAATTTCTACTTTAATTACACAGCAATTAATAAACTCTGGAGTTAAGGCCACCCGAGTTCCCCTTAAGTAACCTTGGAATTGTCTGGACTGCAGCATAACTGCTGCTCACTGCTCCTGCAAGCAGAACTGGAAGAAAGAAAGAAGGTGTGAGGGTGGGCAGCTCTACCTCTGACTCCTCTGAATGTGAGAAAAACAAATTATCTGCACAAAAGCCATCTGCAAAGCCATGCACCAGCACCCCAGACAGAAGAGGCACAACCTTAGCAACTCATGCCTTCAATCTTCCTATTCAGAGCTCCTCTGTTATTTCCAGCAACCTCAGGTGTAAGACCAATGCGAATGCCCTGAATTTGACATTTCAAAACGGAGTCAGGTGTTTCCCTACATAGTTTCTATCTGAGAAAAAAAAACAACACAGAAAGGCTCTCTGGGAGACAACAGGAATTTGTGCTCTTAATGCTGAATAATGGAAAGGACTTCAAGCTTTATCTTCAAGGTGTCATTTCCTAGTCATGCTTTTAGGTTACCTCATCACAGATAAAATGGTATTTGAGGACAAAAAAGGTGTAAGATGCTGCATTTGCACATCAAACAAGCATGAGACATTACTTGATTAGCGAGGTTACCACCTTGCTATTTTGAGACAACCCTACTGATCAGGAATCTGAACATTTCTAAGGATCAAAATAAAATGCAATTACCATTTCTCAGTTTGAAATAAGAATTACTGTGCACTGTGTAAGAGCAGATTTGTTCAGTTAGACAGCTGCACAGGACTTCAAATTACGAAAACTGTCCCGCTATCGTCCTCTATTTTGGACTGTCAAGCCATGTCAATCCCATCAGTCAATATTGACTTGACTTCTGCTTCTCAGCAATCTTGGTTTATTCTGAGCTGTAAGTCACTGCAGCTTCTGTATTGATTTTGTCTCGTTTCATTTTCTTGCTGTTCATATGGTAAACGTTACTTTTATCCTTCCTAATTCTGTACAAGGACAAGAGGGCAAGAACAGAGCTAATGTGCTATTGAATTTCCTTCCAGGCTGATAAAAAGACACACACTTTAAGAACTAAAGGTTAAAACAAAAAATGCCACTGAAGTTTTCTGAACTCAGCCAAGATCAGAATGTTAATGCTGGCTTGCTGAAACTCTATCAGTTTGTGACGACATGAACTGACAAACGAGCTGCTTCCCAGAGCGAGTTTTCCTGGAGGGAGAGGAGAAAGATCCTAGGTGCTGTTTCCAGGGAAGGAACCATGTTTTCCAACATTTAGAACTGCCACCCTCACAGATTGCTGCACTTACGGGTGCTGTAGGCAGGCTCACACTGCAGGGACAGGATCTGGATCTTCTCCTCGTCCGTCTCCACGTTGAGGTTGGAGAGGTACTGCTTGACCTTCCTTGCCATCTGTGCGTCCTCGTACAGCTTCTTGGCGTTGAGCAGTGAGCTGCGCCGTGCCCGCTTCTTGTGAGCTCCTCCCTGCACGTCCAGCATGTTGGAGTTGGTGCTGCCCTGGCTGAGAGACCTGCAAAGGAGAAGAGCGCAGAGGTCAGGCCTGGGGTCTCAGCAGCAACGGGGAGCTGAACAGTGCGCGTCAAAGCAGGTTATTACCAGTATTCTTCAGTTAGGGCTAGTGCATGCTGATGCAAATGAGTTAAAAAAAGATGAACGGCATTAAAACGTCGGTTGTCTTAAAATACTCCGGTCAAAAGAAGAGCAGCAATTGGAGCCTAGGAAAAGGACTGCACGTGGAATTGTGGGACTTGCAAGAATGCGGCACAGGCTGTGCCAGGCACCCAATCTGCTCTGCTGATGGATTGTGCTCCTGTTCTGCACAGCCCACGCTATTTCTGCAGGACAAACTTGCTAACTTCGTTTGTCTAAGGAATTTGGTGCCCACTGTGTGCTGCAGGCTCACTGCAGTAACTTGCCACCATTTCCACAGCAACGACCACTTAGAAACCTGAGCTTCTGACTGCGCGTAAATGAGGGAAAAAACTGCTTTAAATATGCAAAGCACCACTTGTTGCATGCCTGATTTCTTTCTCCAATGAAGTAAAAACAGCAGCTCCTTGAAAATGTATTCCAACAAAGGTCAGGATGGCAGCCGTAACATACATATGCTTGTATGGACTCACATCTATGAAAGGTGACGACATCAGTGCCCAAACAACTGATCAGATACAGTCAGTAATACACATCACATCTGTTCAACTGCCAGGAGTCCTACGGCCACTTCAGCTCTAATCCATTTGTGTGTTTTAGTAAATAGAGACCATCACATATGTTACAAGAAAACTCCCGTGGGAAGTTGCAGCAAAGCTGCTCGAAGATGGTGTGATTTTTGGTTTTATATTTAAAAAAAAGAAAAATAAAAAAGTCAGAGGATTTTAAAAGGCTGAACTCTTTGTCAAGTTACTTCTCAAAATCTTGGGTGCGTTTCCAGAATCATTTGTGGGAGGATAAACAAAGCCCAGCACAGAAGAGCTGCCATAGCTAACAGACCCAGAATGAAACATACTGCTGGAGGAAGCCTGAAGGATTGAACAAGTTGAATTTAAAAGCAAAGAAATGGTGGAAACCACCTGCCTGCAATATTTTTGAAGATGATTCATAAATTAAGCTAAGAGAAGATACAAGCTTAAAAACTGTATGTAAAGCTTAATTAAACAAAAAGCTAACGCTGTTACAGGCAAAGAGCAGCAGATGGCACAATGGACTGTTGACACTCATTGGAACTGATCTCTGTACAGGCAAGAGCAAACTTAATGCCTATTTTGTAACAAAACAGGAAAATACACCATCTTTCCTCATATATATAATACATATTTTACTTTATGTGTACACACTGTTTCTTCTAACTATGGAGTTCACTTTTTGAGTCAGCTTCATTTCCCTTAAAAATCAGTTTCCCTTACGACCTCAAATTCCCAGCAATGCCAAAGGCTGGCAATCACTACAGCACAGCACACCTCCTGCTCTATCACGAGCACAGCACACCTCCTGCTCTGCCTGGAAGGATTCCAGAGGGACCTGGGCCCTCTCCCCTCCATGAGCTGCACGCTGAGCCATGCCCCGTCCTGCTGTCAGCCCAGCTCACTGCAGGGAACAGCACCCAAAGCTGTGCCCAGCCTGCCCTGCTGCTGGTCCCTCCCCAGTGTACACCTGTGTCTGGATGCACAGCTGGCTTTGAGCCCACAGGATGAACAGGAGAGCTTCAAAGGGCAAAGGCACATAGGCTGAGGTATGCAGGTAGCAGCTGAGGGGCAAAGACACAGGGGAGAATGCACAAAATACAGCTGCAGGGTCACCTCCAGCTCACTGCCCCATGGCACTGCCAGCTTGCTCACCAGGTAACCCCAGTACCCTCCATCACATTCATTTCAACATCCAGCCTTGAACAACTAAAACTTCAGCGAGGACTCTGGCATATGAAGTGTATTTCAAATACACACTAAAAATAAAGACTTTGAAGCTTAAACTCAGAGGGGGGAACTGCTCAACCAATATCAACTCAATGCCTCTTCACAGTTTAAAACGCATAATGGCTTAAACCTGTGACACGTAAAGACCAAGTCATTAATTTCCAAATAGAGTTTGCCTCCTGCTACAACTGCACAGCCGTTTGTCTCTATGCAGTAAGCCAAAACTCCAACAACTTGTCTAGCAACAGAAGCGACTCAGCATCTCTACAGCTGCTGCACAAAGTCGACTGTCAAATCTCTTATTCCTGTCTTCAAAAAAATACGAATTGCAGGGTTAATAAAATGCATGCTGTACTTCAGGAGCATGCACTAACGAGGAGGATGCAGTATGTTAAGAGTTGCATAATCTTTATTTATCTTAGTTGCATTCAGCTCTACACTTACCCCAAACTTCTCCACCTCTTCTTCCTGTAAGCAAGAGCCATATACATTGAAGCATGTATTTGAACAGAAAAGCACAGGAAAAAAATAAAACAGTTGAGAGTCAGGAAGAAAGATGTAGACAGGAAAGAACAGAAAAGAAAAAAATCTCTATACAGCAAAATTTGTCTCAAACAATAACACAATGTTTTCATGGAATGCAAGGACAGGACTTGCTCAAACACTCCAACATGGAAGAACATCTATCAGGTTTTTTTGCTTATTTTTAAGATTAACCTTTGAATTGAAAATCCAAACTCACGCTATATTTTCTTGTTAAGTGATTCCCATAAGTCACACTCAATTTTGGTGGAGCAAGCAAAAGCTTTTTAACTTATTCATACTGTAGAAAACGTGATTAAGTTAATTTATTCTTTGCATTAGGATGGCAGTAAACGTATGAGAAATCATCAGCATTCAAGTTTATGGTGCTGTTTTCCCTTGATTGCTTGCTGGAAAACAAGCCGTTTGCCAAACACACCCTGAAAAGCTCAATGCTCTGTATTAATTGGCAATGAACTCGTTAGCAGGTCTCTCGTTACCACTAACAAACATCTTTTCTTGTTCGTTTTTAATCTTCTTCAAAAACGTTTGTTGGTGCTTCATAACACAAACTGATAGATCAAACACCAGAGGCAATGCAAATGAATCTAAATGCTGAAAACAAGGAGTCGTTTCCTTTTAATCTTTGGCAGTATCACTAATATTAGATGCTGTGCATTGTAACTCGGTAGGCACTTTTGAAACTGTGGTCATTAAGATGTGTTGTGTTAATTCTGGCAAGGATACGAAAGGTAACTGTTTATTTACTACTAATTCATTTAATGATTAGGCTTCATTAGGACTCAGAATGGGAAGGAGCATCAGGGAAACTGATGTGCACATCATTTAATCTGTGAATGCCCTGTTTTTTGAAAAGCAGCTGACTTAGAAGTCGCTTTGTGATTGAAAAGGAAGTTTCAGTGGCTGAAATATAACAACATGAAGGCGACCCTCTGCTTTCAAATGAATCAATCCTTAAACAACTTCTGTGAGGGATCCATTATTTTTTCCTCAGCCTTCAACCAGTCTGATTTTAAACCAAATATTCACGGCTGCTGACAGCCAGCCCTGAAGGCCAGTACCAAATAGGACCCATTGGTGTCGATGAATCCCAACCACTGGCTTACTCTGCTGCTTTTCTAAGCAGATGCTGTGCAGTTACTCATGGACCCAGCTCCCCAGTGGGCTGGGCACTGAGCTCAACAACGGGGTGGGATGGCCAGAGCTGGGGATGCTCTCTAAGCCAGGGACAAGCAAATAGATGCAGGGTATTACTCAGTTCCACTAAGAGTAATCCAGAGCTCACCAGCACCACATTAGAAGCCATGGCGCTTTTGTTTTGTAGTTTGTTAACATAAAGCCTGCTGATGCACTGCATTGAGGAGAAAAAGGAAGAAAAACAAGGCAGGAAGACACTCTCCACCTGCATACAGCCTGAAGACACCAAACATTACGTAGGTGTAGCAAGCTGTGCTTAGAACAAATTAAAAATATTGCTTTGTTGTTTTATTTTTAAATATTTTATCAGGTTTTTTGTGTGTTTAGATTGTTAAAGGCAACATTTCAGATTCATAGATGGGTGTTTTCTGTGTGTTATTTTACATATATGGTTTTTGCCTAATACTACATCGCTCCTAAAATTCGACTGATTATTTTATTGAGCATTTTCTTTTTTGCTATATTAGACAAACTGATTCAGCAGTCATTAAAAGTAACTCTTAGGAGCATTGCATTGCCAAAACTCGGTAAAGATTTGGGTTCTGATGGTAAATGTCAATGGTGAGTCACACAATGAGATACAGACGTACTGATGCACACACAAACCCAGATCCCTACCCACTGAGCCACCTGCAGTCCTACTGCCTTTCTAATTTGCACACCTTTGTCTGAACATTACGGCTGGATCCATGTTGGCTGAGGTCATCCTCACCACTTGGCGGATTTCTTTGGCAATCATCCTGAGCTTCTCAAAATTTACCAGGCCGTCCACTTTGGAGTCATTTCCTGCACCATTGAAATGCACACACAAAAAGAATAACAATTATTTCTGTATACAGAATGTGTTTCTAGCCCCCCCCCATTAGCCTTCCTCCCTTCCTGCCCTCCATCCACAACTCTGCTTTAGTCAATGTAGCTTTAGTCAGTGTAGCAGGAAAATGAAGAACTTGAGCAAAAAGACAGACTCACTCCAACTATCTAGCACTGCTCTCATTAATCAATTTCTAAAGCAGTATGTATTAGGAAGAGGAAAGAGGAGCAAATGATGCCCAAATTCACTGGCATGAGTGCTAAATAAAGAACTGACATCTGCAGCATTCACATTCTGAAAACAGCACAAATAGTTCTGAGGGATCCAAACCAGGAATCCGGCATAGTTGTGAACACTCAACCTCAACCAATTGGGAGCAGAACTTTTTGTAAGGAGAAAAAAAGGGGATGGTTTAAACAAAAACCCTTAAAAATGCTGAAAGCAAGAGTAGGAGGTGTTGTATCATCATAGCTGTCTGAAAACCACAACATAGAACAAGAAACCTAGAAACACTGCAGCAACAAGTTCTTGTAAGAGGAATATATTTCTCCTAGCAGTGTCATTACTAGGCAGCACAGTCATCCTAAACTTTAGGACAGCTAATGAAGACTAAGCACCGCTTTTAAAATATTCAAAATACTCACTTAATGTTTATTTCTTTTTGGCTGGGATTGGTCTCTTCTATTATGCAATTCACAGTTCTATTTCACTGTGCTCCTACAAAGGATGCATCAAAAGCACCCTACTGGCAACAGCTTCCTTTTAGACATCAGTTGAATCACAGAGCACCAAAGACAGGGCTGTAATGTATTCAGTGCCTGGTTTATTACTTTGCTGTGTTTGACATTACCTTCATGTAGAAATGTGATATCCTTCTTGACAACAGGGAAGAGCGGAATAATTGGAGGCTGCATGCTCTGACTGCTAAGGATGTTGCGGTACTTCGCCATGTTTCGAGATGGATCAAAAAGATCTTGAAGGTCTCTGAGGTGCTTCTCATACTTGCTTGGTAACTTTTCCCAAGTGCCTCTGAGACGTGCCACGGGAGCCAGATTTAACCCACTGCAAGGCAGACACCATTATTAGCTGTTAGTGGAATGGTTCCCTTTCGAAAGGAATCAAAGGGCTGTGGGGCTTTTTGGAGGGGTTACAAGCAGTTTCCACAAAGTTAACTGAAAGCTGGGGGAATGCCAGGCTGCAAGTCCATCAGAAAGCCCACTGCTGCTCGCTCTTGTAAGCAAGAGAAAGGCAGAACTGTAGACAGAATGACTGCTCCTTATTCACAAGGAACGAACTTGGAGTTCGCCTGCCGAAACTGCACTGAGCACCATTTAATTTGCAAACCACTTTTCTCCTGTGAAAACATCTACTGCAAATAAGGACAAAAAAGGTGAGAAATTCGTGTGGCAAACACACGGCTGTAGAGGCAATGGAGAAGGGCAGCAGGCAAAATGGCAATGCTGGGGAGAACTATAAGGGAGCACTGAACTGCTACTATAAGGGGGACTGAACTCAGAGAAGCAGATAAGCTGCACTCTGTCACTATGCCCCAGTCCCACACTAAGTAAAGACATACCCAGAATTAGTTGGACACAGTAAAAAAAACATAATTAACTGTAATCACTCCCAATGATAATTGGTCATGGATTTTGCTCAAGAAGTGTCACAGTCATTGCAAAGTTTGACCGTGCTTCTAGGTGCAGTACTGGAAGGCGATGTCCTCCAGCACTCACTGTCAAACCTGGATTGATGCAATTTGCTCCTTTAAGAAGATTTTTCCTCAGTTTAAAAGTCTCCACAACTTATTTTGCCATTTTTTTGACCACAGAGTTCTCCCCATGCTATTGTAAAGTCACAAACAAAGCCTTTCTCTCATGAGAAACCTAACATATGTCCCCACACAGCTTCTCTTTTCTGTGCTATATTAAGATGGTATCTTCCTGTTTCATGTAACACATGGCATCGTATTGACATGAAATGCAAGGCAGGAAAGAGAATCCTTGTGCCATATGCCAACAGAAACATACTCCTCTGGAAACCAGGGCAAAATAAAAGCTAATTTATTTGCTACTTTTCGATCAAAGACCACTTCAGCTGTGGCCTTGTGAGGCTGAACTCAGAAATAAGACAAGTTAATTTTCCACCTACAACAAAGCATGGGAGATTAGGAAGCAGGAAATAGAAATTAGGCTCAGCATCCACATTTGTATTCACCATGTACCAAGAACTCACAGCCCTGACGGCTGAGCAGCATCTTCTAAGGGAATTCATTAACTCTTTAACACACGGCTAAACAGAAGCCTGTATCATTTGATACAATGGCAATGCATGGAAGCAGACCTTCTGAAATTAAAATTATAAAATGGTATTTTCTACGACAGGTGCTGGGATGCAGTACGAATCCAGAGCTCTGTCTGATGAATCACAGTGATTTTTTCTTTTTAATACAATCAGGGCTTTGCAAAACTGCAAATAAAAGAAATGCTGAACTGTCACCATTGAAGTCAAAGTAGCAGCACCAAGTATAAATCAGAAGAGAAAGTCTAATCGTGAAGAGGAAAAAAGAGGAACGAGGCGATGAGTAGAAAGAATGAGAAGGAATATTCAACTAAAACAAGGCTGATTTGAGGAAGCCCTTACGATGAAAGGAAGACAGTAACCTCATCACTGCAGATATGACTCAATGCACATTAAAAAATAACACTGACTGAAAAAAGGGAAACTGGGTGCTAGAATCACAGAAAATGGCAGCAACTTTCAGGCACATTTCTCAACTTCATCAATCAAACGGTGTTCTTGTCCAAATCTTCTCTTTCCCTGCTAGGTAATGGTTAAAGAGGAGACAGCCACACACAGAGACTGAGCTTCTGAGGGCAAGGGAGGCACAGAACGCAGTGACAGTGGGCCACTCTGGCATTTGGAAAAGCCTGGCTCTTCCCTTGACACCACCCCACACCACTGGCAATCTGTGAAGATATACCTTCACATGAACAGAGCTGCCCGTGACACCACGAATCAGGTCTGACAAATGGGAAGTGCTTTACCTTATAACTGCAAACATGGAATTGAAGTTCTTGCACTCTCGACAGTGGAGGGCAATTTTAATAAAATGCTTAATAATCTTCATCCTTTTGAGTTGGTTGGGCTCTGCTAAAATCTCCATGGCAACCCAGAAGGTCTCTTGATTTATGACGTCCTCAAACTGCTTCAAGTGAGCATTTCCTGTTTTGGAGTCCAGCTTATAAAGGTCATCGATGTACTCTGTAGGCTCAATGTTACGGAATAACTCGAAGTCTCTCATGGAAAGCTGAGTGGCCACCTCAATGGTGCTCAGCTGTAGGAGGGAAATCTGGCTCTCTCTCAGCAGCTCTTGAGCATCCTCATCTGAGCATAAGGTTTCCGTCTCCATGTTGTTTTTCAAATAATACCTAAGAACAGTCGAGTTGCAACAGAATGTTAAGAGATGCTCTTCAGAGGGTGCGTGAGAACAAAGGCGCTGAACCACAGCCAAGCAATGCAGACATTACTGACACCAGAGGGGTGTTCGGAGGAGAGCATTTCCACCTTGTTGGTGACAATTGAGAATGAGAGGCAAAGAGAGAGGCAGGGACAGCGTACCCTTTGTACGTTATGTGCCCCATCCTTCAGCATTTCAAAGCTGTTTCAGTTTACCTCTTTGCTAATGTTTTCTGCACCGTATTCAGTAACATGCTGCAGCTTTCATCTTCAAACAAAGGTCACTTTTCCATTCGTAAATTTAGCAGAGAAATAACACTTTAAATGCACATTAGTCTTGAGAAATCTCTCATTTCTCTATTTCTTAAACAAATTAAGCATGGTTTCTTATGTAAATACAGTGTGGCATATTAATATTTACATGAAGTTCACAGTATTCAGGAAATGAAAAGGTATCTGGAAAATTAATTTCCATGGTCAAAAGCAGTTCGTTTTCAGATACATAGAACTTTATTTCTCATAAATTCTCTCTGTTGCTCAGCAGAGAAGACTAAAGAAGTTTTTACTTAATAAACTCCTTTCTGGCATGGAGCAGGTCATCAGATAGAGCCGAAGCACTTTACATGTCAGAAAACATTTGTAACAGTTTACATAAAAATGGAAGAATTTATCTCAGGTTAGTATCAGTTCATTGCAACATGACATCACTGGCAAAAGTTAATTGCATACTTTAATCCTAAAGTACATATGGAAAGTGTCAGACGAAATACAAGTTTTTCTTTTTAAGTGAAAGCCACTATACGTTATCCTGATTTGCTGAACTTAGCTCTCATAAAGAGAGCTTGCTGTAAAGTCAGGGAGGATGTTTTTGCTTAAGGAAAAGGAAGGTAAAACAGGGAGAGAAGGAAAGAGAAGGAAAGCACTGCTGACATTCACCTCCTTACTCTTCCAACAGACACCCGTCTGTTTCCATTAAAACATCGCTCCCCACGTTCTTTCAGATGCTTCAACCCTAACATGCAAACAAACCCCAACCCAACCCCAAACAAAGGCTGCATTACCTCCCATTGAGCTGAATCCTGTCGGCCAGCTTGGAGAACTGATCAGGAAGGCGGCGCTGCTTGATGACCCCCTCGGGGCTGACGGACACCTCGCACAGGGAATACGTGTCCGGGGCTCCGGTCAGGTTGAACTCATTGACGGCGTGACTCACCACCTCCTTGGCCGTGGTGTCCTTGCTGATGATGATGTAACAGCTCTGCTGGTCTGCCTTGAAAACTCTTATTACTTGGTCTGGAATATCTGAAATAACAGAAGAACACCTTGAAAGTCGGAAGTTACTTTTTGTGTGAAAAGACAAGAGGTCGCTTTCTGCATCCTGTTTGGTAAATGTCCATGTAAGCATTCAGTCTTTGAATGGAAAAAAGAGGAGTCTTTCACCTCTCTGCACTTCCACAGCTGAATTAACTTCTACCTCATCCCATGAACATGAAGCTCGAGACATCTACATGTCCAATGACTGTCCTGTACACGGCCCTTCCCAGCATACAACAAAGTCCTTGGAAGCATTGCTCCTTTTTTTGGCTTTTTTCCTGTGATCCAGAGTTGAGTGCCAAGGTGCTCCTGCAGGGAGGTGCACGCACGTGGGCAGGAGAATGCAGGTGAGAAGGGAGACCTGGCTGCATCTGTGAACTAGCTGCACACTTCTACACTCCCTCTCTCAACCTGAAAGAACTCAGCTGCTGCCAGCAGCTAATTCTTTTGCTAGTGCACCTATTTAAAACATATTTTAGGAATTATAAACGTGTCAGAGAACAGTTTTATCTGGGGCAGACTATAGCATGAAACAACTATTTAAAGAAATGCATGTTTAGTTTATAACTTGACACTTGGAAATAATTCTCTCCATTACAGTTATTACAGATTCTCAAAATATCTCTGACTGGCAAAAAAAAAAAGTCTGAGGCAAATGCATCTTAAGCCCCACAGCAGAGATGCCCAGGGCTATTGCAGAGGTGCCTCCTCCTCTCTGTTACTTGCCCAGCCTTTAATAATCTCAGTGGTAAGAGCTGCATCCACAGACTGGGGCTGGCCAGGCAGGGCATCCCCTGCCCAAGGGAATTGTTTGGGAAATGTCTGCGCTCATTAAAATCATCACAGATTAACACAAGAGCCAAAACACCCATACCGTGTTATTAGCATACCTAAAAATCAGAACACACTCAAGTTTAAAGCCCAAACTGAAGTCTAGTTTGGAAGGAAAGGAATGCCATGCAACCAGAACACGATGTGACTTGTAAGTAGCAGGTGATGGAAACAAGCACATGTCCATCTCATCACCTTCTCTTTTAAGCAGGTAAACATTAGTAAAAAGTACTTTCCTACACACAATTCAAGTTCTGACTGAACAGGACGCATTTCCAATTTGCATGCACAAATTTTAGTTAGGCAAAGTTCAAAAGCAGAACAAACCCAATCTCAAAATGCATTATCATCCAGCTTCCATAAGAGGGATGCAAGTAATTACGTTTAAAGCAAGATCCCAGAGAAGTGAAGCAGCCTGCCTGATATGTCTTCCAGCATATCAGTGGCAGAAATGGGAATTAATGAGGCATTCTCTGCTTCAGCCCAGCCCTCTGCCACGAGCTACAGCGCTCAGAAGGAGCTCCTATGGACTTTTATTAAAGGGAAGCTCACAGGACTCATGATTACCCACTGCCCAGACAGTATAACTACACCAGTGCAATGTGTTATCAGGCAAGCCATGCAACATTAAGGCCTTCAGGATGCTGCACATCGGGATACTTACAGTAAAACCCAACAGCTGCGGGCAGGGAAGAAAGAGAAACACCGTGTCAGCATCAAATCAAGATGTAGATGTTTACAAAACTTAAAGAGCATGTATTAGATGGTCAGAAATATTTTGGTTTTCTCTAGCATTCAAAAATAATTGCATAGTTGTTATGGCAAACTTGTGAAGGTCAGTAATCTACTGCTCATATGATGCAGTAACTTGTACAGTAGTAGATTATTCTTAGAGAACACGTGAGTAGCTCTCTCCTCTCACATGTAGACAGTAAGAAACTGGGTCTCCAGAAAGAAAAGGAACTTATTTGCTATGGATATTTATGCATTTGATAGGATGCATTTGTTCCTTTTAAAGGGGAAAACTGCAAGTTTACATAATCATAAGCTGTAGCCAGAAGGCACTTCACAGAATATATAATTATGCACAGAACTTACATCTGAAATAGGGAAACGTGATTCTGACTTGACATGTTTACAGGCAGCTGCATGTAACAGCAAATACCTCCTGCAGCCACCCTATCTACTGAGTTCCTTCAGTACCAGCAATGGAAGCCCAGACTGCAAATCTCAAAACACTTTTCAGTTTTTCAGACATATAACTGAACGACCTTAAAGTCTGCAAGACATTCTATAAAAAATAACGTAACAATGCTGGTACTAAAGTTGTCTAATTCTATCCACAGTACTGTTAGGAACATTTACAAAAAGATGGTGGATGCAGAAGTCAAGCCACAGAAGTATTGGTATAGGGAAGAGATGAGAACACAAGACAGAAGCAGAGGACGACAACCTGCTTCCACCAGAGCTCTGGTAAATCAAAGACATTTGTTGGTGGGAAAATGGATGTATTTATTTATTTATCTAAGAGAAACCAGGTCTCACACTACAAAAAAGTAGGGACCAGAGGTTTGGGCTGTCTGCATTTCCAGTGAATTGCCAGTTTGGACCCGTTAGGGTCACAAGAGAAAGAGGTAAACTCACTCAGTGTGTTTGGTCTGGCAGAAGATGTAATTTACCCCCCAAAACCAACTGCCTTGTAATTACCAAAGCTCATGCTCTTGTTTACCTGAAGGATTAGAGAAATCCAGAATGCTCGTTGTAGGCTGCAGCAGGTCGGGGCTGCTGGATGAGAGGGTCCCAGGAATAGGCATGATGGCCAGGCTGTGCCGGCACTGCCGCGTCCCAACGATGCTGTCGTCCTGCGATTGGCTCACGCTGCCATCGCTGCAAAACAAATCGGTTTCAATCAGGTGGGTTAAGTTCTGCATGATCATCTTGGGATGAGTGAATCTTGGGGAAAATAACAGCGGTCAGATGTTTTCATTAAATGCAGTAGGCAAGCTTTAAGAACAGAGAGTAAGGGAATGTGTGTTTGAAAGCGTTCACTGGGACAGAAAACATATTCTGGTTTTGTTCTGCAGTTCAGGCCTCATTGTGGCCTTCCAGTATTTGAAGGGAGCATATAAACAGGAGGGGGAATGACTGTTTATGAGGATGGATAGTGATAGGACAAGGGGGAATGGTCTTAAACTGAGACAGGGCTGGTTTAGGTTGGATATGAGGAGGAAGTTTTTCATCCAGAGGGTGGTGAGGCACTGGCACAGGTTGCCCAAGGAGGCTGTGGATGCCCCATCCCTGCAGGCATTCAAGGCCAGGCTGGATGTGGCTCTGGGCAGCTTGGGCTGCTGGTTGGTGACCTGCACACAGCAGGGGGTTGGAACTGGATGATGATCATTGTGGTCCTTTGCAACCCAGGCCATTCTGTGATTCTATGATTCAGATTTACTGCATTTTAAAAGAAGCATGGACCTGTCTGAAGATAGAAAGCAGCTACAATAAGGAACAACTGCTGTCCAACCAGGAGAGCCCAACGCACCTGAAGAGTTTTGGAGGCAAGATGCTGAATCGAGTCTTATCTAAAATTTTCCTGATTCTGTTTCTCCCACCAGATACGGTGTTTGCTTTCAATTTCTTGTTTCCTTTTTCACGGGGGAACATCTGTTCCACATCTCCAGGCATATCTGGGATGGAATAACGGTTGTTTTTCTTCTCTGCAATTTTTGGGATATGTGGAATTCCATTCTTCTCTTGCCCTATCCTGCAGAGCAGCTCCTTAAACACTGAAAGGGAAGATACAACCACTGTCATTTACCTTTGCACACCTAAACCTTCGTGTTGCTTTCTTCTTTCCCCTCAAACCCTTGGTTTCCCACATACCTGCAGAAAAATTAAAGCAGAATCCAAAACAGAAAGGTAATGCACTGCCAAACCAGGCTATAGATTACATTTTAATCTTGATTCTAAGGGGGCAGGTCTTTTCCCATTGAAGGTTTGCTGTGGAATTCCTTGGCAGAAAGTGTAACCCCAAATGTTGAACCGAAAACGATGCCCCATTCTGCACAGCTGGACTCTCCTGGCTACCTTCAGAATGAGCACAAACCTCAGCACATTGAATGAAGATATTCCAGCCTTCACAAAGGCAGCCAGATCAATAAAGGAACCTCTACATTCGTGTCGATCTCTCTACGTATTTAATGACTGTTGTCATCTGCATCTTTGCTAATGGTTCAGGTGCATCCTGAAGAACTTCAGGACAGCTCGGAATTCTCTTTTTTTCCTTCATTTTCCTTCAGTGAAACATAAGGTGCATCAAGCCTCCTCCTGCATTTATCAAACTAAGGCAGTCAACTACTGACACTCCCAAAAGATATAAGGAAAAGAAGCCAGTCTTCATTGTTTCTGTTTCTCCCCACAAATAAAAGGTAAAATCAAATTGCTCAGACTGGTTTATCAATGCACAGGGGTTTTCCTGCTTGTTGTGGGGCGTTTTGTTTTGAAATCTTTGAGGTCACTCATGTCAGAAATGTGGTACTTTCTGTTGAAAACATGGTACCAAGAGAACACAGTGCTGTGCAGAGCTGATTTCTTGGCCTGACAAACAAGACATGAGGGACTTTACATATATTCACAGTCAAACTGCATATTTCTATTATGTGACACAATTTCTGGCTATAATCCTTCACCATATAAACTCAAATCTAAGAATGGGGATTGTCCACTGCCAATTCCAGGCACTTAGCACTCAATTAAAAGGACAGAATCACAACTACTGCAGTTCAAAACAGCTTCACGACGTGAATTCATTAAAACATATCAGAGAAATCATCTTGAAATTTTATCAGCTTGCAGGAAAAGAGGTTGGAACCCATTTGTTTGTAACCATCACTGCCTCAGCTACAGCAATGCTTTATTTTATGCCATTTCATCAGTCTAGTCGACTGATTTCTGCAGTCGTTCTATGCTGTCATTAGAGTTATGATAATAAATAACAGCTAGGATCTTAAAACTTTTTACATGCGTAGCGATAAATAGAAAATCATAACTGAAAAGAAAACTCATAGGGAACACAGGCAGGTAACCAGCAGGAGGAAATATTAGAGGGGAACCACCATTAGCTCTCAGATAGCACTACAGAGGAAGGATCTATCTGGTACGCACAGCCTTGTACTTTCTGTAGCTGTGGTTATTCTGTTTCCTGAACAGGATTATGGAAAGAGAACAGATGGTTTGAATGAGTGTTTAAGGAGGTATTTATGTGTTTATATTCACACTGACAATTAAAAGCTAACATTTATATACTACACCGCTTTTTATATTCCCTTATCGATGTGAGACAGAAAGGCCATTTATCCTATTGTTCTTACTGCCATCATAAAAAGTTTTACGAAAACCCAGTTTGACATTTTTTGCTGTTTCTTGGCAAAATATTTTGGCCCAGCTCCTTTGGCTCCATGTCAGCCATATCGCATGCAGGGACACTAAAGCTGCTAAAGCAGCCGGTGGAGGATTTCTCAGGGAGCAGAGCGCTGGCTATGCTGGCTCAGTGCCTCTCCATGAGGCTGCACACTCTGAGCAAATGGAGGCACAACCAGGGGACTCCTGCGTGATCTTTCACTCCCAGAGCAAGTTGTAGAGCCAGAGAGACTGGAGGTTTTGTGCACATACACGGAAATACATCCCCTGTGAAGTCTACTCACCAAAAATGTTTGTTTTTACAGTGATGGAGAGATGAGTATTGTTCCTTAAGATTTCGAGAGCTTTTGCAAAGGTAATGTTCTCAAAGTTCTGTCCATTTACTTCCATTATCTTCAAGGAGAAATGCAAATTGAACTATTAGAACAGCTGTTTATAACGGAGTTACTTTACAACAGTTACAAATGTAAAGGCAACAATACAAGCATGTTAAGTTCTTGCCAGAAGTTATCATACTATCTTTACAGTAGCTGTACCATGAAAGCATTCTTTGTAAAATAACTGTTTTCATTTCCCCACTCAAGTTCCATCCCGTAAATGAGCCAGGAACTCCATTCCTATCCATCAACTACTTTAACCAAACTCAACTTCTGGGACAACGTTCTTACATTTAGCATCTGCACCTGGTGGATCACCAGCTGCACATCTGGTGTTACAACCAAAGCACAGATCAACTGCAGGGCCCAGAGGCTCCCCGGCCCCAGGCTGGGATACTGAACACCCAATGAGAATCAACCCAAGAAAACGATGTGACGGCTTCAACCCAACCATATTCCTCTAAGAAAGTGTCCTAAAGCAACCAAAATTCTCCACAATTTGTCTACTTTTCTCCATTTTGTTTTTGAAATACCTAAACACTTCAGATATTTCGAATACTATTCAATAGGAACGCATATTAAACATACAAACCTAAAGTATTGGCATTTTTGCTTTTTTTTTCCCCACTCTTATCTAACAGTCAACAGGATGATCTTTTTCTTGGAAACAATACAGTTGGCTAAACCAGATTTTTTTAATTAAGAGATGGATGTTTCAAATTAACTTAGCTTTACATTTCCTACCTGATCACCACGCTTGAGTCCAGCTTCTGCAGCTTTACTGCCAATTTCCACAGTCTCAACAAAGATACCAAAACCTTTGTCACTTCCTCCAAGAAGGCTAAAAAAGAGAGGGGAGTCTCTAGAAGGCTTTTGCAAGGTAATTTGTCTCCATTTTGCCTTGGCAGCACAAGCAATATTCAGCAATCTGAGATGTCCCTTCATTTTCTGTAACACAAGAGACATGAAACCGAGTGTGATGTTTCTGCTGGTAGAAATGGAAAAAAAGTTGTGTAGGCAAAAAAAAAGTGTCAGAAAGACAAATTACGATTCTATGCATCCAGTTCTTAATAAACCTTCTGCAGTGATGCGGAGACACAGAAATGAGTGCCATGTGCACTATTTTATGAGAGCTTTGTACCTAAATATATATTTTATAGCAAATACACCCATGTTAAAAGCCACCTCTTCAGTGCTTTCTTATGGACTACAATGTGTTAACCCTTGCAGACACGGTGGAAAATGGAAATGCAGAATGTCAGAGGTGTGACAGTTGTCCTTTTTCACTCCTACCGTATTTTCTAAGTTCTTTTCAAACTCTTCCAGAAATCGAGTCATAGCAGGATCACCTTCAAAGTCATTGAAATGATTGTTCACCCACAGTAAAACCACTCTGGTAACCTAAAAAAATAAAAGCACACATCAAAATGTTTTTTCTCCTACAGGCTGTAATCTACAAGCGAAAAAAGAATACAAGGACACGACAGAATAACACAGCACAGATTAATGCATTCCTCAGCAGAAGCAGAAGCCATTTGCACTTGAAATCAACTCCTGATTTCCTCTCCTTGTGGAGATGAATGAAAAAACCAAGCATCAGACATCCCTGTATCTGGCTGATTACATCACCCAGTACTCAGTGGCACAGTCATCTACCTTCAGTTCTCTCTTCCTTTTGCCTTTCCTAAAACACATCCTTTTAAAGCCTCCTAATTACATCCTCTCCTAGGAAGCTGTACAATGTAACAATAAAAAACTTGCTTCTAAGTTTTGAAGCTAATTGTTTGGGTTGCATTTACGTGTGTGACAGTTGTGTGCTACTCATGAGGAATTCAATCTGACAACTGCTTTATCCATCCGCGCTATCAAGAAATGCTAATCCAGGGCAGCTTCTCTTCTAAAAATAACAACTTCCTCTTCTATTTGCTGAGATTGCTTTCTTTTACTTTCCTCCTTTACATTCATTTTCTCAAAAACAAACCCAACAGTTGTTGCCAGAAGGAGAACAAGGAAAAAGGGAGCAGCAGTAACCATAGTGAAGGAGCACAGCCAACTTCTTCCACAAAAACCTGCCTTGCCTCCATAGCTGAGTTTCCTTCGGCTCCATCTCAAACATATAAAACTGATGGCCAAGAATTTTACTGCCACCATTTTCAACAAACTGGATATGAGTACAAGTTCCAAACCATGTAAATTTTCCATACGCATCTGCACACAGTTACACAGAGTTGAACGTGGTTCTGTTCATGGAAGAGTTATCAGCAGCACAGTTTGCTTTGAGTACAGACTTCTCAGTAAGCTGCTCTAAGATGTTCAAAACACCAAAAAACTCTACAAAGAACAACTACAGAAGGTGAACACAAGGCTGACGTGAGAACAGGGGTGATATATCCAAGAAATCATGAACAAAAAGATCCCCCAAGGCGCTGGTAAAAAAACAAGAAGAATTTCAGAGAGACGGGAGTTCAAATCTTAAAATTAAAAAGGCAATCATCCTGCAGAAGAGAAGCAGTGACACTTAGCAGAGAACACCATGCCTGCGTATGACAGCCCGGAGGCTGGAACCCACCTTATCCCTGAGGCTGTCCACTGTGAACCACTCCAGGAGTTTATTCCCAACTTCCAAGGGGCTCGTTAGAAACGTGCGGTACGTTAAAAGGAAATCTTCGATGTAAGTTGGATCCACAATAGAATGCTCTTCTATCAAGTGCATGATGAGCCGCTCAGGTGTTGCCTTAAAAATGGAATGCAAACACAGCTCACATCTCCTGCCGGTACCTTTCTCAGAGAGTCCCCATGTTCCAAACTTCAGTTTTGGAAAACCCAAGGAAAAAAAATTGCACTCATATATTTAAATCAAATCCTCATGTTCCTCCCAGACCATTTTGCAGCTTGTAACTGGCCAGAACAATCGGTAACATCTCCTAAAAGCCATTTACCTGGTGTAGGGAACCTGCTTTGGCAGGGGGGTTGGACTCGATGATCTCTGGAGCTCCCTTCCAACCCCCCCAATTCTGTGATTCTGTGATAACTTTGTTTATTACGAACAGTTTAAGCTCTTCTTTCAGACTACAGAAGCCAAACCACTACACAAGAAGTGCTGTCAGTGCAAACCCCAAAGGTCTACATTGATTAAAAGACGTATGGAAGTAGATTTTTGCAGAGCAATACAAATTCCTTAGAATTGAATTTTCGAGGTGAGACAGACAACAGTGAACATGAGTTCCAGGTTTAAACCAAAATGAACAAAGGTTTAATTATTAAAGGTTTAATAGACTAATGGAAAGAATGGGAAGAAATTCACCTTGATAACGATGTGTCCTTTTCTGGTTCCACTGCGATCCAGCTCCCGGTGTTCCTTTACCATAACAATCTCTCCTTCTTCCTCAACTTTATGAGTGTTTTTTTCCACGTGGTTCAGAATTCTCCAGTAGTCTTGCTGGGCTATACACACAAACTGTCCCAGACAACATGTGATCATTAATAAATACTCAAAACATGAATGCATCCTCGTGCCCCATCTCTGGGCTGCTCTGACACAACCACCACAGCACAGTACTTGTTATCAGCCCCAGTCTGTTCTGCCCAGCTACACCAGAAAGTTATAAATAGAGGAAAATAACACTAATCAGCACGTTTTGTCTCCAAAACATAATGATAATCATACAGGGAACAAACACTGCAAAAGCTGGACATGGCTATTGTCTGTTTATCTGTTCTTACTGCACTTCAATCACACACACAGCACAGCTAGGGTGAACTAAGGTTACACCCAAAGTTACATTTCAACAGAAAGCAAAAGGTCCTGCTTCTCACACAACAGCAATGTAGAATAAATCTCTGCTGCTCAGTGTACAACTATCCTATATGTATATCCTATACACATACAGAGCCCCTGGCCCATCCAACACCAACCTCCTTTCTTCTGCTCCTGGAATAACAATCATGCCTTAAGATGAAAGAAGTTTGCTGTCTCTTATTGGATGTTTAGAAACATGAGCTAGATGTACACATCTTACCTGACAGTCGTCTACTTTGGTTCTGACCACTCCATTCATGTACTGTTTGTCCAAAGAGGGAGTAATCCCAAAACTATTTCCCATACAGAGGCTCTCGCTCTTCCCATCAGGATAGCTGATTTCCACTGTGCCATTTAAAATAACATACCACGAATCGAGCTAGAGGGAGTGAAAAACCAATTTAAAAAGTGAAGCTCCTTCAACACATTGTATAAGCTGTTCCAGCACTCAGATCTCAGAAAGCTTTATTCTCGCAGTCTCCAGTTTGTTGCCACCACAGTTTTGCAACATGTAATTCACCAGAAATGTGTACTGTAAAGCGAGCAATAAAGCTGACTGAAACAAGAATGCTTTTCAGCATTCTTCTTTCATTTCAGTACTAATTCAGTAGGGAGCAATGCTGATGAATAGATTGCTTTTTAATCAGTGTGCTAATTGCTACAGTATATTTATACTATTTAACGAGCATGAGGGCTCTTCCCCCCACTTGGTCACTACTGGAAACAAGAGCACATTCAGCACCCACAGAGCACTGATGGGCTCCAGCTATCCCACATCTCTGGATCGAAGGACAGGGAGAGGCTGCAGGTAAGAATTCAGAGCGCAGGTAAGAATTCAGCGTTGGGAGTCCAACCACTGCCTAACTGGCAACTGCTTGCAATGTAGATATTTAGGTTATGGTACCTACATCCTATTCAAGGATCCATCTCCACGATTATGGAGATTCTTACATTGTAAGAAGAGAGTTATTTGACCAATGGAAATTATGCATTCTTCTGCACAAGTGATCTCCAAAATAAAGTCTTAAATTTTAGCACTTACAGTAATCCACAGCATGAATTACTGAATGCTGGTTTTGTTTTCCTTTTTTTTCCTATACTCAACCACAGTGAAGTCCTGAACAAGGAAGCCAAGAGCACGCAGGCAGGATCTAACACACAGATGGACTAAGGTTTAGGGATTTTGGAAGTGGGTCACGATAAGAGATGAGGAATTCTCTAGCTTTCAGGAGTGGGAGAGCAGCAGAGAACATTCCCCAGCCCCTCACCACCTGCAGCCTTCTGCCCATGGTGCTTCAACTGTGTTGCAGATGGTTACTTACCTCCTGGCCATCTTCAAGTATGATGGCTCCCGCTTGCTCCACTACTTCAAATATCATCACTGAGCAAAGTTCTCTTCTTACAGACATCGTCATGTTTGCGAAGGCAGGGAGTTGATGCATAAACTCCAATAATTGCTCTGTTAGACAAAGGAAACATTGGTATGAAGACTGCAAAGCCCAGGGGTTCCTTAGATATCATGCCCTCCCACAGGTACATTAAACCTCAGATTAATCCACGGAAGGAACTGCTCAGTGGTGTTACAACCCTTGTTAGTGCCTGCAGCTAAATGAGCCCAGTACGTGTTTTGTCATCAAAACTTGGGGAAAAAACCTTGGCTCCACAGTCCTGATCATGCCCTGATTGACTCTTAAGGCAGCAATCTAGCTAAGTGTAAAAGCACTTCAGCTTCAAACATTTAGAAGAAGTAAAAACACTCGTACTGTACAGTAATTATAAGCTTATCAAGAGCACAAAACGCATTGCAGAGTTCACAGAAGTAATCAAAAGTATAACAGAACCTAAATTTTGCCATTAAACTAATGCCAATTTCCAGTTAGGCACTGCAATGAATTATTTTCCTTTCAAATATTTTGCAGTTCACAATTAAGCTTATCTACACTGCAGCACCAGCATGTTCTCTTCAACATTCCATACTTAATTAATTCAACAGTCACAGGCAGTCAAAATTACCACGTTACCCTCCTATCAACAGATACAATGATTGTAACACTGAACACATAGTAAGTTTCAAAGACTGTTTTTTCAAAATACTTGAGTTCTCAGAACAAATACTCTTCAGATAGAAGAAAAAACATTTAATTAGCAGTATCCCCAGTGCAAAGTGATCTCTGGAAGGCATCATTCATAATGATGATGATACACATTTAACATTAAGTCAACAGTTTACATGTACGCTCGCTGGCTGAAGTTACACGACACAGGTTTACACAAAGATCTACTTTTTTTTCTCCTCACCAATGTCATCATCAGTTTTATCTGCAGGCTCTTTCTCAAGGCACTCTCGTACAACATCTCGCCCTAGAAGTGGATCTGAAGTTCTGTCAATATCTTCATCTTCCTCTTCTTCTTCATCTTCAGAGTCTACAGGTGCTTCAGGAAGACCTGTTAAATCAACATCTCCCATCTCACTTTCTGTAGCCTACAGAGAAGACATCCATCAGATAAAGACTTCAATGATTTCATCCAATTAATTTCGGTCTTATCTTAGTAGAGTTAATAATACCAAAAAATTCTAAGACCAACAATTTAAACTAGAAAGTAGACAGTACAAATATATACCTGTGGCATAAAGCAACAGCATGCTACTGAATTACCATCACCAGTTCTGAATTGTGTACTGGGCACGTGCTCTCCTTCTTTACTAATGACACTCTCAATGATCTGCAGGCAACACAAGCCCACTGACACCAACTGTGTAACACTGAGGGAAATAATCCAGGCTGAGTGGGATCTGATCTTACTTTTAGTTCCAGTATTGTGCAATGGTTTGTGATTTTGGTGTATGATCAATATGCCAGGTGGAGAATTGCCTCTGAAAAAAAGAGATCAGGACGACTACTCCTACCTCTGCTGGCCAATTCTCTCTTCTTTATGGCACTTAGTGCCTTGTGAACTCACGTGAACAAATGGCTTCTCACAATTTAAGACTTAATATTAACCAAGTAGTAAAATAATCCAGTAATAACAGTGGTCACCCAATGTCTACAGACACATTTCTGCTGTCATCAATAGAAGGCAACATAGACATCAAACTGAGCAGACGCACGAGGCCACAGTTGAAGATAAAGAAATGCTGGCACCAAAAAGCAGCATCACACAAGAACTGTTTGCAATATTTTCTCATGTAAAGTTTAAATGATGTAATGGAATGAAAATAACTTTCCAAGCAGATGGAGGGCAAGAAAAAAAGAAACAAAACCAAGCAGTTTCAAACTTCCAGTTTCCACAAAATACCTCCTCAATCGTTTTGTCTTCATTTAATGCAGCATGCAACTGATCAATGCACACCTATTGTAAAATCCTCTGTAAACAAACTCCCACTGGCAGTTGTTAGACACAAATTGTCTGAACCTTAATTTCTATGATTTTGTTTTGCAAAGTGCCATTGGTACACAGTGTATTCTGAACACACATATTCCATTTTGGTACGTTTTCAAAGGCACACATTTGAGAAGGTGGCAGAATTATGAGTATCTCTGCCCATCTCCTTTATTGTCATTCATTTTTACAACCATCGGAAGAGCCCCAGTGGAACCTTCCCCCACAGTCAATTAGAATATTGTTCATTAACACCAATTCCCTGACGCGCCCACAACATTTCACTTCCAGACACTTCCAGACATGAGAACGGCTGGAGATCCAGTGATGAGCTGACGACTACAGCACAGAGCAGAGCTGTTAGATGCCTCTGCTCCATTGGGTGCAACCCAATGTTTGATGGCAGGATATTAAAAAGGAGACGGAACGCTCTTTGCTCTTCTGAAGTGAGAAATATTTATCAATAACTCAGGGACGGTTACTAATCCCGTCTCCTGTCTCCTGCTCGAAGCTCCAGACGTGACATAAGCAGCACAATGCTGAAGCACTGCTGTTTTCAAGTCTGAGTTGCATCACCAAAGTCAGCGTTGATTTGATCAGCAAAGCGCTGCCCCCGCTCCTCACAGGGCTGCCAATGCAAACCCGACCTTGGGCAGCTGGAGCAGCATTGCCCTCTGCACCAGGCAGACAAACACTGGGTCAGGTATATTCCTGAGGTCTTTGGACTTGTCCTCCTTGTTACAATTACCCACCAAACCTAATAAAAGAAGTTTACGTGACTTAACAAACATTTCCTACAGAGCAGGGTGGCAAAACATAGGGTTAAATCTGTTTTTATTACATCACTTTGCTGGCTTATGGAGCTCACGCATTAACAGTTTTGGAATTAAGCCGAAGTGCAAATTGTGCTTGGAGAGCCTTGGCAGCACATGCTCAGTGCTGCGTTTCATTCTAAGACCTTTCCAGCATCTCTTCATCTGAACAGCCACAATTCATATTCAATTTCCTAGGCAGAGTAAAACTGAGTACAGTGTGAATTCCCACTTCAATAACATTAAGCTAAGGCAACAAAATGGAGGATGCAGGTTCTACAGGAAGGTGATATTTAACACGTGCTCTGTACAGCCTGTGTGGAACAATTAACCAATCTTCCCTTTTCCTGATAAATAAGTTGCAATCCGATCAAGCTACATTCTTAAGAAAAAATAACGATTCACTAATTTACAACAAATAAACCAGAAGCTCCAATCCTCAAAGTTGGCACAAATATGGCTCTTCACGGTTGGGTCTATTGGGCAAAAATACCAGCTGCCAACCCAGCAGCACGCACAGCACAGGACGCTGAGCATCAGCTCACTGTCAAAACCCTCGTTTGCTATTTGAAAATCACACCATTTCTACTTGATATCGCCTGTTAACTTCTTTAAGGAGACAACAGGACTGTGTTTGGTAAAGCTTGTTCCTAGAGATGCCTGCATTGGCTTTGGATGCCAAGGAGCCCTCATAACTTTGGTGATACTGACACGTATTCATGTGAAGGACTCTCTGCTCTGTAATAACTCTGCATGGCAGGTAATTTTAGTGCTCATGGCTCCCGGTGCAACCTGCCATTAAGAACATGGGGTTTTTACTTCCCTTCATGTCAATTCTTTCGGGGGAAAGCTGTCCAAGTCTTCAGAATTGACAGAAAACTCGTTAGTAAAGCCCTAAACCCTGATGCATATTTTATAGATAATCCATCTTCACTCAAAATCCTTAACCACAGATGGAACTATTGCTGGGCAGTAACATTGCTACCCACAGATAACACATACTGCTGAAGTGACAAATGAGAGATGGAAAAAAAAAAAAAGAGAAAAAAAAACACTGAGCAACCACTGGCAGATCTTAAACAGATAAGGAAAAATAGATGAGAATTTGTCACTCGGTAAAAGAAGAGCATTGGAAGTCATTGATAAAGGCAGCAACTCCATTGCACTCAAAGTGAGACCATGAGACCATGCCCACCCAGGCCTGGACTTACAGCCTGGATTGCCTATGCGACCCTTGCTGGCCTTCTTAGAGCCTACCCCATGGAAAAGCAAACGGAAATGTTTGCTCACTGTAATACCTGCAGAATAGCTTTTCCCTGAGGATGCCTATTACAAGGCCAAGGGGCTGTTTGCAGAAGTTATAATCCCTCATTTCGACTTATATGCATAACCACACAGCTTCTCCTAAGAGCCTGAACACCCGAGCTCTGAAGGGAAGCATACTGTCAGAAAGAGGCTGAAGAAAAACAAACACATAAATTAAATATATTAAAAAAAAAAAAAAGTAGGAAAAGCTTTCACATACATATAAATGAAGGTGTGAAGGGAGAAAACATCATCATAAATTTATTCTCCTCAGCAGCTTTGGCTTCAATGCAATGTGTCTGCAGCCGTGCTGCAGGCAGGGCTCGTTTCTGCTGAGCTCACCTTCAGCTCCTGTGCTCATTTCCTGCCTAACATCCTGCACTGAGAAGCAGCTGGAAGAAGTGAAAACTCATTTCAACGCTGTCGATGAATAAAGTGTACACAGATGAACCAAAACCCTTTCCAAATCTTAATAAAAAAATGTCTCACCCTTTGTTTCTATCATTCTATCATTCTAATCCGTTTCCTGCTCTGGAATTAGTTGCGCTACGCACTACAAATTAACCTTATGATATCATTCATTCAAAAGGTCATTTCAAGGCTACATTAATAAAAATTATTTAGAAATACTCTTCCTTTGACATTAATGATAGTCCTGGAGAGTTTGGCACACAGCAGAGATGAAACTGACAGCAAAAGCAAAGACAATGTTTTCCAAATGCTTCATGAAAAGCCTATTTTAATATGAGTAAATTTGTAACTCCTTCAGGGGCATAAATGTATTTCACCACCTTTGCAGTGCAGATTAAAATGCTACTCCTTCATTTATTTTATTTAGGTAATTTTTCTTTGTTTAACCATTACGCTCTTCTGGCATTTTCTTAAGAGCAGGAATGCAACATTTCAAATGCATTTAACCACAGGTGGTAAGAGTGCACCCTCCTTACTGGAACGATATCTGCTTCATCAATAATACATCTGAAGTGCTTTTCACTTAGTATAAGCCTTCCAAAAGGCTCAGGTAGACAGGCCAGCAAAAGTGCCATCAGCCTCAGTGTGTGAGCTGCCCAGGTACCACAGCCACGCTCATTCTGGTGACTGCAGCTAATTATTTTTTGAGCTGGGAAAATTAATTCCAAAGGGAGAAAAGGGGAAAAACAAAAAAAAAAGAAACCCAAAAAATAATGTGAAGAACAAAATCTTTCCACGCTGCTGCTAGGAATGCAGGGTGCGTTTGGAAAGAGTTATTGACAATCAAAGTAATTCTGAGCTGGTTGGTAGAGAGCAAATGGAAAGAAGTAAAATAATAGATTGAATGGGACAAACGCATACTTGAAATGCCTTATCTTTAAAGTTAACTTGCAATACTTTGCTGTAAATAAGACATATTATCAGTCTCTCTTTATTATACTGTACCCAGACAGTCCCCAAGAGAGGGGAACAGGTATCTACATTCCAGCTACACCTACAGAACACTCAACAGTTCCTGTTTAGTTGGTAATGTAGCAGATCTGAACTCGGAAGTGAAAAGGCCGTGCCATTTCTGCACTCCTCCATCAGAAGTGCACCCATGAACCTAGCTCTGCAATTTGGCATGAGGCAGCAGCTCTGCTTCGTTTGCAGATAACGCACTTAATAAGTTATCTCTCAATGTTCCTCAACTTCTATTCCCAACAAGAAACACCGGAATTTGCACAGTCAGTGGGTGCAGAGAGCGTGTTTATTACATGCTTCTGTTTGCAGAACAGGACATCTGCAGTGAGCAACAAATGCAAATAACCAAGGAAGGAACCCAACAGGCAGAAGGGTTTCATGAAATCTGCTCCATAATTCAGCACATAAATCACCACATATGTCTTTTAAAAGCAACAGCACACGTGCTGGTATACAGAGAGGTGAAAAGCAAGGAGGGAGCTGTTGAGGTGGAAAGCAGCGCTGGGTTTGCAGAAGCATTAGGAAGGGGAGGCAGTGATAAACTGCCACTGCTTTGGTCTCACGCAATCTATAAGCAATTCCTCTTTTTCCAGACAAAATGGAACAGGAACAAGGTGTTCTTAATGTTAACAAGACTGGGGGAAAAGAAACACATCAAAACCAAACTCTGAGTCTTCCCTTCATATGATAAAGCAAGAAATAAACCAGAACCAAGCTCCTCTTGCAGGATACCACATGGGATAAGAACTTGCTGCATTTGTTTTGTTGCACTCTGTACTGCAACTCCACTCATTTTTATTATATTTTATTCTTTACCAATATAAGCTGTGTTTAGCAAGTACTGAATCAAACTGCAGAGAAGCCAAGCACTAACATAAGTGCTCACCTGCACACATACTGCCACCACCCCCCTCATCTGGTCACTCTCACCTACCTCACTGCTAACAGATTGTGTGCCAAGGAAAAACCAGAAAGGAAGTGCCATCAGAAGAGCATGCAGATGTCACTGCAGAAATGTTCCCACCAGGTCTGTGCAGCAGCTCCTGATGGACTTCCGCCCAAATTCTGGCAGCCAACAGCAAATACAACAAACAACCGTGTGTGGTGAACGTCTGACCTCATGCTTTCTGATAACCAGCCGGCGTTACAGCAGCACAAAACGCTGCCAGAGCAATTAGGAAAGGCAAAATGCAATTTCCAGCTGGGGGGTGGGGAAACAGAACTAAGAAACAAATGCAATTCTACCTGATAGATATCAGACAGGCTGCTGCTCCCAGAATCGCTGGCAATGCTGCACCCAGACTGGCTTGAAGGGACGTGAGTCACCTGAGGGTGAGGATTGTCTGTAAGATGCATCTTGGTAAGATCAGCTGGAAGCTGTAAACAAAAGGGATTTGGGGAAAAGGCAGGAAAAAGAAAAAAAAAAAAAAAAAGTCATATAAATCTGGTTTGCATGCAACGTTTTTAAATGAAATTTTTGTTAAATATCTGAATATTCACCTGAAACCTGACACGTATTTTGAGAAAATGTGAATTTAGATGAAGCCTGCCCAGTCACACTTGTGATCTTGTGGGACTGATGTTTAATGATGCATCGCCTGCAGAACAAAGATCTGGCCCTTTGCAGCTCCCTGACACACAGCAGCAGAACGAAGAGCCAACAAGATGGCAAAGGAATAATGCCAGCCACAGTCCTAAACATCACCTCATCCTGCAACCCAGGATGAAGAACGTAATTTAAAAACAGGGAAATTTCTTATAAAGGTCTGAAATGCAAAAGATTGTTAAGCTGTCACAAATTGCCACTAAAACCAAAGCAAACCAAACTCATCCTCCCAGCCGTAGATACCAAGCAGCAAACTCGATCCAAACACACGGGACCCCTAACACTTTGAAGACTATTTTTTGCAGCCAAAAAGTTTTACAGGCTGAAAAAAAACTCTGCTTAGGGGAGCAGTAAAAAGGTGGAAGCCCTCAGCTGGCAGAACCCAATCCAGGGGCAAAGGAACCCATCTGTATATGGAGAGAGCTGACACCAGAGGGGTGGGATTCAACTTCAGCATGGATGGGGCACTGGTTGGCTTTGTTTTAAATCCAAATGAATGCTTCTTACAGCACACGTTTTTGTGCCATACACAGAAAAACAGCAGACACCACTAATGGATGCAAGGCAGAATATACTCCACTATTTCCATTAAAGCCTTCTGAGTTAAGGCACTGGTTAAGCCCCTGAGGCTCTGCTGGTTCCCTGTGGTGTGGATAGAGGCTGCTCAGTGCAGGGTGAAGTGTGGAAGCTGAATTCCAGCCCTGCTTGTCAGGCTCACAAAGACCTGCAGCCTTTGGGAATGGCTCTGAGACCTTCAGGAGAGGAAGGAGTGGGATCAGGAGCAGAACCGACTCCATGCGTTTCCCTGCAGCTCTCCCCCAAAAAGCTTTGCTGCCAAAGTGCCACGCCAGCCCGCCTGCTGTAACTGGCAGTGCAACATGTGAGATGTGTGTGACAAAGGCAGTTTTATGTGCTGAGGCTGAGAAGTATTGCAGGAACAAAACGGAGCCCTCAAAACAAAGGAAAGCCAGGTGTGCCATTTGTATGTACTTCTTCTCACGAATGCACACTGAAGACTAACTCAAACCACCACCACTCCTCCCCAGAGGAGTACTTCTAATCAAGTCATTAATCACTTAGAACTGATCTCCACTCCCCCAGCCAGCACTCACATTAATTTCCATCACCTATAAAGCACATGGGCACCCACGCTGCTCCAGCTGGACTTTGCCATATGTTATTGGGAAAGACATTTAATGCAAGCTAGGTGTAAGGAAACACTGCAGCATCTCTTTAAATCTGAGAGAGATATAAGGTTTATTTGAGACAAGTGACCTTTAAAGTGCTGCTTGCCACTCTACTCAATCTCCCAAAATAAATCACAGCTTCTGTCTTTTGTGTGTCATTTTTATTACCCAAAGCAATTTTCTTCCCTTCAGAACTCACTAAGCAGCACTACGAGGAGCGGATGTTTTTGCAGCAGCGGACGCGGGGTGGACTCACTGGATGTGGTAATGATGTTGCTGAAAGCATTTTGGAATTGCCTGAGCTACTGCTGCAAAGCATTCCCCTGTTCAGCTGTGGTTTTTATATGCGAGAAACTTAAGATGCTTGTTCCAAATGCGTCAGTATCTTGGAAGATTGGGTGTTAAGGAAACAAGTCCATCACAGCAACATTCACCTATGGCCACACTAGAATCTTTCAGAGACAGTGCAAAAAAAAGAAGAAAAAAGAAAAAGAAAAACCTTATATACCCAATAATCTGTTCCAAAATTGTTCATCTCCTAATTAACCACTCAGAATGTGCACTGCATTTCAATCAATTATTTTATTTATTGTAAACAGAATTAAGGAACAGCACGCAGCACACTGACTGAGCGCAGCAGTTTGGTGTTTGGTGTGCTGGTGCTCCATGGAGCAGCTCTGCTCTTCCCTTACCCAGATATACCTCCAAAAGAGATACATTTATGTTTTACAAAGGTAAATCGAGACATCTTGATCTTATTTAGAATTATGAACTTCCTCAGACTGACTGCATGACAGGAGCAGAGCAGCGATGCGATTCCTCCCAGACACTGCTGAGGTTTCCATCCAAGAGCCAACACACTTGCCCAGCCAGTCTAGAGATGCATGCTGTGGCTAGAAATGCAGTACTTACCTCACACAGCACGGAATCACGCCTACACACCACAACCAGACACTAAAAAATTAGAGAAAATTGCATATTCCTTCCTGTTCAGCAGGCAGCACCCAGCAAAGACTCATTGCTTGTGTTTTCAGAAGCAGACATTCACAGTATTACATTCACTGCTACTGAAACTCTTAGGAAAAAGTGTTGGTGCTTCCTTTCCCCACCCAAAAATACTGACTTCGCCCCCAGACCTGGCAGCTGTTGGCTGAAGGCAAGAGGACAGATATCCCACCAGGAGGAGCACCATGTTCAATAACCATGGCTGTCTTTGGTTCCACGACAGCTTTCTACACAACCAATGACACAAAGCGTTCTGTGCATCACAGGAAAGTGAGTATTTGTGGTCTTAGCATTAAAACAACCAATTTCTCTCTCATCTGGAGGTTCAGACTTCGTGCCATTGCTAGGTGTATGAACTGGGACTTCCATCTAAATTATTCATTTAGCCATATGTACCACTCTGCTAAATGGCTAACTCAGCAAGCATTTGTCAGCATGGGATGGAGAAGAGCCACTCAGCATGTAGAAACACGCTGTAAAAATCCCTGAATTACTTTGTAAAGATTGTTTCTGTCTGCAGCTGTCCTTCATGAAGCAGATATGCTCTGTACAGCACCCAAAGCACGCATCCTTCTCTACCACTTTCTAGTCCAAACTTCTGACAGAGAGACTGAATGCCACAATATCCTCCTAAAAACACATCTGTTTTCCTGCTGCTCTCTATCCCCTAGCAGATATGTTGAGCTTCCCATGTCCATTAGGATGAGCAGTGAACCAACCAGCTGCACACTCTCTCATCATAACCTACCCAAACTTCCAAAGCTCAGTCCTTTTCCCCCACATCCATCATTGCTTTGCAGTGATTTCGACCCCTCTGAGTTTTACACACACAAATTTCCCCCTCATTTTCCTGCTACCTGGTGCATTACGGAGCTGCACCTCCCTGCATCACATTTTCCAGACATCCAGACTGAGGTGTCTGATAGCCAACAATGCAAAGACAGCAAAACCCACCAGCGGGATGTGAGTGTTTGAACAGGAATTCTCAATTAACATTCATTTTCTAAATCAGTCTATATAATTCATTTAGTTTTGCATCAATAGATCCATACCTCTGATGACGCAGGATACACAAGTGATGTGCCAACCTTCCCCGTGACATACACTGTGTTTCACTAGGGAGCAGACCATTCCCACAGCCCCAAGTAGAGCACGTCTGCAGTGACATTCCCTTCTGATGCAAACACCGCTGACTCTCAAAAGAGAAATCACAGAACACTTGGAAATTAAATTAAAAGCTCATTTTGGTAGGGCAGATTTTTAAGACCGCACATGTCCTGTGCAGCATTATGGGATCTTCTTACATGCTGATCACCAATCTCCTCTTGAGAAGCACGCTCACAATGAGCTTTACCCCAAGGATAAATTTCTCCTGATGTGCTTCTTGGGAATGCCTAAAAATGAAGGCTGTGGAAAAGTTATTGCAGAATTTACACAAAGAGAAAGCAGCCACCGAAGTCATGAGTTACCAGTGGGCAGAAGCTAACATGCAAGAGGGATAAAGTGAGAATCTAGTCTCTGCATTCCCTGTTCTTTGCAGGGAAAGGACTGAGACACATCTTTGGGCACAGGGGTCCATGCTCTTCATGCTGCTTTTCCTATGGGACCAAATTTGTTGTACCTGTCCTACTGAGAAGCCACGTCAGTGACTTTGCAAGTTTTGAAAATAGGTATCAGCGTTTCCTTAAACAGTTTGGATAACCTTAGAACAGAGGTTGGAAGGGCATTTGCAACACAAATTAGCAACGTAAACTAACACAAAGGAGGACAAGAGACCCACACACTGACTTTCAGTATCTGTAAAAGAAGCCTGGCTTGGTTTATGGAATACACACGGAGTCACTCTGCAACGAGGATAATAAACAAAGGACTCACCACCAGAATCAGAACTACTGAAGAAGCACAGTCTGTGCCAATCTCCTGGCAGACAGCATCCACCAAAAGCAGGAATTAGAAGAAGAAAAACGAACCGTAAGGAAATAAAAGCTCCCCCTTGCCCTTTACTCCTTGGGAGCAGAGCGTGCCACCAGATTCCTGAGCTCCCTGCAGGGATGTGCACTGCAGATCGATGCCTGCAGGACACAGGAGAAGCACCGCCAGCCTCAGACGCAGGAACGCTCTGTCCTTCTGCAGGCTGCGTAAGCAAGTTTTGTCCTTGCTTTTACAGACTGTCGGTAACTTCACACCTTATTTGCTTTTTCTGAAGTTCCCTGAAACGTTGCCAGCATGAGCAATGTCCAGAAACAACACGGGGCTGATATCCCTGGAACAGAGCAGAGGAGACTGCGCAGCCCTCGCGCCCACCGGCTGCATGCCACAGTCCCCATTTAAAGCAAAATAAAGGATGTGTGCCTTCTCACGTGGGATTTTCCATTAAGGAGTTGCCACTGTTTTAAGCTGGAACCCATTAACAAACCCCGAGGGCATTAACTGTGACAGCACTTGGTAACCCCTGAAATTTGGGAAATGCTCACACTCGAGCTCCATCACAGCCCAGTGCAGCAGCTTTTCTTTCTTGGCTGATGCAGAAAGTTCAGCCCATTACAACCTGTGAGTTAAAGAAGGCTCCCTCCTTCCCTTCAAACGCTTGTTGTTCATTGACGCCCTTGATTCCAGCCCTTTCACAGAGCTGCCATTGGAATGAACTAGCTCTGCCCACGTTTCTGCATTTCCATTCCTATTTGCACTTCCAGCCTCCAGGCAGCCTTCCTCTCCCCTGGCCAATGCCATGTATACCTCTGACACCTTTCCTACAAACCAAACCCTGACTGCAACTGCTAGAAAGCTAAAGGTACATCCTCACTTCTGTCCCAATCCTCAGGCAGCAGCTCTGCTTAGCACAGGAGCACTGCTCTGAGTTTCCTTGGCACAGGTTCTGCTGTACCTTCTCCATTCCTTCATCTCACCAGCTCCACCATCAGTGCTGCTTCACACACACCCTCAGCTTGATCAAACCTTGTCTTCTACATTTTATTTGCCACTGGTGTTCTCTAAAGTTATTTTTCAGTGTTTCATTAGCCCCTTTCTCTAAGTAATTATTACAAATAAACTCTGCTTTACATCTACTTTTTGCACACAAGCCACAGTTCTGCTCCAATTTAGAGATGTAAGTATAAAATACATACAGAGCTGTGCTAATGGGAGAGCAGAAAGCTACTCCTCAGAGGGCAAAACGAGCCCAGCTCAATTATGTATGCTGACATCAGTCATCCACCGACTTAATGCAAACAAAACCATTTCCTCCTTACCACAGCTATTCCACACAGGGAGCAAAAGATTTCTTCAGATTTTTAAAGAGCAGCAATGATTTATTATTATTATTGTTTTGACTCCATGAAGGCAATGCCCAGCCCTGGAACTGAATTCCCAAAGCGTGCAGCCTCAGAGCTCAGCTCAGGGCTGATGTTCACCTTCTGATGGATCAAATATTTGCCCAATGGGTTTCAGCTCAAATCCTGTAGCCTCCAATAACATCATGCAAAGAAAAAAGGTACCAAATCTCTCAGGCAGCTCTCCTTTCTGAAATGTACAAAGCAGGCACTTGCTGGCAATTTTATTTCATATCTTACTTCAGCTCATTACTGCAGTGTACACTTACTCTGAGTCTCAAAGAAACAGGGACCAAGCCCACCGCACGCATGACAGCCTTACAGTGCCTTAAACCTGCCTTTCTAGCCTTCCCACAATAACCCCAGGCTTTCAAAAGAAAATAGGAAAACAAAGCAGAAAGAACCAAAAAAAATATGCAAAATCCCTTGAGGCTGCTCTGTGCCCACAGCAGCTGAGAGGTTCTTGGTCTGCACGGCTCATCCCATGCAGGGAAACATCCTCAGAAGTATGACATCTCCTTAGTTACAACAGGGTGACATGAGGACAGAATTTCAAATGGAATTCTGGTGTTGCCTTAAACCACATACGTAATGCAATTTTAATTTGGCTTTCATATGTTTAAATAATAGATTACCTCTACGCTTTAACTCACGGTAATGCTCAGCATCTGACACACAAATGTCTCAGCGTTGGAGATAAGGGTGGACTTTGGCTGAGAAAAACTTTGGTATGAAAACCAAGAGTGCCGCTGGAGCTCTGTAATCCTGGGAACAGCCAACATGTAACCAGAAATTGCATTTGTTTTGTTGAGTTTTCGTTCGTTTGCTTTGTGATGTTTTTTTCTTAGCGCCAATTAATACAGATCAACTCTGTTTTGTTCTATGGGCTATACAGCATTTTAAAACACCAAGAACTGTGTTTGCTTATTATGAAAACGTTACAATAGCAATGCTCAAGAAGTCTTATTTTTAGTGCTCAAGTTTGTATTTTGCCATTTGTCCTCATCACTGAAAAACCAATATACTGCGAGACTAGAAGGAGCCTGGGCTAACCAGCTATGGCAGCACACAAGGAGTGATGACAGCTCTGAATGCTCCAAATCCCACATGGAACCCACATTTCAGAGCCATGGCAGCCCTGGCAGTGGAGCAGGAGGCAGCAGCCCGCTGCCTGGGGAGCTCTCATCCACGGACATGCAAAATGCCAGATTTACACTGAGCTTCATCTCGGCTGCATAATTTATAAGTTCTTACATCCACTGATTGGTAAAGCATCGTGGTGATGGCAGTTCCAGCCCCTCAGGGACAGCGAGTGCTGGGCGGCCCCAGGAGGCAGCGCCAAGGCCACCAGCGCCCCACAGCTGTGCCACTCTGGCACTGTGATGGATCAGCTCTGGGCTTGCTGCCTTGTACACAAGGCCCTCAGCCCTATGGAGAACAAAGCAGCACCATTCCTCCACCTGCATCTTGTCTGCATCCATCCAGGAATGTGGCTGTGAGGAACAGAACAGGGTGGTCCCGAGCCAGCTTGCTGCTGTGAGCAGAACTGTAACAAGGCAAACCAAACAAAGCCCAAGAGGAAATAAATGAAAAGCTAGATGTTTATTTGCATATTAAGAGCCAATTCCCAATAAAAACAATCCTTCAGGAAAAGGCTTTCTGTTGAAAGTAGTAAGATGTGAGCTTGCATTAACGTCAACTTACTGTACGCTGGAGTATAAGAAAATTCAGGCTTTCTAGAGTAAATGCCAAAGTGCTCGTACTAAAAATTTTTAGTCTTCATAAATTAACAAGCAAAATGTGCACGAAAAAGGAGTTTTGCTTGAAATATCATGCAAGAAAGCAATCCTCCTGTTGGAGGGGATGGAGATGGGAGAGATCAGGAAACGTGGAAAAGCAATATTTTGAGGAGCTGGCCAAAACTTCAAAAACTGAAACCAGAGAGCTAAACCACACAAAGCAAGTGACTGGGAAGTCAGATGAACCCACAGGCCACATCTGTCTTACACACACAAGAGCCTGGCTGATGAGCACCCACGGGTCCCACCTGTGCCAGAGCTCAGCACTGGACACAGCTTTGGGCACAAGGAGCTCAGATGGAGAGGCAAGGCCAGGAGGACAAAGATGCTGCTAAAATCTACTGCAAAAAAGAAAGAGAAGGGTTAGTTGTTCTGTTTGCACTGGCAATATTTTAAATTCATGCTACCTGGGCTACTTTCTACACAAGCGCATGAGCAAAGACAAGGATGACAACTAATCAAATCAAGGACATGCTATCAAAGCTCTGTTTTCTTTCTGATGAGCTGAAAATAATCTTTAATTGCATGAAGGTTTCAGCTCAGGATCTCAAACTGATGCCCTTTGAAATCAGAAGATGATGTTAGCCTGCTTTTATTTATGGATAACTAAAGCTTGCATCACATCCCTGCCAGACAGCAGCAGAAATGGGAATGGAGAGGAAAATGGCTCCAAATCTTCTCCTCTACCCCCGTCACAAACTTCTATGGAAGAAATGTACCTCTTGTTATTAAGCTTAGAATTAATAGATTTTATCTGAGCAGCAGAAAGGAAGAGGACAGAAGCCTGGAAAAAGGAGAAAGTAAGTGTCTGTCTGACAACAGAAGACAACTTTAATATGCACCTGGGATCTTAAATGAAGGTGTTTCCTGCCAGGATCAAACAATTTAGAAGCTGAGATGTTAGGTCAAAGATCCTTATTTTCTGTAACGAGCACATTATCTCCAAAAGCATCCCTTTTTAATTACCCTTTATGGATATGTTGTCTAATCACTGTGTTTCCCCATCAGGCCCTACTGCCACTCTAAGAGGGCAGCTGTGTATGCAATCTAGGCTTGGGAAATTTTAGGCAGTACATAACACTTCTATCAGTGGAGGACCTGACACATCTCAATTGCTAGGATTAGCATTAAAAAGAGTTCTGACTTCATAATGTGTCTGTGTTTACAAGTCTCATACCAGAAAGTGCAGCGCAGACACTGGAAGATACAGTCAGAATTATAAAGACAATCCAAGTCTTGCTGAGATGTATTTGAAATCATGACTTTGTTTGCATTCAAATACTGTGCATCATAGCAAAGGCACTTGGTGTGAGCTGGGTGCTTGATGTCCTTGTGCACACAGCCTGGCCAGCCCACACCTCTGCCACAGCAGTGCCCCAATCACTGCTGGCACGATCCTGCAGGCAGGGCTCACACACCAGGCTGCAGGTGCACTGCAGAAACTCACCCTTGACATTTTTCTCTTAATTTATCCTCCTTCTTGCAGTCTTTAATGCAGGAAAACAGACAGCTGCCTGCTCCATCCCTTTTACTTTGGGAAGCCAAAAGGAACAGACCTGCTCTCAGGGAGATGAGGGGCACGGATCTCTCTGCATCCACAGCTCCTCTCCTAGAGGCAACAGCTCCCAGTGCTCCCCCAGGCAGCTCCCGTGTCACCAGACAGCCATGAAGACCCACTGCCATACCCCTCCTTTGCGTGCCCTCACATCAGCTCACCTTCCTGCTTAGTCACAAGAAACGTGACTTCATTCTGCTCTGATTTAATAGATGTAATGTTACTCTGCCACATTCTGAACAGCTCTAATTACGACGGAGTCAACCGTCCATTTTCAGACTGTTGTCCTACATCACACTTTAATAGCATCTAATTTAAAAATCTAGGACAGATATCCACAGAAGTCTATGGAACTTTGGGTTTAGTCACTGAGAAAGCAAAGATGAGATGTTTGCTGTGCTGCAGCCAGAAGCAGTTCCAGCTACAGAGCATGGTTATAAAACACCTGACATTTCCAAGTCAAAGTTATGAACTTGCATACTTAGAATTCTCAGGTCAGTTATTTTATTGTAATACAAATTATGATAAAATACCCACAGAGAAAACACGGTACGAAGTTCAGAAAAGGGAATGAGATCAGATGGCACTCGGACAACCGCTGTGGTCAGTCCTACTTTCCAGAGCTGCAGAGCTTTAGGAATGGATGAGTTTCCAAAGCTTTGGGGGTTGCGGGGACCTAAAGGAGCTCTGGGGGGTTCTGCAGGAGGGGGAACAGCTGCTTTTCCTGGGTTGGTTTCAAAGACAACAAATTATCTGAGGACTGATATACAAAAGCAGCTACTAGCTTGCAGTGATTGTTTAAAAGAGAGAAAACAGCAACAACGACAAAAGAAAGGAAAAAAAAACCCACCATGCTGCCCAACATTTTACAGCATTTCATTTATGAATTGCAAATGAGTGAACAAACGGCAGCAATGTGCTGGGTGCCATCCCCAGTGCTGACACAGGGGGCCACAAGTCCTTACAATCATTTTTCCCCCTGCAAAGCCTTATCTGAGCACAGCGCTTTCTCATTTTTTGGTTTCTCACTTAGGCCCAAACTCTCCTGAAAGAGCCAACCCAGCAGAAGCCCAAACGTGACTAAGCACTGCCATTTTTTAAGCAGCATTCAGACCTTCTTTACAAGGGCGGTGCGGGCGAGCCGAGCCCCAGGAAACCAAACCCTGCACACTGCGTGCCTGCAGATGAGGAAGAGACAAAGTAAAGGAATCTGCACATACAATGGAGACACTGAGAGGTGTCCAATGGGACCCAAGGAGCCCACAGCCAGAGCCACATGTTCCAGCACATGAGTTCTGAGCGCCCGCTGCTCCCTTGGCTTTCGCCAATGGCATCGGTAGACTCAGCACGCAGCGCTGCTGAGCTGGGCCATGAACACACACCCAATTCCCACCTTTATTCTGGCAACCCTGCGTGGAAACCCTAAATCCCAGCACTGCCCCCTGCACACAGTCAGCTCCTATTTCTAAAAAAGGAAACCCATCAAGCCCACCCAGCTGGGTTTCCCTGCAGTGTTTCTGCACACTGCTGTGCCACTTGGTCCCTGAAACTTCCTGGAACCAACTAGAGAGCACATTTCTTGCTTTGAAGCCAGTGCCTCATCTCCTGATCCCTAGAGCAGAGGGATTTCACCCGCTGCCCGCTGGCTGTGACACACGGGGAACGTGCACAGTCCTCACCCCTGTGTGGCAGAAGCTCACAGAGGCAAACAGAGAACTGTTAAGAGATTCCAAGCTGTGTGTGCCTGGCCTCAGGTTTGTAGGGCAATTCTTGTGTGTAGGGTGCAGGCACTGCTCTCAGCCTCAGCACAACACGGGGAACTCTTGCAACGTTCCGAGCAAACCAACCTGCAGCCTGACAAACAGTGCATCTTTTATATTTCTTTACAGGCTTTTATCTCAGTCGGTTGGGCTGCTCGAACGTTCGAGATCTCATTACCTTCTTCAGAAGAAACACCCTTCCTTCCCCAGCCCCACACGAATACGGCATCTTCAAACAGACTAAATAGTGCCTCTTGAAGCTAATTGTGATTTCATAGTTCAGCTAAATAATTAACCAGTTCCACAACGCTGCACAAAGGAAGCAAGCAGTGCAGCCTCATACTGCTCCAGTGTCAGAGCATCAGTGGGCTCAGACATCAATATGTTCAAGTTAGCAATATATACAGGCAGTCAGAAAATTACGCTTCCATTACACTTGCTCCATATATTGACAGGATAAAAAGCAAGCTTTAAACATTTCCTAAGAAAATGACATTTTTATGCCCCCTGTCCATTTGCAGGCTATTTGTATACACAACACCATCTCAATATTCCAAGGTCCTCCCTTCCCACTCAGAAAGGACTCCAGCAGAGGAGCCCAGCACAGAGCCTGCAGCTCCGAGATGCAGCACCCCATCAGCCCCATGCACTGCAGCCCACAGAAAGCATCACACACAAAATCCTACTTACTTTGGAGGCCCACGGCTGCAGGCAGTTGGCGTAGCAGCGAACAAGAAAAGCCATTTCTTAGGCTGAGAAAAAAAGTTTCCTTTCTCAAATAAAAGCCACAGGGGGAAGAAAAAAAAAAAAAAAAAAAGCAAGTAAAATCCTCCCTGGATTCTTGTGAAAAGTCATAAACCAAAGCAGCAAATATAGATGTATGCAACTTCTCAGGCTTGAATTTCACACCGAACTCGATTACAGTTCTCCCGTACCGGAGTAGTTTGCAGTGTTGCAGTGAGTTAGCAGCAGCAATTCCTATTCAAATGTTCCGGTTTTAACAAGCACATCAATTCAAGTCAAAATGTTTCCTAGCTCTTCCAATACAAATATCCAAGGGTTCCCCCAGGCAAGAGGCATGTACCTGAAAAGTGCTGCTAAGATGGAATTAATTCTGAAATGGATTCAAATTGCACGTTACAGCAACAATACATTAAAAGGTGAGATAAGAATTCTTCCAATTCCTTTTTTCTCTTCCCTAAAATGCATTTACGAGTGGCTTATCTTCAGGTCCACTTTTCGGAAACTTCACATTCCTATCGGAGATGAAATTTTGCACAGGTTCTTCAGCATCCCAGGCAATTCAGGAATCCCACACCCTGGATATTAAAGTTTCTTCTTTATACTCTTGTCCATCATAACTGCAAAAATTGAATTAGTCTCCGGACTGTAGCTCCAGGATATGTGCTCTAACAGGTCTGCACTGTGGAATGCATTAGAAGCTTCTGCAATACAAACCCTTTTCTCTTTTGCCCCCCCACCCCTCCTTTTTCTTTTTTTTTTTAATGCAGTTTACAACTCTGCAGTGTTGCTTAGTATTCTAATGCATCGGTCAGACACAGTCCATCCACGCCTAGCTTTTCCAATTAAAACATTTCTGTAATGCACCACCAAACCGTTCGTCCATGGCTACAGCGAGCTGCCTGCTGGAGCCCGAATTCCTACTATCTTTGCTTGCTTCTCAGCAGCTCCCTCAGGAGAAGCTCCCATCGATTGGATGCTCCGCAGCAAGATGAAATATCTAATAAGGAGGAAAGAGAGTGGGAGGGGAACCGAGCTAAAAGGATGACATCACCTGTATAGAAAGCCTTTAGAAACTGCATTAGATCAATTGGCTACTGTATCTGCAGATGCAGCCGGCAGAGCATCTTTATTGACCTAACACAAACACACGGATCGGCACAGCACCCGCTCAGCACAGCGCCCAGCACTGCATTCGGGTCACACACTGCTGCATGTGCTGCAGCCCTGAGCATTTTTCTTTCTAAACAATTTTAAAAGAATCCCAACCTCGTTTCTCCATTAACGCCTTTCAGTGGCATTAAGGTGAATCCTTTCGCATCTCCGCATCCTCATTTAGAAAGAAGGAAAGGTAAAAAAAAATATATATATATCTGCAGATACCGGCATGCATGCACAGATTCACCCGTCATCAAATAGACAATGCAATGATTTCTGCTTTCACATATGGATGCCATACAAGAATTCCAGCACTTTTATCTCATCCTCTATTATTCCTCTGGAGATTTTTTACTTAGAATGAGAATTCCTTGCTGAACAGGGGTATTTATAATGCTCAAATTTTTAGTGGTTTAGGCACGTTTAAAGTTGCTGTGCCTTTCCTCTCCAATCAGCCCAATTATGTTCATAACAAGAACTGAATTCTGCAGTAGTCAATTTGATTTTACAATTCCTTTTCGCCACCAAAACCCACCACGCTGGCTGGGCCCTGGGCAGCAGCCTGAGGGATCCCCCACCTCCACAGAGCAGTGAGGGGAGGGAGGAAGGCTCGGGGGATGGGACAGGGGGTGCAGCCTCCAGCACAGCCACTCCTGATTCTTCAGGATCATTTACTTCATCTGCAACAAGGGGCACTCACTGTCTCCATTTTCTTCTCTTTGGAAAGAATCTTCATCGCTGTATCTCATATTCTCTATTTGCATCAGACTCGAGGTTAGTTCTCCAGACCTGCAGGCAGACCGCACGGCTGCACCTTCCCCACAGAACAGCAGCCTCAGGGAGCGACCTGGGGGCAGCCATGGACCAAATGCCCTCTTCTGGTTCTGTTTGCTTGTTCAGGAACACCAAATCGGGCAGTTTGGAGCAATGCACGGTGGGTTGTGCACCAGGAGGTGCACACAGGATCCTCACACTGCAGTGGCCAAGGGGCACCCACCAGTCATCCCCCCTCCCCTCCCCCCCCAACTCAATTCCCCAGTCAGGGAGCAGAGCTGGGCTGTGCCCACCAGAGACCCCGAGCACCTCCCAGTGCCCTAAGGGACACAACTGGCACCAAAACCTGGATTTATTCCAGCGCTGCTCAACAATGGAAACAGAAATGGATGCATCTAGGCTAATGACCGGGTTTAATTTGTGTTTAAACACAGAGTAAAAGCTGAACTTCAGTCCCGCTCTTGCAAAATTCGCAAAGCCGACATCCGCTTTTAAAAGCCCAAAGATTTTTAGATAACTCCTTTAGACTTCTGAAAGGCATTCCATCAGCTACATAATAGCTGGTTCCTGTGCTGCTCCTTCAATACCAAACAATAGCCCTGATGCCAGCTTCATCTCGCATGCAACAGCACCACATCTCTCACAACATTTAAAAAGCCTCCTATTCCCCCCCCGCTATAAAGCCCAACTGATACATTTTCAGTAGAAACCAACGTCTGAATGCCATCACGCCGTGTTACCTGCATCATTACAGTTATCACCATCACAATTTCTATCAAGGAAAAAGCAAAAACAAAAAAGAACCAAGCGAGCAGCAGCCAGAGGAAACCTCTCCCTGCCTGCATGCACAGCGATAGCGCGCAGCCCCCCCGGCCGAGCGGGCAGACAGTCATCTCCCAGCCATGCTTCCAACCCGCTGCATTGTGCATGAAATCCAATCCGCTACAGATTTTGGCGAGGATGCCATATTTTACAACTACTGTAAACACCGGCTCAATAATGGGAACGAAATTCCATTTCCTTCTAGTTTTGCCTTTCAGCGAGGATGACATCATCCCGGCGAGCTGCGGCTGCGTCCCGGGGCTGCGCCAGCGCTGCGAGGGGAGAGCCTGACCCAGATCCAGGCGGGGGCTGGGGGCTTCCCCCCTCCTCCCCCCCGAATAACTGCAGCTCCAGCAGCCCATGGACCTGTGCTGCTGAGTGACACCTCGCCAACCCATAGGGGAGGGAACGCAGCCCTCTCTGCAGTGACTGCAGCCAAATTGCTGCTGAAGAACAGGCAGAGCACACAGAGCAAGCTGCCCCTCTCACTTGTAACTGCATTCCAAGTTCTCAGAGAACCTTCAGGAAAAATAAACCTTCGGTATACAATCTCTGAATTTAAAACGCTCTTTGTTTCTCAACGCTGATTTGTTTTCACGCTTGAAGCCTCGCTCCATATGTTTCTATGCACCACGTTCCCTTTATCCTCCCCTAATGCTGAATCCTCCCGACCGTTAAATAAATCTGCATGTCCCAATTGTCTAACAGGAGCAAGTCACTGAAAATCAGGATGCTTCCAGAAGGATAGGAAGACCCTTCTGAATTTAAACACATGTTCACTCAAACAGGACTAACATCCCCTGTTACTGAAAGGCATCAAAACCCGAAGTTCCACCAAACCAGAGGCGCTGGGGGCTGGCAGCGGGCCCCAAGCAGCATTTCCCCATCACACAGCCCTGTATCATAGCTGCAGCCAGCTGAGCACCAAGGTGAGCATCAAGCGCGGCAAGGCCAGGCTGTGCATGCTAGCCACCGACCCTTGGCCCTCCCAGCAAGGCTGCTGTGTGCTGTCCCCATTCATCCCTGCTGCAGGTACTCTCATGTTCCCCCTCTTTTCAGTGTGAGGACAGCAGTGGCCTGCATGCACCCAGAGGTACCCAGCTGTTTGGGAAGCAATCCCTCACTTCACACTCTTAAGACATTTGGGGCTAAAATACATTTTGATGAGGTTTTCCTAAGTGGGAATTGCCAAACAGAGTAACTTAACGCAGATATATTTTAGGTGTTAGCAGCAGCTGCATCAGGAGGTTTGTCCAATACATGTGAGCACTTGAAATCCCTGTACAGAGCAGGCGATGCTGAGCAGCACGGTGCCAGCTGCAGCCCCACAGCTCAGTGTCACTGGCACACATCTCTGATTCTTCCTCCCCACCACTTCACTCGGGCATCTTAAATAAATCACCACGCTGCGTGCCAGTGCTAGCCCCCCAACAGGGCTTCTCGGGAACTCCTGTTCAAATGGAAGAAATAAAAAAGGAAAGAAAGCAACTCTCCACCCTGCTCCTGACCAATTCACACAAATGGAGGCAGTGAGAGCAGTGCTGTGAGCTCTGTTCCTCCTTCAGGGTGACATTAGGTGCTGCAGCTGCTTCCCTCCGTAGATCGCCCTCCGCAGCAGCACTTAGGAGCACGCTGTAGAAAAATCCTGCTGCAAGATCTGTAGGATTCGTAAGTGGTATGAAAATGTGATCCATCCTAGGGGAGGGAGAGCAGGGAGGGAGAGGAGAGGGAGGGAGCTGGGGGGAGGCTGTCATCATAACCAAAGTGATGTAAGCTTCTAAATATAGAGCCTGTAACACAGAAGGAACAATAAAAAGGCACCATGGATTCAATTTCCCCACTGCTGCCGTGCTGCCCCAGCCATCCTTTTCCAGCTGTGGTGGTAAGCAAGGAAAGGTCATCTGCCATTTGCAGCTATTCAGATTTATACGTATGAGTATTATAACACTTTCTTACACGCGCTTACAAATGACAGCTCTCCTCTGCAGACCCCCCTTCCTACAGCCCTGAGCAGCACAGCACCATGCTGGCACACAAGGAAGGGGAAACCCTCTCCCCACAGATCAAATATGAAAGTTCACTGCTGCAGCCTGACCGGAGGCAAACCACACTGCACCCCTTTCCTTCCTGACATCTCATTTCAGCAGCAGGCAGGGAGGTGCAGGCACGTACAGAGAGATCCCTGCTGGTGATGCTGAGTGGACACCATGCCAACACGGTTCTTTGTGGGACCAAACCCACCCAGAGATACCAAAAGCATGAGAATTTCCCAAGCCCTTTTACAGTTTTTGCTCATTAAACATCCCCTTGACCTGGTGTCAGAGCCCCAGCCCAGCGCTGACCTCAGTGTGATTTCCCAGCTGTAACCAATCAGGCAGCCACAGTGTTAGGACTGGAAGCTGAAAACCCCACTGACACATATATACATTCATTTTCATCCTGAACATTCTCTGCGTCGAAGCTGATATGAAATCAAACACAAAATATCAGTTTTTTCCTCCCACAACTGAAGGCAGCGCAAGCAGGTGAAGCCTGTCTGCAACACGAGGTGCCAGCGCAACCCTGCAGGAAAAACCCTTCTGATTAAATGACCTTCAGAACAATGCATTAACTCCACAGATCAGGTTATAATTATTAAAACGGCACTTCCAATATTTTTATTCTGTCATTTTTTCTGGAGGTTGAACACCAAGCCGAAGGCCTGAAAGCAGGAGAGGGCGGGAAGGACCTGCATGCTTCTACCACAGCCAGAGAAACGTGGAGATGTCTGCCTATGCGTGGCTGAGTTCAGACAGTCAGCTTTCACTTCTCAGCAGACAGGGCAGCAGCCTGCAGCCATGCAATGTGAGTGCCATCTCAGGTGCTGAGCGGCCGTGCCAGGAGGCCGCACTGCCTGTCCCCATGCAGCATGCAGGCAGTGTTGCTGGGGGCTGCAGGGCACCCACACGCAGCTGCACTCAGCACCCAAAACCTGCTGTGCTGGGAAGAAGGGTTTGAAGCAGCAGTAAAATCCCAGTTATTGTCACCGGGTCTGTGAAACCCGTCACACAACCACACGAGGGCTCGGCACACAGACACACCTACACGCCAAGCTGACAAACAAAGGCACGTTTCATCACAGCTGTCAGACACACTCCAGAGCTCAAAATCATAAAAATGATACGCGGCTGTTGTGGCTGCCCCACCGCCAAGGAAAACTCAGGCGTGAGAACAGAACTGGACAGTTAGCAACAGCAGGCAGGTCTGATTTGCAAGGACGAGGTACCAACAAGGAATTCAGCTGCAGATTGCTCTGTTTAGTCAGACTCCATTTCATCAACTACTTCAAGTATTTCATCTGTCGAATATTTTCCCATTAGCAAAGTTTCTGCAGTTCAAATGCAAAAATTACAAATGCTGTTGTAATAGTCATTAGAAATAGCAACCAGTTCCATGCCAAAACCAGAGAGATTCTTCTAGCTGTTCTCTCATGGAGGTTTTCATGCCAAGCTTTTCAAGGAACACAGGGCATCCAAGGGCTTGCTCTATGGACTGACATCTCCCCATGGTGATTTTAACTGGAAATTGTTCCAGATATTCTCAGCATGGCTCAGAAGAACATCAGTGACTTGATGCAAATTCCCATATTCTAAAACATATAAACATTTCAACTTAAATACAGATTTGAAGATATCACAGCCCAAAACCTTCAATGCGCAGCGCTTCAGGATGAAATACAAGATGACTTTTCATAAGGCTGCTTCTCTCTAAGGTATCATAAGCCCACAGATGAGCAGAAGGCTGAGCTGGCAATCAACAAGGATATCATCAGGCTGCTTACTTCGTTACAGCACTGAACAGAAGAGCCCAGGTGGAGGGCAGGAAACAAAGCCCAAAGCCGGGCACACTCCCATCCACCTCCATGCAGGCTGCCAGCCTGCTGCCTGCCCCCACTTCCACGAGAATCCACGTGCGTGCCACCTCAAAACACAGCAGTAATCAAGCAATATTAATAGAAAAAGGATCTGACTAAAAGCAACTCATACACCAAAGGCTTCCAAGAGCCACAAAAGACTGACAGTGCTTTAACTGGTGCACAGCGCTGCTTTCTACCGTCAGCCACCAGAAGCGCACAGCTTCCAGCAGTGGGCACAGCACTTGAACATGCTCAATCTATTTTGCTTAAGAGGCTGCTTATAAAGAATTAATATCCTTGGAACTGCCACCCAACCCCTCAGGGTCCATCAGAGCACAGTTTAACTCTGAACATGCTACATAAAATATTTTCCAAGGAACTACGTTGATTTCTACGAAGGTGTAAATACTAATTTGCAAGATATCTAGGAGGGATTTTTTTGTTTGTTTTTTAAAAAGATTGGCATCACAGACTCACAGAGCAGCTTGGGTTGGAAGGGGCCTCGCAGACCACCCTGTTTCAAACACCTTTACATGAGCAGCTGAGGAAACTACTGCCTTACTGAGATCTCCTTCCTAAGGAAAACATTAAGGAAAGGTAACTGGGACAACCAGACCTAGAAACAAACAGGAATCAGTCAATGACTGGGAAGTAGCTGTGAAGTTGTTAGAAGCTGTTGAGCCAAGTTCTTCATGCATTCCATAATGGTAACTTATTTTTATCACTCGTAAATGATAAAAATAGAGCAAAGTTTAACAAAATGCCATAAACTTGTCTGGGCTCCACAAGCTGAGAGTCAGCTAGGGAACCATACAGTTCTCCCAGTGCCATCTACAATATGTACTTTCAGCCTCACCCGCCACAGAACAAACGTGAGCACAGCAGCAAACCTCAGTGCCACACAGGGCACGGTCCCAGCAGCTCCTTGCTTCCCCCACACAAAGGCATGGTGAGGTTCCCCCAAGGACGGGCTGTGCTTATTTTCCCTATCAGTTTTCAATACCTTGATCAAGAAGCGAGGTGGTCAGCCTGGCAGCCACACAGGTATCCATCTGTCCTGCAGGAGAGCCACTGCTTCACCCAGCATGCAGCAAACTGCACTGCTCAGCTCCACGCATCACTGCCAGCAGCCTGACCAGACCCAAGGAAATGCAGGTGCTCACCTAAAATAAACCCTCCAGCGTTTGTGTCTGAGCTAGTTCCATTTCTGCAGCACTCCTCAATGCTGTTCACAACTACTCGTGTCATCCCAGAACTGCGCTGATTTCTGTAATGAACTCTTCAGGGAAATTCCCAAATATAAGTTTGGAATAATTATAATCCCTCTCATTATTGATAAATTTGGGTATGCATGTTACATATGTTTCAAAAAAGGAAAAAAATTAAGGGCACGGGTATCAAAAGAAGGGCAGTGCTTTTCATACAGATCAGCTTATTTTGTGTGCAGTGCATCACAGTCATCACTCTTCAAAAACCTCATCAGACTGGAAAGCACCAGTGGCTGGGGAAGTTACCAGGAAGCATCCAAATGCACAGCATGTGAGGATGGGAGTTTTGCTTTGCCTGTCACCAAGAGCAATTGACAAAATGAAGCATGGTGGAACCAAGCTGTGAAACAAAACCCAAGCTGATGTGCTTTCAGGGGATCCCCTGCTTACAGAAGGGGACAACAGGGCACCCAGCAGTCATGGTGGTGGGGTGAGCTCCGCCTGCACCAGAGCCGAGGGCCAGAACAGTGGCCCTCAAGTCCCAGTTGCAGAAAGCTGTTCTTCACTCCCCTGCCTGCCACATGCCCAGTCTCCCAGCTTCACTTAGGGATGTGCCATCACGAAGCCAGAGCAGCACTGGGCCTCCTGGATGACAGGAGACAGAGGAACTGAAAACAGCAGTGCCAGCAGCTCCAGGGTGGCAGAGCCTTAAGGCACGCTGACACGCCGTGGCCTGTGAGCTGGGCCATGGGCTGCTCCACCCAAACTCAAAGACAAGCTGAAAGAGAGGAAATGCTCATGTTGTAATAACCGTGCAAGAGGGAACTTGCATGATCCCTGTGCACCTCGTGACCCACGGCGTGTTTTTCTGCTCCTGCTGCTCAGGACACAGTGAGACTGAGGGATTTCAGGGGGATCCAGATTTCCTTCCAAATCTCAGATAAGAAAGCTACAATCGTCAAACATATGAAAGCGTGGGGATCAAAACATGTTAAGCTACAATCCACATAGAGAACAATCAGCCAGCTCCAAAATGGTTCCAGAAGTGATTTCAGCCACTCGCAGCACAGCCACAGCCCTGCTGGAATTGCTGATGCTCCCAACCAACAGCTGCAGGCTGCTGCTGCACCAGCTTCAGCAAGAGGCATCTGGAGGCAGGTTGCATCACAGTCACGTCCACACCAGGCACCACTGCAGCACATTTACCTGGCAGTTAGAAACAGAGCACAAAACACCCGCAGCATTTTACAGCGTTTAAAAAAGAACCCAATGGGTTTGACGCGGTGTGTTAAGATGTGACTTAAGCCCCTGCAGTAGTGAGATACCCCCCACTGACTGCAGCCCCCCATGGGATTACATTAAGCAATGATCACAGAACAAGGAACTTGCCACTCAAGCAGTCCTCCAGCGACAGACTGCTCTGCAGACAGATGCTCCTAACAGGGCTCCTGGAAAATCTGCGCAGGAGGCGAGTATCAAGATGCTGTCCTCAAAAGTTAGCGTTAGAATAAATCTCTTAAACCTCATCATCCTCTTAGTTTTGTTTTTTTATATTTAAAAAAAAAAAAAAAAAAAAAGAAAGCAAATTTGCACATCTGACAAAGGGGATTACTAAGAAAAGTGCAGTAATATTTCCTTATTCTGTTCTACGATGAAGAAACATTAAAAAATTAAAAACATTGCCACAACTCTCTGGAAAGTTACATCTTACATATGCTATTTCAAGAATATTCGTTATTTCAACCATCAAAAATTGTCAAAATGTGTATAATAGTAAGTTTTTTAAAGTCTCATTAGAATCAAAAACATGCAGGCTTGGTGGTCACATTGAAATTTGTGTTTAAGTGTTAAACTGACAGAATCACAGCATCACAGAATCACCCGGGTTGGAAGGGACCTCAAGGATCATGTAGTTCCAACCCCCCTGCCCAGCAGGGCCACCAAACACACACATTCAGATCAGGTTGCCCAGGACCCCGTCCAACCTGGCCTTAAACACATCCAAGGACGGGGCATCCACAACCTCCCTGGGCAGCCCGTTCCAGGGCCTAACCACTCTCCTTGTAAAGAACTTCCCCCTAACATCCAACCTAAATCTTCCCTCCTTCAACTTGGATCCAAACTCCACTTGGATTTGTTCACTGCAGGAAATATAAATGCAAAATTTACTGTATCTCGAGTTTGTAATTGTGAAGATAAATATTTGAACCTTTTGCTTTCTGAATCTTCATGAAATCAGCAGTGTAACTTCTATACAGCCCCAGAACTGACATCAAACACTTCTTCCCCAAACCATACACTGAAGAAAGAACCCGGCTGCAGTTCCATCCATACCTGTACATTCACAACAGTTCAGAACAGAGCTGAACAAAGATGACCAGAATTACCTTTCTCCTTTTGTAATAAAAAATGCAGTTGCATTATTGATTGGCTTGAAAGCTAGACTAAGAACCAGGAATGACTGAACATTCATTGTGGCTGTGCCAGTGCCCTGCTGCCTGACCCTGGTTCCTGTCTGCGTTCTTATCTACGCTGCAGACAGACTTATGCACGAACAGAGCCTATCTCCACAAAGATAGGCACCCATACTAACGAATCACATCTGAAGCAGTAACAAGAACAGGCATAATTAACACCAGCAGCACATTTTGCTCTCATTCATTAAGCCTGACGAGAGCCTTCTCCAGCCTCACTTGCCTCCCACCACCCAGGGTGACGGGCACAATGCTGATGCTCCTCCAGAGACAAAAGCAGACAGGGCAAGGGTGAGCAGATCTCACATCGCTGAGGCATTAAGCTTTGCCACAGCCACTCCTGCTCTCCCCACCGTGAGCATCACTGCTATTTCATGCCCTGGAGAAGCACTGGGTAGGTCTCCCCAAGCACCCATCTATCCCCAGGATGCTGCTGGCTGGCTGTGCTGCAAGAGGAAAGCCACAACACCAGCAGAGCCCTGGCACAGCTCCTGGAAACTGTGAGCACAAGGCAGCCCTTGCTGTTCCACCTGCTAGTGAGCAGCTCTGCTTTCACCTGCACACGTAGTGTGAGAACCTATTCATGCCATCGCACTTTGAAGACAGAAACAGACACCAATTTTTAGCACCGCGTTGTTCTTGAAGCAGAAGAGAAGGAAAAATGAAGATACCAATAATGATTTCGAATGTGAGTGATCCTGAAGATTGACAGTTAAATTCAGAACTGGAGGTCTTTCACTTAAGTAAGAGGTGTAAGAGAAAGAGCTTCAAATATATGGTAATCATAACTGAAAGCATTACTGAAAGAACCTGCACACAGCTATTTATCTCATGGCCAACCCCAGGGACTTCCATGGAACTCATTCCAGCAGGAACTCCAGGCAGGGAGCTCCACACAAGGAGGAGATGCAAGCTCACATCACCACCTAATGGGTAATGCTTTATAAAAACAAGGATTCACCTTCATCATAAATATTAATGGTACTATATTTAATACTCACGAGATTTACATTTCAAGGAGTAAACAGAAATTGCACAGATTAATTCCCCTTAAACAGAGGATTTCTTGTGCTTGCTTTTAATTGTCAAAGGAAAAGTCCTGAGCTGAGATAAAGCAACACTAAGCGCCAATACCTACAGGATCTTGTTTTCTTTAGAAGGCAGAAAGCTGCCTGTGCCCAAGAGGTGCTTCCAGACCTAACCACAGCACACTGAGCACTCAGCTCATCACACCACTGGAAAGTGGGGAGTCCTGGCACGCTGTGCATGAAGCACCAAGCCTTCCTGCCCAAGCAGAGCTCACAAAAGGTCCGTCAAGCCACAGGCAGCATCTGTCACAGAGCATTCAGCAACAGGCTGGAGAGCGAAGTACAATGCTGCATTTATTCATTAGCATCGCGCCAGAGAGGAAACGTGCTGGCAAGTTTGTAAACAGTTTCCTCACTCTAGCAGAAACATTGTTTCAAGTTCTTGGCAAATTCATTCTAAACCCCTCCTCATCCTGCCCGTTCTCCACTGGGCTGAAGTGCAGGGTTACATTGCCATGTTTGTTTTTCAAAAGCACTGGTGACCAATGGCCAAGTAGAACCAGATTTCTCAAGGCAAAAGTTGAGCCGATGAAACCGAGGCACAGAATGAACAAAATAACTCAGGAAAATTCATTATTTAAACAGAATATAGAAAAATATAGGCATCCTTTGTGTTGTTTACTTGTCAAACAAGCAGCTGGGCCCATTTCTTTGTCATCTGTTGAGATACAAATTACTTTTCACTTCACCAAGTACTGCGACACACTTTCCAATTAGGAGTTTCCTAATGCCCCATCCCTGCAGGCATTTGAGGCCAGGCTGGATGTGGCTCTGGGCAGCCTGGGCTGCTGGTTGGTGACCCTGCACACAGCAGGGGGTTGGAACCAGATGAGCATTGTGGTCCTTTGCAAACCAGGCCATTCTGTGATTCTGTGACAAGGACATTGCTGACTGATCACAGTCCTGCAAGTCCAACACACCAACTCCAAGCGGGAAGAACTGGCAATCACTGAAACCATTTACAGCAGCACTAACATGGCAGCTCTCTGAGCAAAGGCAGCAGTCTGTCCATGGCCCCCATGTGAGCCAGAGGCACAGCAAGCGCCAGCACCACTCCTGAGCTTCTCCTCCTTGTGGCATTGACGCCTAAGAATTTTTTCCTGCGTGCTTCTCAATGTTATTGAAACACCAAGCGACGGAACGAGATTTTGTCATACACAGATTGGAACTTAATTCCTAATAAAGCCTGATTAGGCTGCCCAGAGCCCGAGGAGCCAACAGCTCCGTTCGTCAATGACTAACAGATTATTCAGTAATTATAAAAGGCAACATGTGACAGGTCCTAAAATGAGATGGAAGAGAACGTTTAGTTTCAAGTAGCTCGTCTGCTTCTTGTCATAGCAGCGAGAGCTATTCTGCTCAGCAGACAAACACCAAAGTCACCTTTGCTCACCAAAACGCTAATGCTGCAGAGCCTACAAGTCACCCACCTGCAGTGCCATGGTTAACAGCGTGGGGAAAGAGAAAGAAAAGAGAAACGGCATTTTATTCTGAAACAGAGAGGAAATCTTTTAAGTTTTCAGCTAACTGCACACTTCAGATATTTTGAAGTGTATAAACAGGAAAAAGGGGGAGAAACTGAATGTTTTTTTCTGTGCATGAAGACTAGCCGAAGTTTCTGCATTTCAGTGTTAGTATTATTTGTCAATGCTTGATTTTCAAAGAAAATCAAAACCTTTGGAACAATTATTTTCAATGAACTCTTCTGTCTGATCACACACATACACACATCCTGCTAGTAGCAGCAAGTTTGTACGTGAAAAAGAAGGGTAAAGAGAAGCCTTCAGAAAAGCATTGCGGCCTCAAAACCACAGCAGTACGTGCCTTCACACAGAGCAGACAGCAGTCTGTGAAGGATTTTAAAAGTGGCAACTGAGCTGCCATTACTTCTTGATGCTCACAATACCGTTATGCTATTTTTAAGCAGGTAAATGTGACAGATAGTGCTGTTATTGCATTGAACTGCCTTTGTGATTGACTCCATTCCAAAGCACGGCCTAAATCTAAGGGGAAAAAAATACACACAAAAAAAATCCAGCAACTAATTCCTGCATCTTACCAAAAAAACTCCAGCTAAAGCCAACCAACGCCCAGAATGACCACTTCTCTTCCAGCAGACACATTAAGATTTATTTGCAGTGCTCAATCAGCACTCATAAAGCAAATAACCCCTTTTCAAACCGCAGCCTGAATCTTCGCCACAACATGAAGTGCTGCACTCCAAAGCACTCAAAAAAAAGCATCCACAGCCACGGCAAGCACAGCCCATCTCATCTCATCTCACCTCTGCTCTGAGGCTTTTCTCAACGCCCCCATGCCCAGGTACCAGCAAACAGAGAGCAGACTCACCGACAGGTAGCTGCTGGCATCCACGTTGTCGGTGATGGTCTGGCGCTCACCCCTCTGGTTGATCTTCCTAAACCTGCGCCGCGATTGCCGGAGGGGCACTTCTCTTTGCAGGATGCTTTCCTCATTGTCTTTGGAGTTCTCCACCTGAAACACATGTTCGGGTTCCTGGTTAAACATCCAGTTCTTCCATAGCACCGAGAGCCGATGGAGCCGTAGCAAGCTCATGGGGAAGGAACAAACATAAGTTGAGACCAGTTAAACTTTTCTCAAGAAAACGACAGCAGATGCTTTGGAGAACTGCTGCTGCATGGCTCAGAGCGACGTTCTTACAATGAGCCGGAGGCCACAGCTTCCTTCCAGGAAATAGTGGTTTTTTTTTCTTTTTTAAAGCTGCACCCGTATCCTCCAAATAATGTCACTCGTGGGCAGAAAGGCTTTTGCACCACACGCATTACACAATGAGAGCTATATGCGTGTCAGATTCTAAGGATGCCCTCAACAGAAGTTACCATTTAGATATTCATGCTTTTCAACCCTGGCCATTCTATGATTCTGTGACACTTACAGTCTGCTTAAAGCCACTGAGTTATATTCCATTTTTAACGGGGTATTTTTTTCAAAACTTAACAATTTCATGCAGTAGTCACAGAGAAACAACTTACAACATCCCTGTTCTGTTGGTTGTTTAATTGCTTTGCTTTGCTTTTTGCTTTGGAAAAAGCTCTTAGCCCTACTTTCCCTATGCCATACCTATTTCTAACCACTTCCAACAAATTATGAAGAATTCACTGGAACTTGATTCATACCTTGCTGATAAATCACATCTTCAACTAAACATTAAAAATAAGGTAAATTTATCTTGTTAGTAAAAGCCAACAGGAATCCTTTTTATCTCACTAGCTCCAATTCCTTTTTCTTCTATAAAAAGCAGTCCCATCCCTCCCCACTTCCTTCTGATGTTTTGGAAAAGTGTATCCTAGCAGGAAACAGAGCAGACGTGCTGCAAATGGGCTGCAGCCAGCAAGAAGCTCCTCTACCATACAGCTACACCGTGAGTTTCTACTGCCCTAAATGATTTTTTTAAACAGGCTTTCTCAAATGTAAGACTACAGCAGCAGAACAGGAGAAGCTCCACGTTGCATTATGCAGCCCTCCCTTCACACACTTGGGTAAATTATCTCCAAATTCAAATGCAAAAGGTGTAAAGGCATGAAAATTAGGAAGATTTAACGGCAGTAACAAGTCTCTGAAAATAGCTGAACCATTCACAGAAGCAACATCACCTCGACTTTCCACATTGCTTTTCTCAGAGGTCAGAGGAAGGTGCAGGTGACGGGCTTATTTCGTGGGTTATTTTTAATTCCACAGAGAGAAATATACACTGGCAATGCAATTTAAAGATATGCTAGATTTTATATAGAAGGCTGCCCTGCCAATGCAGTGTTACCAAAAAGAAAGCAGAAAAGCAGAGCTCCTTCAGTAAGCGAGAACCACGCTTTCCATTTCTCAAACTGCACACAGGTTTCCTGAAGCAGATGAGGTTTGGTTTCTTACAATTACTCTAATAAGTAACCTTTAAAACTGCCTTGATTCCATTGTGAATTTTGTGCATGTGCAACACGAACTGCTTCAATAAATGCACTGTTTCTTCTTTCCTTTGGTTCAGCCTTACGGGAGCACAGACAGTAAAGCAGGGCTGTGTGCATCTGGCACCCAGTAATGGGGCTCCCTGCAGCAGTAGGCAACCACCAGCCCAGCATTGAGGAGCTTCACTATCAAACCCCCAACTGAACAGATAGTTTGAAGGCTAAAATAAGCACCTACAGCAAGATGATGCTGTTTTTCCTCCACAATTCTAACTGAAAACAAAGAGGTGAGCACAAACGCATGATTTGTTAACACAAGGGCAAAACAACCAACTGCCAGTGGAAACGCAGAACTGAGACCACCTGCTTCCTTCAGTTAGCACTGCGACCGACCAAACAAAACAAAAATACAAATCATAACACCAGGAAAGAGCCCTGCACAGCTTCCAGTTCAGTGCCACCAGCAGATGGCTGCCAGTCCGGCTGGTGGTGCTCACAGCCGTCACTGCGCCTACTGCTGGTTCTGAGCACCCAGCTTCCCCAGCACAAGCAGCACTCAGCCCTCCCTGCACCAGGTTGTCACCCAGCCTGCTGGCACAGAGCACAGCCAGCCAGCACAGCACCACGGGACAAAGGCTTCTGCTGAGTGCTGCAACACTGCAGTGGCACAGCGCAGGAGCAGGCACCAGCTTGATGGCTCTGCTGCCCAGCGCGCTCCTTCCTAGCATCTTGTACACCTATTATCTGAAAACAACTGGATCAGCTTACTAACTGGGCATGTTCTGAAGAAGGGTGCTGCTTTGTTTAATGGGGTTCTGGCAGCTGCAGGCTGCTCCATGCAAACTGCTTCCCCCGCTGCGTGTGCTGCCACAAAAAAATAACAAAAACCAAAGGGGATCATGAAATTGTCCTCAGTGTCGCTCTGCACTTGGTGCCAGCACCTCCAAACACCATGCTGCTCCTCTGCTGTCTTACAATGAATCTAAAGACAAAAATGAAGATGCCAATGTACAATTTCCATGTATACAGAAACACTGCAGTTCTGGGCCATTTTCTTAAGTGACAAATGGCCCCATTATTAATTCAATAGGTTGTTCAGCCTCCAAAATACGAGCTACTCTGCCTACTCACACGCTATCTGTTATCCTCATTAACTTAAGATGACCACATTTTATGGCCTTTAAAATGGGTCAGTTCCCAGAGGATTCCCATTTCAAAAAACTGATTTACACTCTAAAAAGAAAGAGGAAAAAAAATAGGAAAGCAGCAGCAAAAGCAGAGAATGGCAGCAGTCTTTAACTGGGTTAAAGTAGTGAAAGCTTTCACTTGAAGATAAATATTCATTAGGCATTGCACATCTAATTGGATGTTGCATATTAAAGAAAAACTCTCTTGGAAAAAAAGAGTGAAAGAAATTAAGAGAAAGTAATAAGAATTAATCAGGGAAATGAAGCTGAGCACGCTTTCTGTCCCAGCAGCCCACTAGTGAGGCAATGTCACCACACTGAGGCTCTCTTCTCACTCCTCTGCAAGTCCCACGTAGGAAACTGACAGTACTTGAGCTATGTTTTTCTCTAAGTTCTGAACTGGGGACTTCTAGTTCACTGATTTTCCTACAGAAGAGGACAATGAAGTTCCATAAATGGACGTAAGGTACTTTCAGGTGCCTTTATTCTCTCAGTGGAACCTAACTACAACTACAGGAAATCCAAGAAAGAACTTTAAAGCAGAGAGGACCGTCGTCCAGGCTGTGCAGTTCTCTCCAGGAACAAGTGTCAGCATTTGGCAATGCTGATGTATACAAATGGCTTCTGCAGGACTGTGACATTCCCCTGGGAAACCTAACAGCAGTCACACACACAAAAAACTCTCCAGTTTCACAGAACCATAGAATGGCCAGGGTTGAGAAGGACCACAATGATCGTCTGGCTCCAACCCCTACTGTGTGCAGGTCACCAACCTGCAGCCCAGGCTGCCCAGAGCCACATCCAGCCTGGCCTTGAATGCCTGCAGGGATGGGGCATCCACAGCCTCCTTGGGCAACCTGTGCCAGTGCCTCACCACCCTCTGAGTGAAAAACTTCCTCCTCATATCCAACCTAAACCTCCCCTGTCTCAGTTTAAACCATTCCCCTTGTCCTATCACTATCCACCCTCATAAACAGTTGCACCTCTTCTGTTTGCATGCTCCCTTCAACTATTGGAAGGACAGCAACATGCTCTATGGAGATGATACTTCTTTGTGTGTATCTTCACTTTTTTTTTTTCCCCATTTGGTTGCCCAGGTTTTTGTTTGGGTGTTGTTTTGTGGTTTGTTGTTTTTTTTTTTTTTTTTTGATACAATGATGACAATAACATAAACTTTGCCCATGGAAAATATTTCATGTAAACAGCAAACCCACTTGCAGCAGGTGAGTCACTGCCAGGAGGAGTGACACACTTTCCACCTCAAACAGCAGTTGCACCAGTCCATGGCATTTCTGCAGGACACAGCACAGTGGCTCTATGAGCACCTGGAGCAGCAGGTCTGTAAGCACAGGGCTGTGCAATTAGCTTGTGAGTGAAAACAGCCTAAACTGTTGATCTGTTTAGAAACAGAGAGAATTGTTCTCAGCTCCATCAGCCTGAAGGGCCTCCAGCAGACAGAAAGGCACCCACGGGGCCAGGCAGATCCCTGTGCCACAGTTTGGTGCAGGAGCTCACCTGACAGAGCAGACATCTGTGCACACAGCATCTTTTAATGAACACATGAACTTGGCAGTTTGTAAGTATTCTCAGGAAGTGCAATGGACATGGAAAAGGTCGATGGCAGCGAAGCTGAAAGCCTTATCCTTCAAGCTTGGCTAAGCATCCTGTGCTCCTTCAGCTCTTACTTAAAAGCCTTCGCACTACGTGGAATTGCAAAGCTGAGAATAAGAGTACCACTTTCCAGCAGACCCAGCAGTGCTAGCCTGGCCAGTAAAAAGCAATGAATCAGGGGGTGAGGATGGAAATAAAATATTCAAGATAGCAGTCTATTGTTCCACAACTCAGGAATGCTCAAGTCAGCCCTAAATGGTAAGCTTTGGAACTCAAATAAATACAATTTTGAAAGGAATGACACAATCATTCTAATCATCACCATCATTTACCCATCTAGATGAAATGTATGTGATTACTGCCAGTATGATAGCAGCCCCAGGTGTAACTGAAATCAAGGCAGTTTTGCTGCAATTTAATAAAACACTTCACAATAAGCTTTTTGCTATAAGACAAAAAGAATTTGCAGAAATCAGCAATAGATTAAATACATCTGAAAAATCTGCCTTACCACAATCATTTCTGAAGGCTCCAGTATGATACATTCGCATCCTCGTTTTCCTCCAGACTGCTTGCCAAAACTACATAAGGACAGAAAGAAATGAAAAAGAATGAGACAAACAGCTCAGCTCATCTTTTCGGTACTAAAAGCAATCAGCTCTGGTGCAGATTACCTACTCTGCAAAACAAACAAACAAACAAAGAAAAACCAATTGGGTGAAATTATTGTACAAAAAATTCCAACATAACAGCATCATTAACATATTTTTTTAATTATTATTTACTCAGTCCCTCCCATCACAGGCTGTTATGTAAAGCTCAGATACAAAGAGCTCTCATTCCTAAGATCGCTGCTCTTTGCAGATGCCCAAACCCACTCAACGCCTCCAGCACTGGCTGCAGACCTTCTGTCCCAGCTCAGCCTGTGCCACACAGCCGGGCTCAGGTGAAGGCCTTCCCAGACAGACAGCAAATTAAAAAAGTCTACTTCATTAACAGCATCCCAACTGGATTAGCAATGCTGGAGCTGTAGCTGCTGTGTTACAAAGTCAGGCTGCCAACGGCAATCAACTTCTAACACATCAGCAGGCAAAACAAGTGAAGAATCAGCTAACTTGAAGGAAAGACTGATGTTTGCATTACAACAGGGCTAAGGCAAATGCAGAGATGAACCCTAGGAAGTAGATGTGCTTTGCTGGTTTCTGCTACGGTTACGTTTGGAAAGCACATCTGGAATTTCAGCCACAAAGCATTCGAGTTGCAGCCATCTCTATAGAAGACCTTCCCTGAAACACCACCGCTGTGCAGACCTCTGAAAAGACCTGTGCTTATAAGCTGCACTTCTACATACAAAATCTCATCCAGGACATTTGTGTTCTCAAGAAAGGAAGTGAAGCTTCAGCTTTTTCCAGCCAATATATTATTGGTGCAATCCTACAGGCTGGCTGTCAGGATAAAGCACTGCAATTAGCAGAAGCACCGCAGATTAAAATGTCAAGTCTTGATTTTATTAGTGATTTACTGAAAAAAAATAACCAGTAAGTGAAATAACTGCTATGAAGTCATACTGGAATTTTCTCATGCATGCTAGAGAAGGCCAGAAGAGCACAGGTTTCACACTGAAAATTGGTATTTTCCACACATGTAAAGCAAGCGACTGGTAGCTGAAGTTCTCACGGCTTCAGTCACTTGAAAAGCATTCACTCATGCTTTTGCCATGCAGTGTGAGCTTCTGAGCATCTGCAGTGCATCAGATCTATTCCTCCACTAACCAAAAGAGAAAAACAAAGCGAAACAAACCAAGCTTCCGCAGCACGGCGCATTTGCATTGAGGAAAAAAAAAGCTGCAGTTCTAGTTTTACTTCATGCAACAAAGAAATTTAAAAGAACAGATCTTCAGATGGAAATGTAGAGGTGTTAGGTGCAACTAGAAAATGTCTGCATCCTTTTAGAACAGAAATAATCTGTTAATAATAATAATAGTTCTGGTACAGTTGAGCTTCCCTATGCTTCTGTCGCAACATTTGTCAATTAAGCAATGATGATGCACAGAACACGAGAGGAAGAAGACATCGCTTCGATCAAAGGTCAGGCTCTGGGCGCTGCCCCTTCTGGTCCATCAAGCACTTTACAACAACCAAACACTTGCAGAAAGGTTACATTCCAACAACAAAACCCACCCTGCAGATCCTAAGGAATAAACGCCTCACGTTTACCAGTCAATAGGTCATGGTTAATTACTTCCTGGCACGCACCACGCGATGTTCTCTCACCAAGCTGAGACGTGGGCACAGTTTCCCCAGCCATTACATTCTCATCAATGAACGTAACCAGAGTCTTAAATCTACACGCCTTTATTCCACAGCCGCCTGCTGCCATAAGACTCAGCTGTACGAGCCACATCACGGCTCTTACAACCACACTGCTTGCTCCTGTCACTTGCTGCTCACCTATTACATCTGCACCAGCAGCTTTCAGACACTCACTGGCTTGTGACACGGCCACATGAGCAACATCTCCCATGTAAACAAAGGCGGCTTTGTTTACCCCCACACGCCCTGCCCTGGCCGCCACAACCTTGCTTTCCTCCTCATTCACTGCTATTCATAATTAAAAAATGCTTAAGCAATGGTATCACATGAGAAAGGAATGCAAGTTGAACCGGCGTGACGTCGTGCATTGACAGCTAATGGGGATTCAGGCCACAGGATCAGACAGAGCTGCCGACATGTGAAGCACAGACAACGTGCTCCTCAGCAGCTGCTGCTCCCCTCATTCCAGCCATCCCCATTCTGCAGCATGACTCCCTCGTGCAGACAAAGCCCCACACAAATAACACCCAGCTCTAAAAGCTCAGATCTGCAGCACTCGAGCATCTGCTTGACTTCACTGAGCCAAAGGGACCAAAGCTGGTTCCTCTCCCAGGAGCCTCCCACAAAGAAAGGCTGAGGGAACTGGGCTTGTTTAGCTTGGAGAGAAGGCGCTGTGGAGACCTTATTGTGGCCTCCCAATATTTGAAAGGAGAGTATAAACAGGAGGGGGAATGACTGTCCAAAAGGGTGGATAGTGACAGGACAAGAGGGAATGGTTTTAAACAAGGATAGGGGAGGTTTAGGGTAGATATGAAGAGGAAGTTTTTCCCCCAGAGGGTGGTGAGGCACTGGAACAGGTTGCCCAAGGAGGCTGTGGATGCCCCATCCCTGCAGGCATTCAAGGCCAGGCTGGATGTGGCTCTGGGCAGCCTGGTCTGGTCCCAAAACAGAATTTTCTGATCTCACATCTGATTTTCACATCTCAAAGCCTTCAATATAGGGATATCGAGCATCTTATAATGCTGTATTTTCCGGGAACTAGAAAATCAAAGACTGGCTGTGTAAGTTGACACCACAATTGCAGTTACTGATGACTTTCAATAGTTACCTGCAGCAATGCCCTGCACCACATTACTGATACAGCAGTGCAAAGGTATACCAAGCAAACGGCATATAATCTGCTGCAAGTATTTTGCTTTAAATGAATATTCTCATCCCAAACTGCCTGCCTGTCAAACAGCTTGCAGGAACACACAGATGAGGACAAACTGTACTTTTTACCACTGCAAGCAGAACCCAGCGACCTCACACCCTGCCCGACTCAGTAAGCTGCCTGGGTTTCTGCAAGGCGAAGTCATCTCTCACCAGAGAGTGAGAATGCACTGATAAGCTGCATAATAAAGGAAGTAAGGTCTGATTGTTAGGTTTAGGTTTTGTTTGTTGTTGTTGTTTTTTAATTTGTTTATGAATTGAAGCATTTTTTTTCCCAAATCAGAGCTCATCTTCATTTGAAAAATCACTTTCCTGAGAGCACCTCTCATGCAAAGCAGCTGCCCAGCAAAGAGGCAGCATACCTGCTGCAAGGTAACTGCTGCCCAGGCCCAGACGTCCCCATCACCTTTCTCAGCTACTACCAGACACACTACACACTACTGCAAACAGCTTGGAACATCCATCTATATTACTGAACTCCCAGTAGAAATACTCTGAGCTTAATTTCCTTGTAATTGGCCAATAAATAAGAGAAAGCCTGCATAGACTCATGATACACAGTAACACAACTGCAGTGTTTGCATGGAGAGGAGGCAGAATCCTTCCATGGTCACAGTATGGTGATCATTGACACAGAAATCCTCACAGGAATTACTGCCTTCCTGGGCAGCTGCAGAGCTGCACTGCTGCTGACTGCATTTCCAACAGCCCCTAAGCCTTTGATTTGCAAAATAAAGTAGGTAGGGAATTAAGTAACATGAATGTAGATCAGAAGTTGTATTAGAGAATCAAACTTCTGTATAATCTTCCCAAAAGAGGGGGGGGGGGGGGAAGGGAAGCAACGCATAAGGATTTAAATATTTCACTTTTAATGGATAATTCAATAGATGAGCTAAAGTCAGTAAAGGGTTACTACCAAAGTGGGTTTTCCCCATTTGTGTTATTTCTTTTTAAATTGGCAAACGTAGGTGCAGAGTTTCCAAGACACCATATGCTGTGCAGGTCCTGAGCATTTCAAAGTAACTTAATTATAAAAATATTACAATGTTTAATTCCATCAGAAAATGGTTTAAAGGAAACTTGAGACCACAAGGAGTACAGCTGAATGCAGAACACCACTTCCCATTAATGCTCAATCACCATACACCCTTTCTGCATTCGCTGTCAATAACAGCAACGTTTTGCAGGCTTATCTCTCAAGCTGGCTGCAAGCTTTAACTGGGAATGATTCTGAAGGCTGTGAAATGCACCCTCTAGATGCTGCCCTAATTATTGTGCTCAGAATCAGATGAGGTTCTGAGGCAGCCAGCACCTTTCCTACTACTGTCAGTGAGGGGAATTACTGGGGTTGGTGGGAGCTGTGGACAAGATCGTGCCATCGTTTGGTTGTAAGGAAGAGATCTGCACAGAGCCCTGTGTATTCTTTTGGCTCTTGTAGAAGATTATTCTGTGCCAGAAGAAATGTGCCAAGCGCTCATCTTGCTCTGCAACACATCACAGCCTTCTCTCAAGGCAGTGCCTGCAGAAAGCAGCACTCAGCTGTGGGACCAGCACAGAAAGCCTCAGCGGTCATCAGAGCTCACACACAGCAGGAGCAGCCAAGGCAGGATGCCTGGAAGGATGGTCAGCAGCAGAAAGATGCCACTGTGCCTTCATCACAATCTGGGAAGGCAGGAGCTCTGAGCTGCTCATTCACTGAAAGGCACAGATCCACTGTTTGCAGACAGCAGTCATACGAGGTTTAGGAGTAAAACTGATTGCTTTTGGATGATACATTCAAGGTGTAAATGTATTTGAAAACAAAATGTAAAGGTGTCTAAAGTACAAGAAATGTCAGTTGTGCAAATAGCAAGTCCTTAATCCTCAGTTCTTATCTACCAACGCTGTGAAAGCACAGCACTGGGAGCAGAGAAAACTGTGGCATAGAAGAGACTGAAATGCTTAACAGCCACTGCAAGCTGCAAAATATATTAAAAGATTGTTATCTACAAAAATTAACTTTATAAAAAATAAGCTAAGATAATTTCAACCTAAGCCACTACTCGTACAGCCAAACTGGAGTTGCTCTTTTATTATGGCCATTTTCTTTAATCCAAGCATTTGGGTTGGATTTGGGGTTAAAAAAAAAAAAAAAAGATGACCTGTTTGTAGGCAACAAATGCACTACCTGAATTTGGGATAATGGCACCAATTTCCTCCACTTGAGATTTCTGAACAGCCATTTCTGAATTTCTTGGAAGGGGCAGGAAAAGAACTGTTTGCTTTCAAGACACATCTTGGATGTTTCAATACTTTGTATTTTTCCCTTCAAGGTTCAATTCTCACAGCTGTAGGAGGTTGTCATCCACATAATTGGCTTCAGAAGTTCCTCTAGGCCCTTGATACATTTCCTATGGCTAATCTTGCTGTGAGTAATCTCCTTCAAATACCCTGTTCAAATGAATTATCTTGATTAACAAGCAAGGTTAACAGAAAAACTCTTTAACTTGCTGACATGATTTTCCTGCCACAAAATCCCCCAATCCTCTTCTTTTGTTCTGGCCATCACTTTCATGTTAGGAAGAATATTCTTTTCCTACTATGCCAAGTGTACTGATAAATCCATTCTCTGGGCAACAGGGTAATCAAAATCAGGCCACCTTTGTACCCACTATTAATGATTTGCTTACACTGTTTAAAAAAGAAAAACGAAGTCTTACAGGGCTCTTCTTATCTTCATCATCAGATGAATGAATGAATTTTATCCTACCTGCACACAAGTCTTAATCCTCCAATCTTCAATCCAATTACTGAATTACAGCTTGCACAGAATGCCTTTCCCAAGCATCTGCCCCAAATCACTCGAGAGCCTACAGAGATGCACAGGCAGCTGCCTGCTTCAGCTGGGCTATGCCTCTTTCAGGCCTCAATCCAGATATTTTACTCTTTAATGATCTGCAGAAGGACAGGAAGGTTTTCCTGAGCTGAATATCAGAATGGTAGATAATGGATAAAACAAGACATGAAGAAAAGGGGAGCCTGGCCAGCATCTCAGCCAGGCTAAGCAATGGTCTACTGGAGCCTCCTCTATCTATCAAGGTAATGGCTGGGCAGATGACAGGGAAAGGACAAGTGGTGTGGGAAGGGAGCAGGAAATTGGCAGCAGGTCTTCCCCTTCCAGTCACACTTATGGAAATTGAAAGCATCTCACCAGTAACTGTAACAGCAGTTTCACACATGATTATTAAACACAGGTACAAGGCAGTTAGTTGAAAACAAAACAGATAATAACCACTAGAAAAATGGACATATACACCCCCCTCCCCCATAGGAAGTTTGTCAAATGCTCCAGAGATAAACACACAATTGGAATTACCACATCAGTGTTACAAAGGGATCATTGGAAGGGAGTGACCACCAGCCACACGCGAGGATCCAGTTTCCAACTGAAATCCATTTGCTAACTACTATCTGTTACAGTAAATGCCTCAGTCCACCCAGTTCTTTCAAAATGAGAACTATTCCAGCCTGCCTCGTGACCTTTTCAGAGCACCAGGAGGTCTCCATAAAGCCTAATTTCTCATCCCTGGTATTTATAGCTTGCCACACATTAAGGATTCTATTTTGGATCTCACACATTTTCCCCAGGGATGCCTCAAAGCTACCACCATCCTGCATCACTTTTGTGCAGATGACACCTGTCTGCAACCTCTCCCACCTTTGCTCACGTGTTGACACATTTTTTCCAGACTCAACAAATCACATAGCTGGGCTTCGTATCTGATACCTGAAAGCTAAGCAGGATGCCTTCCAAAAAGGCTGCTGGCTGGAAGGACATCTCCACTCCCTTCAGCATCACAGAACTCTTCAAGGATGAATTTATTTATCTTTTTTTTAAAGCAGCACAGATGCATCAATACACTGAGTAATGTTTTCTTCCACACAGTTTATGTCACTGTCATGCAGGTAGAACATCAGATGCTCATTAGACAGAAAGTGCACAGCATCGAGATCCTTATCCAAAAAGGAATTACCTGAAAGGACAGATGTCCTGTCTTTTAAAACCAAACTCTCTCCCTTTCTTTAGGGCAAACAGTATTACTAAGGTTGGTAAGGCACATTTCTTCTAAAAAAATCAAGTAAAAATCAAAGCAATACTAAAATGCACTGAGAGATTCTGGAGGAAAAACAAAAGCCAAGCATACAGACACCAGCATCATAATCAATTCAGGAACTCAGGTAATTGCCATTACTGTGTTACCAACTTCCTATTCAAAGTTTGAAATAGCTTTTCTACTCTTGAGAAGATGCTTCACACCTCACTGTGCACTGTGGGCCATTTCCACTGTTATTGCTTAAGCCAAAAGAACAAGACAGAAGTAAGCAAGGAAGAAAATGACACTTTGTGTCCTATCAAAAGGAGCATCTCTGTGATACCCAAGGGGATGAGAATGAAGGCAATGCTATGCTTTCTTAGAGACACATATTTGAGCCTCCTTCCAGAATGACTTGGCTATGGACAAGGAATAATCCATAACATCAAATGCTACTTTAAATGTAATTAAACAGTGCTAATTATAGTTATGGGAAGAATAGTACTACATAATCCAAGCACTGTTTCATTGAGAATAGCCTGCAAACCATTGGTGACTGCAAATCCCTCAACTACAAAAGTGTTACGTGAGGTATTCAGACCAAGGAAAGCAACCAAACACTTTCATACTTCACTTCTCCATCTGAGATCCTGGCCCCAGAGCCCCAGGAGGACCAAGTGGGACTGGATTGTTGGTGCCAAAGTCAAAAGCTTTGAGGGAAACAAAAAGATTCAGACAGTTTCAACACCTTTTTGCCCACCTGAACTCCTCACTGATTAGCTATCCTTTCAGTTTATCTAGTTGCCCATGTCTGCACTTTCACTCCAAACCTTCAGCATATCAAAGGTCAGCTCGAATTTCAATTCTTCATTTTTCCTCCTCCCGTAAAACGAAAACACAGACAGGAACAGGTTGGTTATTTGGAAGAGGAGTGCGATCCCTTTCATGTGCTCTCAATGCAAGAGGGGACAACACATCCCAAGAGCTACACCATTTAAGCCATAATTTGCCAGCAGTTCACATAACAGAAATTTGTGACCCCTTTTCTATCTAGCAGCTATTTTTCCTCATTACCCATCATATACTGTAATGCTGTAAACTAGCAACAACAGAATTGTTTTTCTTCTTTAAAAAGAAAAAGAAATTTAATGATGCAGTTACGTGACACATTCCACAAATTCAGAAAAACAACTACCTTCATATAGGCTTTAAGTAAATCTCAGCTTGTTACATCCTCACTTGTGGCACTGCTGGACTCCAGTCCAGTTGCTGGCAGGAGATGGAGCCCATCACACAACTTCTTTTGTTGTTTTTTTAAGCACTCCTGCCTATCCTAGAAGCACACTTTCAAGATACAATGAAACAAACACTGCATGATGCACAAGGTCAAGCACAGCATCACAGCACAGCAAGGTCCAGCTCAAGTGAGATATTGAGCCTCTGTTCAAGCACATCCCAGTGCTGCAGCTCTTGGGAACCAACACGGCTGGCCTCTATTCACTTCCTTCACACAAAAATCACAGAAGCCATTAAAATACAGCCTCAAACCAAGGACAGAAACTGCATGATCTACAGCAGTGCTTTTGAGACAAGGACTTCTATAGAAAAGTCATGGAGAAGGAGTGATTCAAAAGGCCCCTGAGTTAATAAGCCAAATGCAAATTCTCTCAGACTCAAAAAATTCAGCCAGGCAAGACTTGATGGTTGGTGTTAATGAACGAAGGGTGGAAGGGATTTAAATGAAGTTAGCAGAACATTTCTGTCCACTGCACAACTTCAGGGAAAAAAAAAAAGAAAGAAAAAGTGACCTTAAAAATTGTATTAAAAAAAAAAAAATTACAGAAGCATCAACATTGGTTTGAAAACAGATCTTGACTTAACCTGGAAAAAACAACCAACTACAATTTCACCTACCTGCAAGGTGGTAAAAACATGGAGTCCTTCATGAGCACAGATCCAGAAAGCAGTATGTACCAGCATCTTGCAATAGTTTCTGAACTGTAAGAAAAGGCACCAGAAATCACTGCTAGCGACCTTCTCTTTACAGCAGCTCAAAAACACCTCACACAAAGTGTTATCCCAGCAAAGCCAGGGCTTCGTGCTCAGCAGCCAGCGCCAGGGGAAGAGTGCCACCTGCTGAGCATCCCCACCACTGCTGCCAGCCCCTCCTGAGGAGCCCAGCCTGCTTTTTTGCACTGGTTTCTTGGTGCTCGCAGCCACGCTGCTGCTGCCAACGGAGCTCCAGCTGGTGGGCACCACCCAGGCACCAGCACTGCTACCCCCAGCTCTTGTCAAAGCTCTTAGCCAGCCTGACTGAGCTTATGTGTTGTAAGTCTTGTATCCACAACTGCTAAAAGAGGAAATGTTGTATTACAGCATGCATTGCAGTGGTTTTGTTTACACTTCTGCTGGAGAACTCCCACCAGCAATATGGGTACTTACCAAAAGAGAACTTGGTTGCCCTTGTATCTCTCATAGCGAGCGCTGGATGACATTATTCTGAAGGAGAAGGAGACATTTAATTTCAATGGTAATCCCCAAAGATCATAAGCCATTAATCACCACATTTCAGCAGAAGCGCTTTAAGGCTTTAAGACCTCAAACTCAACTGTTTTTGTTCTAAATAAAGGATGTGCTTTACCAGAAAATTCAAATTATTACGGTGTTCTTCATTAACCAAATAGATAACATTCAGCTTGTTCTTAAATCACTCCCACACGTTGGAATTAGCCATAGCAACAGAATTGAAGGCACTAAAACACTTCCAACGCACTTTTTGTGCTTTGTTGGCCTTCCATTTTGTGTGTTCTGAGATCATCTGGATGTCTGAAACAGTCAAAGGCATCTGCAACCCGGAGCTAACATGGGGTACTTCCTCCACAACCCCTTGCAGACAAATGGCAGTAAGCCCTGCCCTCGTTGTCAGCAGAGCTCATTAGCTTGCACTCTGTGCCACAGCACTGCAGTGACACAGCTCACATTCTGCCACCTCTAAGTGCAGGCAGAGAAACCCCTGCTCACCTCCACAACACACAGCCCGGCAGCACCACTTCCACAGTACTTTACCTCAGCTGATGCTCCCTGAAGTGTGAGAGTATATCCAGCCCATGAAGGAAGGAGTAGATAGTATTTAAGTCCTAAAAAGACAAAAATTAAAAAAAATTTTTTTTAAAAAAAAAAATGTGAGCAATTGCAATTTCATTCACAGCGTCTAATCACTTTTTCATTACTTTCTCCAATACTTTAGTAAGTTCCACAGCCTCATAGGAAATGGCATTGATGCTCACAGCCCAGCTCAGCAGCCAGGCTGGGATGCACAGAATGCTCACGCTTCAGCTGCAGCAGCAATGGCTGCACAGTTACCTGAGCAAGGCTCTGAAGCAGCCTGCTATTAAAATACCTCTGAAAATATGATGTACATGAATGGGTACCGCAGCAAACGCGGTATAACAAGCAGTATGACTTCTCATATTGGATGAATAGCACCACTAAAACATTTTAACACCTGTTTAAAGAGGCAAGAGATCAGGCAACTCTGTAAAAATGCTTTGCTAAGAGCAAAGAACGTGAGAAAAGCTAAACCATACAGCACAGTGCAGAGGGCTACAGCACCTTTCCATAACACGGTACAAGTGACTTTGCACCCATCTCAGACCCAGCTGCAGCACAACAGGCCTCTGGCTCAGCCCAGCACCAGCAGCTCCTCCAGCACACTCTGACAAAGGCACAGAGCACACAGGTTTGGATTCATCTCCCTCCTCCTGCTGTGAGGGCTCAGCATCACACAGCCACCTGTCAGCAGCTATGGACAGAACCAACTTTCATGAAGCAACAATATTCCAACATGCAGATGATTCCACGTGAAAGAGAGGACTTTATGCAGAACAGGTAATTAGGAGAAGCAGCAGTTTGAGCTCCTCTCTGCACAGAATTCTTTTTATTCACCAAAATATCTGTGCTGTTGGTACAGACCACACGTCAAAGGAAGCTCACCAGGGCCATTCCTCACCCTGGTTTCTGTCCTGAGCAGGTAGGCTGCTGGCTTTAACAACGTGCTGTGTGTGTTATATACCAGTGAGTCTCCAGCTCAGCCTCAGAAAATATGCTCTGAGTTCTCAGCACTGCATTTATACAGCATTTGCAAAAGGGAAATCAATATGAATGCTAGCATGAAAATTTACAGTGGGTTTACTTTAGAAAAGTTCTTTGGCTTAATACCCAGTGTTTAGAAATATAGCGGATACGGACCGTCGTACCAAATGAAAGGTCAAATGTAATTGCAGGCCATGTAAAACCAATAAAACTCCCACTTTTTTTTTTTAATGTCATTACCAAGCCCATGAAAGTTAAACAGACGGCCTGAATGCTTAGCATTCATATCTACAAAGCCAGGATTTCCCACCGCCCAGCCTCACTGCAACACCAGCTGCCCACCACCACTGCTATGAGCTGTTCAAGCTGTGTGCAGACAGAGCTGGTGCTCCTTCATTGCTCTGGCTGCATCTCCAAGAGGTGACTGCATCCTCAGGGCAACACTGTCCGGAGCAGGGCAGCTCCTCTTCATAGAGCAGAGCATGAGACCAGGAGCGGTTACTTTAAAAACCTGATGTGTGCTGCAGCACCAGCCCAACACCTAACCACAGCACAAAGGGCAGAGATCACCCCTGCAGATCACCGTGGCAGAAAGTGCCATAAAAACAACGATGCCAAAGTGCAACAGTAAATGGCACACGAGCAGAACTCGGAGCACTCACTCCCTGAGAGCCTACAGGCAATCTCTGCCAATGTATGAAATGATTGCTAACAATAAAGCCATTCCACCATGTGCACAAGGACCAAGGTCCAAGTTGTTGGGTTATTTTTTTTATTTTGTAATCTGCACTTTTAGAGCTTTTAACCACCCTGAAACTAAAACACCCTTTAAATAGTACATCCCAACACGCTCTTCAGACTTCAACAGACAACTGCCCGTTCCGGTTTCCTTATGGAGGGGTCTGCCCATGTTTTCTGTCCAGCCAAGTGACATTACAAAGGGCACAGAGCAGCAAGCAGTGGTTGTAAACGCTGCCAGGATGGGCTTGAGAGCCATGAGGGCTGGGATGCGGATGCTGCAGCAATCCCTGTGCTATGGGAGCAGCAGCGTGCAGCGCCGCCCGCACACTGTTACTCACCCAGGAAAGCTGCTGAAGCACAGCTCACCCCTGTCCTAAGGACAAAGGGATTTCACAGCCTTCTTTGAGTTTTATTTGAGTTAACTTTTAACAGCTTAACATCCACTCTCAGTAAGGAGTGCCTCTGCCACCCCCTGAGGCTGTATCACCTCCTTCGCCGTCGCCCTTTAATCCATGGAGAAGCTGTAGGGGTTGGGACGGAGGATCCAGGGACAGAGGAAGAGGATTTGTTTCGAGAGTTCTGCTCACAGCTTTTTCTAAACAAACCAACCACAGCTCAGCCAGCACAACTGCGCTCTGTTAGAAGCACACTCACTTGCCATAGGGTGGTAATAAGGTTTCTAAACCCTCCTGGGATGCTAAGGGCACTTTGGAACAAGGATGAAATTACTGCATCAGAAGTAAACATCAAACAAAAAGCTGATGTTCTGTATGATGTGACCCCAGCCAGGTGTCCCAGTAACACGTGGTTATTTTAAAACACCAAGCAGGAAATCTGTTCTGTTTTGAAGGAAAGCAGAGTAAACAGTTCCAACATGACCTCATTGTTGTGCATTCTGATAAATCACCCCAAGAGCCACCCTCAGCAGTCAAAGGGGTACCAAGGAAACTGAGGAAGCCATAAATCCCTCCACAACCCTTCTAGCACTGCCCAGCACATTACTTGTAAGGGCTGAGGAAGGAGTCCCCACCTACACCTGGTACACCATGCAGCACCAACCCAGAGCTCTGGGCTTCAGATGCCTTCAATGAACAAACTGGCCTGAAGATAAGGGTTTTGACATACTCTGGGACAACAGCTGAATGTCTGAATTAAAGTACTTATTTAAAATGTCTAGATTTCGGTAAAGCAAACAAAAGCAGTTCTTAGGAAACAGACAGCAAGCTGCCAGCAGCTCTCCTCCAGCCTGCCTTGCCTCACCCCGCAGTGATTCAGCAGGCTCCTTATATAGATTGAATGCATCTTTCATTAGGAATCCTGCCAGCCTCAATACAGACTTTGTCACCTGTAGGGGGTGCAGCAGAAGAGAGGAAATGTTGCTCAGCATGGTTTATGGTTTTCATTGCTTCCCTTCCTGTTACTTCACCAAAGGCTGGAATCCGCACCGTTTCCTTTACTCCCTGTTTAAGGCCAATTGTAAAAATAGTCCTCCCAAATTCTTTCCTGATGGAGTAACACAAGAAATAAAAACACAGAAACATTCTCGAGCTGCCTGACCCACGTTCCGTATATCCACAGATCACTGTGGCAGAGGCACTGACCCCAGGACGCACCCAGCTCCGTCCCTCACGTGGGAACAAATCCATCCCTTGGCTGGGTGACCACAGCAGGACGGGGCACAGCCGCTCCAGGCCCCCACCAGTACATGCCCTGTTTGGTGGCGAGGCTATTTGACTTTATTAACGTTTACATGCAAAATAACGCTGCCTTTGGGCTCTCCACTTAGAGCCGGGCAGCACACCAAGAGCAGCAATTCCCTTTAAAGCATCCTCCTGCTTAGCTAGTGGCCTTTAAAAGAAATGGATACACAAAGCTTAGGCGTTATTAGGGAGAAAAGATGGATCGCTCCATCACACAGCACTCGCACAGGACAGCAGAGCTGAAGGAACACTACTAAGGAGCAAAGCATGTCACACCACTTGATGCAAGAAATACCAGAAAATCCAAAAGCCAGCCTGAAGTGCCTCTTGTCCAACACAGCAGCAGCCTTGAATTGCTCAGGCTGCTCCCAGTGACGTCTGTGTGAAGTGAACCGGTTCAGCTGCTTCAGGGCTACACAGCATTACTCAGGACGAAATCAGAATGTATTTCATGAAGAAATCTTCTCTCTAAAGAAGAGCAACAAGTGAAACCTCCCTGGCCTCAATTAGCAGTCTGCTCACTCCGGGCGTTTATTTAAGAAAAGCTGAGCTTTCCTAGGATCTTGCTAAAAAACCCTGAATTGTTTACGATGATTTTATAGCACAGGATCACTGCAGGCAGACAACAGAACAGCTTCAGATGGCCAAGGGACAGCCTCCTCATGTACCCATTATCAGACAGCTCCAGGTACTGGCCATGTTGGGACATGATACTGGGCAACATCCCGGGCTGTTCCACCCCACGTGGCCCAGCTGGCACACGCTGCTCCTGCCCACTGTGCTGCCCTCATCCAGCAGGAACAGATGCAAGGAACAGCATTTCTGCTGTGAATGCAGGAAGTACAACTGACAGCATGAGTTAACAGCACAGCCACCAAGAGGAAACTAAAAATCTAGCTTCAGTTTTTCTGGACTGTCAGAAGTAATGTTTGCAGGCCTGGATTGGTTTTTCTTCCTGCAAACGCAACATGTCTCTCAAAGGGGCTCATGCAGTTTCCTATGTCTTAAATGCACTTCCCTACAACATGCATGCGTGGCCACAGGCACAGACTTCAGAATTACATTTCACCCCTAGGAATAGAAGTATCCTTAACACAAGTTGAAAAAGGCAGATCTGCTTTAAGAACGGAGGCTCCAGAGCCACCACTACAGCTTATTTATAGGCAGAAAGCATCGCCACGCGACTACTCATTTCCAGGAGAAAAAGAAAAAAATAAAGCAAAGTTCTTCTATATGAAAATAAAACAAAAAGCGTCTCTGCTCCCCAACAACTCCCCCACCCAGAACAGATAAACAGCCTCCACCCATGAACCCTGGACCGCGACGATAGAAGACTGTGGTAGAAAGAAAAACACTCGAAGAATGATATTTTTTATTATTGTTTTTACTGCTGTTTCATCACACTGAGTCAGCACTTCTGGAGCCCCCGCTTTGCACAAGAGGGAAGAAAGAGTAAAAACTTCCTTTGGGTTTTGCAGAGCAGATCCTGAGGCCCCAATTGCAGGGCCAGGAGCATCAAACAGCACAGCTCCCAGGCATCAGTGGGTATCTGATGCATGGCTCTTATCAAGGCTCAGAACACACGTACAGCAATGGAAAGTTACCTTTAAGGAAAACACTGCTATAAAGCTACCATACACTCATTACTTCAGTTTTAGTACATCTTTCAGATTTTTATGTTGAGCTTAGAAAACCCAAAAGCAAGCTGAGCTCACAGCTCAACCACACGGGGAGCTCAGAATGCCCAGAATTAGTCACAGCACTCACACCTACCAAGGAGCAGGGGTTCCCATCAAGTGTTGTTCAGTAAGAGACTAAAGAACACAAGAGCAACAAGTGCCAACAGGTGAAAAGGGAGCCTTCAGGCTTCCAGATCACCCCTGCTTCCTAGCCGAGCAGCTCACTGCTTATCACTACTCGCTGCCCCCAAATAGCTGTACTTGGGTTAAACAGGCTTCGTCCCAGCCCCAAAGACACCTGCTTGCCTGCTTCACAGAGAAACTAAGAGGAACAGGTTTGAAAGCACAAGGGAAAAAAAAAAAAAAAAAAAAAAAGAGAATTGGGCAGGGAGGGCCTGAATTCTGAAACCCTAAGGAAAAGGTTCTTATAAGAAGTTTGGCACAGGAACCCAGGGAGAAGGAGAAAGGAAGCAGACGATGAAATCTGAAGGTCCATTACTGACAGCTCTGAGTGCCTGCACACAGCTTGCTCCACCAAGCACCTGAGTACATGGTGTGGCTGTGGCCATGCTCATCCAGCACAGGATTTGCTGGTGCTGCTTCCCCCTCAGCCCTGCTGGAGCTGAACTCAGCAGCAATGACGTTCTACCACTGCTGCATCTTGCACCACACATCCGTCACTAAGCTCTGTTTGACGTCACAAGCTCAGAGAAAGACTAACAGGTTGAACAGAAACACTTCACTGCAGTTAGTTCCCAATAAATGGGAATAAATAAACGGGTCACCATAACATGCAGTTTTGTAACAGTGTATTTATAATTTTTTTCATATATCATGAAGTATTTCTTTGCGAAATCAAGGAAGCAAAGAAAGTTTGTCAGGAAATTAAGTTTTGCTTAATAAATAATACTGAAGTCAACATGAGATCTCTCACCAATATTGTAACTTGAGTTACCTGCTCGGATGCAGGCAGTGGAAAGGAACCCAGCTCTGCAAACTGTCTCAAAACAGCTTGGTACAGCAGCAGAGTATTAAAGTCATCACACTGCTTCCAGTTAAAATACTGTGTTTTCATTCATCATTAATGACAAGGCATCAGCAGGTTGGGGGGGAAAAAAATAAGAGAAGATGGCAATTGCAAACAAAGCATTGCATGAAAAGTAAAGCTCTCCCACAACCTCTTTCAATTAAACCAATGAAGGAGTAAAAGAAAAAGTCAATCTCCAGCTCCTTCATACCCACAACGCCATCAGAGATGAGAAGGAAAGCAGCAAGGAGCCGAGCAGCAGCTCCTGCTGAGCCCTGCTGGAGGACTCAACACATGGGGAGCAACCACCATTCTGCCCCAGAGAGAAGCTGTGATTATCTGAATGCTGATCCTGATAGCTAAACTCCAATACAGCTACAACAACACACAGGTATGTCAGCAGTTCTGTATGTGTATGCACACACATCCTCAGCAGAAAAAAAGGGAAATCAGTAGCTCTTAGTGCCCTTGCCTGCAGGGCCACAAAGCAAGGCAGGTTTACCCTGCTGCCACACCTGAACACAAACTACTGCAGCAGAACTCAGAATGCTGGCAATTGGCTGCTGCTTTAAGATCTGCTGCTGTGGTTCTCAGCAATACCTGCATCAGAAACCACAACGGAGCTGAGGAGGAAATTTAATGATGAAAATATATGAAAAAAGGTTTGAAGCCCAATCAGTGGTAGTATGAGAGGTACAGGTATCTTTCCTGCTAATTACAAATGATCATTTAACCATCAGAACATAAAATGAAGGGGCCATGTTGAGCTTGATATACATGGAAGTTCTCCTTCAGCCAGCTCAGAGCGACCAAAAATCAGAGGCTATTTATTCTTACCTACACGGACCTCAAACCAGCCAAATCACAGCTGCACCATTCCAGCGAAACCACAATCACCACCCATTTGCAATGCAACACCCCCAGGGACTCCTCCATCACCTCACTCTCCCTAAGAGTTAACAGTACTCTATGGATATAATAAACCCACTTTTAAACATCAGTATCTCAGTGTTGAGTAGATGACTTCTGCTTGCTAAACTGCCATTATTCACTGCACATGAAAAAACACCCAGTGCTAACTTATTCTGAGCCCCAAACAGGTTTCCAGAAGCAGCGCCATGCATTAAGACTCAGACTTTTGTTTCATCAGCTCATGTTGAAGGCAGGCACAGGGTGAGGAAATGCAATGCTGGGGCCACCAACAGAATGCTGCAATGCACCATTACAACACAGGTCTCTGGACAGTTGTGCACGTGACAGTAGACATGGAGAACACACACAGCCCCATACACCCCCCCCAGAGGAACAGAAGGATCCTGTATTGCAGCTCAGGCATTTTACTCAATATGGCTGAAATTCAGGCACCCATATTCTTGAGCAGCACTCACTCACAGCACAGCAGTGCTCAGTGGGACAGCCAGCCCTCAGCAGCACCTCCTGGGGCACCCACAGCCCTTCTTCAGGGCACAAGCACCCATGACAAATGCTTGAAAGGGAAAAGAAAAAAAAAAAAAGCATCATTAATGTGCACCATACTGAGTGCTAAATGCTGTCACCTCCAAATTCTCTGCAGCCACGCTGGCAGGATTTGAGAGATGTAAAGTAAGGGAAGTTTCCAGCTTTTTCAACATGGCAGTCATGCTGCCACCAATCATGCAGCGCTGCCCAGACTGCTTGCTGCAGGTCTGCTGTGCTCCATCAGCCCCTTTCAGGCACTGTGCACAGAGAAAACCAGCAGCACTTGTGAACACCACCCACCAGTGGGTCCTTCGCTTCCGTATGAGGGCTGCCCAGCTGTGAGAAGGACCACTGTGTCTTTCACAGAATCCTCAATCGAAGACTAAATGTAGCTTCTGAAAATTCAGAGTGCAGCAAGTCAGAAATGTGAGCACAGTCTCCTCTTTCTTGGGCAATACTTACAGCATAATGGCATCTCTTGTCTGAAGGAAAAAAAGCAGCAGAGGGACAGCCAGGTTCCACCAGTGAGGTTTGCAGGGCAGATGGGGTTACGTACACTGTTGCTTCTGTCTTGGAAGTCGTAATTTTATAGATAGAGCAGCGACATGAAAACACAGCTTTTCCTAAGCTTAAAGCTTTAACTTGCATGCTCACGTGGGCTTTCTTGCATCTACGAAGCTATTTTCGATAACTTTTGTTATTAAGGCCAGAAAAAATACAATTAAAAATGCTGCCAAAATATTTCTTAAGGGAGGACAGGGCAGGATGCCATAAATTCACAGGACGTCACAGCACAGGAAAATCTCAAATGGAAGAAGGTTCTGGTAGCAGGCAGTGACAAGACAGCATTCCTCCAAAATGCTGATATGGTTGGATGAGATGAAGGTTTTCAAATAATAACTACTGACCTGTGACTCACAGACAAAGTAATTATTAGCCAATAATTTGATATCACAGACTTATAGTAAGAAGAAAATACCGAAGTGTGATAATTTAGCTATCCAAATATTCCTGCCCTGGAAAATGCTTCCATACAGCTCTTAACTCTATGCTAATAAGTCCCTTGAGCCTTACAGCAGCTCACACTCTGAGCTCACACCCAAGTCTCACCTACAGAGATGCTGCCCACAAGATAGATCCTGGAAACTGCCAAAGAAACATGGCCCAGGTTCCAGGGTACAGTTGGACAACTGAGCACAGGTCACAAGTGACAGGCATGCTGTATCCCACCCTCAGCTCACTGTCACATTTTCTCATTTCTTCCTTTACAGCAGCACTGTCAATGATGGTTTAGTTCAGTAAATGGGCACCCACCAGGACAGGAGGAGCTTTAAGCTCTGTTCCCAGCAAAGCTGGGCTGACAAAGCAGCTACAGAGCACGAGGAGGGAGGACCACCTCCTGCACAAGTACCAGACAGTCCCACCAGCTCAGCAACCCCATAAACCCTCCTGCAGCCACCCTGTGGGTCACATGTAACATCAGCTACACGAGACTTTGCTGAAGGAAGCATTATCAGCACAAATGGAAGCAGAAAGTTTATTGACAGGAGGTCAGTAGCCTAACACAGGACTGCCAGCTTCCTTCCTACTTCAAGTGGGAAACAGGAACAGAAACTCCCTCTGCAACAAGTTGGGAAGATCACTTCTACTTGGCCAAACCAAGGCAGCCTATCACCAGGCTGTGACAAGAGCATAAAAACCCTCCCAGCCAACGTCCAGCAGCAGAAGTGATTCAAGACCTCACAACTCTGAATACACAACACACAGTAAAGGCAGAACTCGCTCTCCAGCTCTTGTAAATGCAAACTGTCCAGGTGAAAAGTATTATCACAACCCTGGAACTCTGTCTGAAGGAATTCCTATGTGGACAAAAAGTCAAACTGTACATGCCACAGCACAATGCAAATATCCTATCCCTGCAGACTGAGAGGACCAACATTTATTAACCATGGAGGATGGGACTGCCTAAGTGTCAACACTTCACAGCCTTGTTTTTCCAATTAAGAGATAATTTTGTAAGGCAGTTATTTATTTATTTATTTAACTTGTTCTGCTACAACTTGATGCTCTCTTAACATGCTAAAAGACAACCAACAACTAGCAGAGCTAAGGAACCTAGAGAAGTCAGGTGCAGGATGCCAAATAGCTTGTGCATGCTTCCCTGGATAAAGGGTATTTTCAAAATACTGTATTGAAATCACCAAGAAGAGAAGCAAGGTGAATCATGGTTTCAGCAGATAGAGGAAAACCCTCTGTACTTTAAGCCTGAGGTCACTGGAACAAGACAACCACCCAGTTCTAGGAATAACTTGAGTGAGAATGCAGGCATTAGCAAAGCAGTGTTATGGCAACAGCAAACCTCTCATGAGAAGAGCCATCAGAGTTCCTGCTATTCTTTATAGATCTATTCTGTAATAATCTATTCTGTATAGATCTAGAGCTTTATAGATCTATTCTGTAATGTACTTCCCAATGAAAACAAGTTTGCACGTGTGGAGTGTGAGAGGAGAAACCCCGCAAGCTGGAAGCTGACCCAGAAAGTTCAGTCCTCAAGAGCATTCAGCTTCTCTGCCACTAACAAGACCAGCACAAGCCACTTTTTAATGCTAAGAGACTCATTTCCACTTACATATTACCAGCTCTTTACACTCTCAGGATGGGATTACAGGCACACTGCAGTGCACAGGATTATCAGCCAGCACAAAGCCTGCCATGGATGCTCACTGACTGCTCCAAGGTATTGCAGGCTTCCCTCCTGGGAAACAGGGCCTGGGCACAAGTGAGCACTTTCCCTTCCAGTTTCCTTCTGCACCACACTTATTTCTTCAAGACCAAGCGTTATTTTTCATTTGTGCTGCAGACACCCAGCTGGCCTTACATAAAGCGATACAAGAATCAGTTTTGTCAAAGTTCAGTATTACAGAAGCACTCCTTGTAGAGCTTACAAGAAGTGAGTTTTGCCATGCTACTCAAAGGATGCTCTTTTACAAATAATTACATTTTTTATGAGGACTTTTAGTTAGCGTGGTATTTCAGGGTTTAATACTGTCTCTGAGGAATTGAACCACCTACACGTTTTGACTGCCTGCCCTCCACCTTTTTGCAGTTTTGGAGAACAAAAGCAGAACAAAAATGTATTTTTCTTCCATTTGGCAACTTTTCCAAATGCCAGCAGTACTTGCAGTTCTCTCCCACCTCCCTCCACACCCTCTTCTCACTCTTCCTTTCTGTTCCAGCATCTCCATGGAGTTTCTATTGCAGGGTTACTAACAAGGCACTGGGCTGGTCTTTTAGCTCAGATTAGGTTTTGTAAAACACTCTTACTACATAAAGGCCCTGAAAGTCACTGTTTAAATTCAGATAACGCCATGGAAGGGTGGGTTATTTTGTGGGGTTTTTTTTTTTCCAAGGTTACATTACATATTCCAATGTTAATTCATCAACAACAACTTTTTCTTAAATAATTACTCTGCAGATGTAACAAAGTGCATGACTCCACAGCATGAGGAAAGACAGGCATTAAAGGAATTAAGTTCAAGAAAGAATTCCAGGACTGCCTGATAATTTCTGGTTTCACTCCTACAGCTGTCACAGCTGCCATTAAAATGAGAAACCAGTTTTTCAGGAACAGTAACTGGAAGCAAGGATAGGAAAAGTCATCTTAGAGCAACACCACTTCCAACACTCCCTGGAAATCACTGAGAAGCTGTGCCACCTCAATGCACTACGGCTTTGTTTGCTGCTTTAGGGATGTTTAAGACTTGGATGATGCAGAAGCTGTATTATCTTGTGAAAATAGAACTAAACAGCTTCCTAGGGGAAAGCTGCAGGGAGCAGTTATCTGCTCACCAGCCGGGCACCCAAAGCCATGACCTGCCCACCCATCAGCAAGAGAGCATGCTGTCACTGCAGCACTACAAGTCTCCACTGTCAGCAATATTCAGAAAATAGGAGCTGTTTCAACCTCCTACAAGCTAGATTTACAGCCATCTTATCATCACAGCTTAGAAAAACGGGCCTTGCAATATTTCATCGATTAACTCCCTGACCTAATCTGCAAAATCCTCTCTGCTGAGCTCCCAGTCCTCCATTTGCTGTGAAGATGATCAAGATGCAAGCTGCTGTCATCTCTGCTCCTCACAGCTGGGAGTTTTGGGATGCAAATCGCCACTTTGGCCAACAGCTTGAGAAAGATCCACAAATACTCTCTGCGTGAGCTTCCAGCATTCACTAACAGCCCCACAGTGAAAACAGCGAGGTTCTGTTTGATGGTAACAGCCCAGCTACAAAAGCCTTGCTGACAACTGTACTGCGAGGCCAGAAAACCCCAGAACCACTGAGCAGGGCTTCTAAAGCCAGAACAGAACACAAATACACAGGGAACAAAAAATAAATGCACAGAATCAGATGGACAGGCATCAGAAGACCAGCAGGTGAAAGGGGAGAGACTCAGGGAAGGCTCTGTGCTCCCAGAGTCATCTCACAGGAAGAGTGAGAGCTTGATGTATTCTGGAGAGATTTAATTAGGGATTCTTACCAACACCCACACCAGTTTCTCAAATTCCTTTAACCCACCAGCACTGAATCAACAGGCACAACGCTAATGAAATGGAACCAGAATATTTCCCTGTGCTGGGATGGTAACAGAACGCAAAGCTTGAAAAAACAAAGCAAGGAAAAACAAATCAGAGCCTGTTTCTGGCCGAGCTGACCCTGCATGCACCCAGGGCACACAGAACACCAGGCACAGGAGGCTGCCCCAGGCTGGGGCCCATCAGGCTGGCCTCACACATCACACCTGTAAGAGGCTCAGAAAATAGCTTTAAAATGCTTGTTGTATATTCATATACCTGAAAAGGCAGCTAAACACCACACATTTGGCAGGTAACAGATCCCTGTCCACACACATGGAGGCACAGTGCGGCCACACCAAACCTCCAGCTGTGTGGCCCCGCTTCCTTCAGATGCACCACAACGAGCAGCAGCAGTGGGATGGGAGGGAAAAGCAGCTTGTCTCTTTGCTTAACGACACACAAGAGAAATACTGTGCTCTCCTAGCACTTGCTTAAGACTTTCAGATCCCACAGCCTCATCTCAAGGCATGCAGGAAGCCACAAGCCCAACGGTGCTGCTGTCCTCGCTGTTCAGGCTCAGCTCCATCTCAGCCCATCAGCCGAGGAGCAGCACTGCTTCCTGAAGACAAAGGAGACGCCTGAAGAGACCCACTCACTGCTACCCCAAAGCAGAGCCGTGTTCTTCCTCCCCACCTCGTTTCCACCAATCAAACAGGCAGCTATGTAGAATCATTAAGGTTAGGAAAAAAAACCTCTATGATCAGCCCCAACCCAGCCCACCATGCCCACTGAGCCATGTCCCTCAGTGCCACATTCACACTCCTCTTGTGGAGTCAACATCCATGGAGGTCTTCAAGGATGGCAAAGAAGCTTTTGGCCTTGCATGCTGTGAGACACCAAGCCCAAACCCTAAACTTTCTGCAAACAATGCCAACACACGAGCCATTGTCCATGGAGTTATTAGCATGCTGTAATTTGATCTCCTCTTTAATACATACATGCTCCATATAGCAGACTTCCCATTACATGCAGGAATTCGTGTGAGTCACGGCACGGAGCAGTTGGGAACTCTGCACTGAGCAGCAAACTCAGCTGGTTCAGGCTGACCACCGAGCAGGCTGGAACAGGCAGGAGAAAAGGGCCAAGGAGCCAGCTTACACTGAACGACCCTTCAAGTGCCGTGCATGCAACCCAAAAGCATCACCTGTAGAAGCACCACCTGCACCCTTCCACTTGCACAAGGCCGGAGGTGAAAACACTCCACACTGCAGTGCCAACAGGAGCAGAGGTTGCAGCCTGCTGAGACTCAGGCTCTGCACACCAAGCAATGCAGCAGAAATGCCACACTGCAACCATAAAACAGCACAATTGTTATAAAAACAACTAACCTCAAGAGCTCAGGCACCTCCACTCACATTTCCACCTGAGTCTGTTTCACTCCTGCCCCAGCAGTCCTACCCAGGGCTGCTTCCTACCACCTCACCCACAAGATGGGTTGATATGGAAACTGATGCTAAAAACAAAGAAAAGGAAAAAGAAGAAAACCACCACCCAACAAACAGCCGTTATTTGCTCCACTTGTTTCATATTAAATACTTTGTACAAGGGCATTTTGTTAAGACAGAGTTGAAACTTAAGGAGCAGCTATTCATTAATACCATAATGACACTTCAGCAGAGCCAGGGTACGTACAGAGTCCTGAAATCTAATTTATTTGCCTGGAATCTAAATTTGACTGCACTCAACAGGCCTTAACTGTTAAGAAAGCTGGAAAAAAAATACTTATTTGCTCAAACCACCGGCAAAGCTCCCTTGCAGGTACTGCAGACAGACAACAGCTGCAGAGCATCCACGCCAGACGCCCTGTTCTGCAAACATGGCACTCCGTCCAAGACTCAGAGTAACGGTATTTGCATCTGAGACATAAATAATCACAAGGCGAATATGAGCAACACTGGAAGAACAACAAAAACAAGCTCAAAACTTGGTCAGAAACAAACAAAAATCCCTAAGAGGCATTCAGCCTCTTACAGAGCAGTATTTACACATTAATGTTTGGTTAAAAAAAATAAATAAATAAATTGGTAGATGCTCCAGTGCTGTAAGTAGGTTGCTCCAAAGTAATGCCTCATAATTATTTCCATGGAAAGTACGACAAAGAGCACAACTCGATACAGCAAGTTCTCTTCTACACAACACTCTTTTCAACACCAGTGGCTGTGCATTTCTGCCAGCAGTGAATAAGAGCTGCATGCTGTGCTCATACAAACCTGCCCCAGCAAACCCCCACTGCTGCTGTCACCACTGCTCCTATGCACCACCCACTGCCTCGCTGTGCTGACAGCCACTGCCTGGTCTCCAGAAGCGTACTGAGACCACACCACATCAACAAGCACTTCTGGCCGGGCCAAAAAGCAGGCAAACCAACTGTACTCCTCAAGTGAGGAAAACAACTGAGCAAAACCACAGAAAAATGCCACTAATTTTAAGCGAGACTTTGCACTCCAGAAAGGCATGAATTCTGTGCTCAGCCACGACAGATTGGCAATGCCAGATAATTTCATTACCCAGAAGAGAACTGTTGCTGCCAGCCCCAGGAAGGGGGCACTACGAACCGCCTGCACCAGCCAGCAATACCTGCATTGACTGGGCTCTACTGGGATTGTTGGAATGAAAGATGGAGTAGGATCCATCAGAGAGCACCACTCTCCCTCATCCAAAGACACTGAGAGCTGTCGGCCGCTAACATGGCTCATTTTTTCACAAGGCTGCATGTAAAGTATTCGTAATTATATTACAACACTTATATTCTTGTAACTGCAAACAGTAACTGTTGTCGTGAGTACAGAAGGGCAATCTGCATACAGCATGGAACTATCCAACCAGGAATTTATTAGCAGTAAATTGCAAACACATACAGATACATTTGCAATCTCCTTCTCAACCCAGAGATAACCAATGCCACGGGGGAACAGCTGTTTACAAGGGTGGACAGTGATAGGACAAGGGGAATGGTCTTAAGCTGAGACAGGGGAGGTTTAGGTTGGATATTAGGAGAAAGTTTTTCAGCCAGAGGGTGGTGAGGCACTGGCACAGGTTGCCCAAGGAGGCTGTGGATGCCCCATCCCTGCAGGTATTCAAGGCCAGGCTGGATGTGGCTCTGGGCAGCCTGGGCTGCTGGTTGGTGACCTGCACACAGCAGGGGGTTGGAAGTGGATGAGCACTGTGCTCCTTTCCAACCCAGGTCATTCTGTGAGTCTATGAATTTGAGATGCCTCTCTCCATCCCGTTGCAGCTGCACACAGACCAGCCCAGGGGCCCTGCAAGGTGAGGAGCTGAGGATGCGCAGAGCTGGGCAGCCCTTCAGTGCACTGTCTGGGAGCTCCTTACAAAGGCATCAAAGCACAGAGCTGCAGAAAAATCTATTTCCCACAGCACAACCACTGCCGTTCAGTTGGGGCTCCAGAACTGCTGCCTCTTGACAAAGGTTTAGAAAGCTCAGCTGTAAAAGAACTTATCACTAAATAAAACCAAGAGGTAAAACCTAAGACAGAGTTAAGCAGTAGGAAACCACGGCAAGGGTCAGGTTTCCATTGTCACCCTTTGCCAGTTTCAGAAGAGCCAACACACAACAAGGGATTTTTATTAAACACGAAGCAGCACATGCAGCTTCATTCAGTGTGCATCTCTTTTTGGGGTTAGGATCATTGCAAGAAGCTCAGGTTTGTTGTTAGGATCATTGCAAGAAGCTCAGGTTTGTAGTGAGTGCGCAGTTCTGATTACATTAAAAAAAACTGCTCAAGAACGACACTGTCATCATCAAACACTGCTACAGTGAGAGCTGCACAAAGCACCAATGTGAGCAAAGCCAAACCCACTGCTTCACCTATGGAGTTTACAGAAAATCATTAAAAAGGATAAAAAACACCCATCAAAATACGAGTTATTTCTGGAAACAAGAAGCAGATGTTCTCCTCTGTTTGGCTCAGCTGTGCTACAGTACAAGAGTGCCTTTGTTATGCTGTCAGCAATAATGTATTTTATTTATTACAGCCATTTTATAATGCCCATCAATGCACTATTTGTGCATGATTTAGATCCACGCAGATCTAAATCTCTGCGTATGAGCTGTCGAGAAGCATCACATGCACGCTCCAAATAGCAGACTCTGTTATGACACAATTGTGTAAATTAGGGGTTTTTTTCCCCCCTTTCCACTGTATTAATAAAAAGGGAACAGGAAGAGGAGGAGGAGTCGGTATTGCCAAATCAAGTTGAATTAACATTAATCACGAATACCCAGACAAGACATAGCATAAAGTTAGGAAAATACAAGAGCTTACAGTATAAAAATAAACTCTGACTCTTTGAAGCCCAATAAAAGCAAAAAGCTTTCTGGCCATGCAAAAGCAATGTTAACCAGAGCAAACTCATGAAGAACTGAGAGATGCCTGCATTGGGAAAGGGATCTATTGGAGATGGAGGGCAGCAAGCTCATAGGAGTTCAAGGGGAAAAAGAAGGAAGAAAGAGAGGCATAACCACGCGCTGTTTTACTCTATCAGCCACTCAGACCCTACCTGCTGGAGGCATTAAACCACTCCCAACAGACCAACATCACAGCCTTAATACAGATCAGATAAGGAATTCCAGGCCTCAAAAAAGTGAAGCCTTTAATGAGAGAGCACACAGTGCCATCAACGTTCGCCCTTCCCTCCCAGCGCTTTGAACAAGCCATTTCCTCCTATGGAAATGCTCCCAAATTGCTCGTTCAATATCCCCACCTGCAACACGAGGCACAGAGCGGGGATGTGCGAGACAACACACAGCCATGCATGGAAGCACAGAAACACCAGGATTTCCCAAATCTGAGCAGTTCGGAGGGGAAACAAACTGCTACACAGAGCAACAAAACAGCCATCAAACTGTATCAGTGAGCGTTAGCCATAACACCAGGAGCTCAGCAGAACAACCGCTCCCCCAGAAATCAGCCATGTTAACGCACCAAGCATCTGAGCAACAACACCCGAAGAAAAAAAAAATATCAAGTGTGTACATGCCTAATATGCATAAGTTATGCACTTTCCCAATTAGCAAGCACTGGAATGCTACCACAATGCTGAAAACTTGCCCTAACAGACATTTTTCCAAACAAAAATAGTTGTTGTGCCGATAATTAAAGTTTTTACTCAGGCAAACCATCAAGATATTCTCCAAAATAAGTTGTATAAAGGTTTTAGTATCTCCCTGCTTCATACCCTAGGTCTCACAAACGAACACATTTTGTCAAGATAAAGTCCTAAAAGTCATACAAAGAATCACAGCACCCTGAAGTGAAAACTGACGTGGTGTCATTTACCTGTACTTTTCCACAAGCTGATGCAGGCACTGCCCGTGCCACTAATCAGCACAGCCCCAGCCTGTAATTTGGGACAGCCAGGTGAGCTGCAGGATCAGGGAGGAGAGGAGCAGGAAGGGACCAACGGGGACCAAAACCCACCAAGGTGAGAAGTTTCAGCTCATCACCACGTCTCAGCCACAGCTGAGGAAGAACCAGGGTGGTTTTCTCCTGCGTGCAGCTGGATGGATGCACATGGGAGGAGCTGACCGTGCCTTCCTAGGAGAGTAGGAGGGAGCCCACAGCTCTGCCCGTGCACAGCTGGATGCTTCCCGGCCGAGTCACCGGCACACAGCCAGGGAGGGACACCGGGCACAGCTCTGTGCTTCCTGCCCAGCACGGGGTGTGCCAGGATGCTCCGCACCGTGACCAAACAGAAATCAAATCCCTGTTGCAATCACTTCCTGCGGTTCCCTTATCACCCCATCCCCATCTGCTGTCCCAGCTCCCAGGTGCACGGGGCTCTCCAAGCAGGGAAATGCCTCTCTCAGATCAGGCCGGTTGCTGAATGTATACAGACAGAAAGGATCCAAGAAGCAGAGCTCCTTGGCTGCAAGCACCCGCCCCGTGAGAACAGAGGCCCCAGTGCTGCCAAGCTGCAGGGACGTGTTTAACTTTAATCACAAGTAGTTGGGCTGCTCGGTGTCTCTAAGTGCCTGCCAAAAAAGGGGCCACATCAGCAAGGGAATTAAGATTTTTTTTTTTTTAAATAATTTTAAAGAGGGGCTGTTAGTTAGGCTAGCAAATTCTTTTTAATTCCTCCAGAATTGAGACAACTTTGCAAAAAGCAAACCTGCATGCAGCCCTGATAGCAGAGTCCATAGGAACCTCCAGAAATCTACACGAAGCCATGAAACAGAATCATTCAGGTTGGGGAAGCCCTCCAAGATCCCCAAACACAGCACACCCCACCATGCACACTGACCACATCCCCACAGCCATGGAACACCCCCAGAACAGGAGCTCCCCACCTCCCTGGGCAGCTATGCCCATGCCTCATTGCTCTTTGGAGAGGTTTCTCACATCATTCAACTCGAATCTCCCCAGGGACACAAGTCCATGTGAACCCCATGCATGGCCAGAGCATCCAGGCATCACAATGCTGTCAGGTTAAAGTCACACAGCTGTACAAAACTTACGCTTTCATAGAACCATAACGTTAAACACAGCATGGTTGAGTTGGTTGGGACTTCACAGCCCCCTTAGAGCCACTCCTGCCACGGGCAGCTTGCCCCAAAGCTCAAGCCTCTCAGGACCCATCGGGCACCTCCAGGACCGGGGCACCCATCGCCTCAATGGGGCTCAGCGGGTGGCGGAACGGAGGGAACTCTGCAGACGAGAAAAGGTCTGCAGCAAAGGGGGGAGGTAGGTGGGGGAAGGAAACAGCAAAGGGAGCAGCGGCAGCTCATCATTACGGCAGAGCACAGCGGGCACAAATCCGATATCCGAGGTCCCACGAGCGGAGGGCTCAGCTCCGCTCCGTGCCACCCAGCGCCGAGCGGGCACGCAATCGCGGCGAGAAGTTTGTTTTAGAAGGAAGGGAACCGCGGCCCCGGCCGGCACGGGCAGCTCGCACCGCCAGGAGCGCCCAGCCACAGCGCCGAGCACGGAGCCACGCGGGGCAGCGCCGGGCAATGGCACCGCGCCGGGACCGGGCCGTGCGGCACCGCGCAGCGGGCACGGATTCAAGAGGAAAAAAAAAGAAATAAAAGAACTGATTTTGTCACGTTTTAAAATATCAGCAAACTCGGTGCCGGCAGCGCGGTCTCGCTCACCTCCTGTGTCCGCTCCGCCGGCTTCTTCCGTAGCGCCTGTTTCACCCTGGGCTCCACGGCCGCGCTCATCCTCCCGCCGTGCCCCGCACGTCCCCGGGCCCGGCACGGAGCGCGCGGCCCGGCCC
>NW_024884822.1:14421409-14524965 GCF_019232065.1 Centrocercus urophasianus
CCTCAGCGGCGCGGCTCCGGGCAGGTGCCGCCCGCTCCCTCCGCCGCCGCTGCCTCCCGCCGGCCGCCGCTCCCCATCGCGCGGGCCCAGGCGGCGGCGCGGCCCCGCCGTGCCGAGCTGCGGGAAGTTACCGGCCGGAGCGGGACTCCCTGCGCCCGCCCCTCCGCCCCGAGCGGTTCCGCCCGCCGGTTGGCAGCGCGCAAAGCCACGCGGGCGGGCGGAGAGTTCGGCGTCACCGCGTCGGCGGCTTTTCCGACGAGCCCCGAGGGCGGAGCGAAGCCCGCACGGCACTCCAAGCACCGAGCTCGGCTCCCCTCAGACCGCCGCCGCCGTCCCGTTCCCCCGCACCGCTCGCCTACCGCGCATCCCGCCCGGAGCGAAAAACGCAAGAGCGGGCTCTTTAACCAGAAAATCAGCGGAGACCGAGGGGCGGGCGGGAGGGAGGGGAGGGGCCGAGCGAAGCCACGCCCCTCTGGGACTTCGGTTCGGGAGCGGCGCGGGCCGAAGGCTCGCGAGGGTTGGGCGGGGCGCGGCGCATGCGCGGGACGGCCGAGGGCGGGGGGGCGGTGCTCGTCCCGTGTGCTGCCGCTCGTGATGTGCTGCCTTGGGCTTTTTCCTATTTCCTTCCCAATAAAGAAAGGTTTCGTCTCGTTTCGTCCCTTTCCCTGCTATTTCTTCCCGTTCTCTCATTTGCCCTCTATGGCACAGTCGTTGTATTGAAGGGCTTCACGTGGCCGTTCCAAGCTGATCGAGGATATTTCTGGTGTTTTCCTTCCGATACAAACTTGGGGAAGTTGGGCATTTCCTTCATTCCTTAACTTTTGGGCGCTGTGCCGAGCAGTGCAGGCACAGCAACAGCTGAACGGACGGCTGTGAACTTCAGAGCCAGCACTGATAACATCTCTGATATCCCCAGCAGGGACGATGTAAGATGCTCTGTAATGACACGAAGGTCTGGGCAGGGCTCTGCTCCCGTAATATCTATCAAAATGATGGTTTTTTTACTTAATTTTGACCATTTCAACCATCATGACTATTTTTGTCCCGAAGGTCAGGAGGTTGTACGAGCCATCTGGCAGAGCACGTTATCCTTTGTCAATTTCAGGACATAAATATTGCTTCCAGCAGCGTGGGAATCTTCCTAGATCCCTGCCATAAACCCACGTGGGGGAGAAATGAGCGGAAAAGAAGTGGAACATGAAGCATTCTTTATGAAGAGGTTATTTTTCTTGTTTTTTACTTCCTGCTTTCTCTTTTTCAAACCAGAGATGGAAGAGCAAACCGAGTAATGTTCCCTTGTCAGTTCACTCAGTTGGGAGTCAAGGATCCATCACTGTTCCCCACATGCAGGTGACTGGGAAGAGCCTCGGGTGTAACTGCAATCCGTGCTGTGCAGGTTCTCGTGGATCTGTGATGCTTTGAATCTTGATCCCACCTTCCAGAAGCACCTCATGGTGCCACCTATCCGTGCTGGCAGTCAAAACAGTGCACAAATGGGCACTGCAATGGGAATCAAATGAATGGCCTAACAATTCCGTTCTCTTTGCACACATTTGTTTCATTTTTGCACCTCAGCCAGCAGTAAAACATCGAGAGGTACCAAACAGGAGCAAAAGCTTCTATTCCCATTTAATTGCTTGGCTCAACTGGCCCACAAAATGAGGCTTTCCCCACTCCAAAAATACCCAAATTTAGGCAGGTAATGGCTGTAACAGCTGCAATTATTCCAGAGGCTGTTTGAGTTGTCGGGTTTATTTTCCCAAATACCTGGAGAACAATGGAAATGAGTGTCACAATCCCAACTGCTGACCAGCATTACGGCTTACGTCTCCACATGGCTAAGCCTGTGTATTTAAATACAATTAAGGAGCTTTCACAAGCGGGTAATTCCAGGGCTAGGATTAAAGGATGTGGTCAAGCAGGATGCCTATTGTCTCTGTGGAAGATCTGCTTCCCTTTGCTCTGGGTTGTATCACTCTACCCTAATAAAGCATTGCCACTTATCGTGTTCTCTTATATTTATTGAGAAATAAGAATATCCACAGCCTTGTGTTCACGAATCAGAAGCGTGCTGCTATTTGTACAGACAGACTGCAGCCTGGGGAGCTGAAATGTTTCTGCTTCAAACACCTGAATTGGAAGAGATCAGCAGAGCTATGGGCTGTGCAGCCCACCCTGCTGTTTGCTGCCCTGATGCTGCCGGGATTTCATCTCACGGCTTTCACCATCCTGCACACACCCCACATTCTTCAGGGCAAAATTCAGTTTCCTCACCACTCCCAATGGGAAAAATACACAACGTTATACACCTACATATATTTCTGGGTATTTCTACGTCTTCCATAATTTTCTTGTTCCCGCGAGTTTTATTACGGCCCGGCTATTTCCTTCCTCTCTCTCCACTATGACTCTTGGCCTATTGTTTTTCATTTCTTAGCACTGACCAAAATTTCCCTTCAGAGATTCACTCACAGCATTGGCGATGACTTCTGGTTAAGCTTGGCTCACGGCAAGGAAGGCACACAGACTGACTGCGTGCCTGAGGAGAGCAAAACCAAACGCCCTGGGTTCCCCAGTGGGAAGGAGCTCTTCAGACTGCTGTGTAAGTGCCTGTTGTGATGGTAACCTCCTGGGTGCAGCGACAGAGCAGCACCAGCGTGTCAGGTGGTGGATGCACAGCTGTAGTTTGTAGTTCTGAGCATCAAACCTTTATAAGGAGATCCCTTTTTGTCCCGCTGTGCATCTGCCTGGAGTTTCAGTGCTGGCGTGATGGCAAAACTTACAAATGGAGCATTAGGAACATGAGATCTTTAACTTCTTCGTTTTTTTTATTATAAGACAAATTTTCAAGCTGAAACCCCATCTCCTTTTCACAAACACATTTTCCCTGCAGGGTGAGACCAGAGGGCCATTTACACACCCAGTCCCAGAGTTCACCGTCACAAGCTCTGGTTTTCCAGCCTTAATCAACCAGAAACAAGTGGGAAACCCAAGGACTTTTAAAGGGGCACACAGTGCTTTACCAATTACTGCTTACTTTCCCATTCCCACTGCACGTCCCCCCTGCTCCCATCCTCCAGCCCACCCTGCAGTGCACTGTGTTGGCAGAGGGGTCTGATAAACCAGAATAAGAACCGACAAAAACACCCAAAATCATTATAAATACCCTCTGAAATGAAGGCAGCGGATGTCCTTGGAGCCAGAAGTATTCACACAGCCATCGTGCAGCAGCTCTGCTCTTTTCTGTCTGAAACTGGTCTTTTTTTTAATCTATCTTCTGCCGTTTTATTCTTTCCACACAAAACCTGGAAATGTTTGATTCCAGCCCCAGCGCTTTGCTGGCAAACACTAAAAGCACATATGGGCCCGTCTGGATACTGGAGGCATCCAGCAACAGTCTGCAGACGTCCGGGCTCTGAGCTGCAAGAATGAAAGGCTGGGAGGGGGGAACTTGTCCCTGCAGGAAGCAATGTGGAGGGGTTCTGCATTTGCCTTTCCTTTGTTGTTACCATCGTGTTAAAGCCTCAGCTGAAGGGTATTCCTCATTTGTGGGAAGCCATGAGGAAAGGGCAGGTGTGCAAGGAGTTGGAAAGCAGGAGCCATTCTTCCCTGCCGGGTCAACTGATTCCAAAAGTGCTCATTAATTCATTAAGAAGTCATCTCGATTCGTTTTGGGTTCCGCTTCAAGTTGTGCATTCCTAACTCCCAAGGTGGTTTCGCAAACGCTGTCAGTTTGTGACTGCGACCCGTTGTGACCCAGAAAGAACATGCAGTGAATTGGCGATGTTCTGCCGTGCCGTTGTTTGCAGAGGCGCGGAGCCAGAGCCTTGCATAACTCCGTGCTGGAGATGGATGAGGTGCTGCAGGGTCGGTGGCACGGAGCTGTGCTGGGCAGCTCGCTGTGTCCCAGCCGCTGGGCTCAGTGCCGCTGTTGCATGCGGGGCAGGGAACGCCGTGCCACGTCCCATGGGAGGTGTGTGGCCGTGTTTGTGGCCGTGTTTGTGGCTGTGCACAGGCTGTCATTTGATTGCAGAGAAATGGTGCGCAGCTCCGGAGGCTCGGAGCGGGCCGGGGAGTCAGGAATGTGCCGTGAACTCATTGCAAAGCTACGCAGGCCAAGATTCCCTCGCTCGTCCTCTGGTTGTGGTCACATTTCGATGCTGTTGGCCTTGTTTTCGGGATGAGCAGAGCACTAAAAGCAGCTCCCACTGACATAAGTGGAACACCGGGAGCTCACAGCTCCTCCACGCCGATGATTTGTGTCCCCACTTGTCTTCAGCAGCTGCTTTTATCATTGCTCCGCATGCCGACGGCCGTCCTTATTCCCTGCAATCTGTTCCCCGGCGCTCATTGGCCCTGCAGAGCTCACAGCTGTGTGGTTCCCCTGCAGCCATCCAGGCAGCTCAGGGGCATCCCAGGCTGCAGAGTCCACAAAGTTCCATTCCCTGTGAGTTGTCTTTCACCTCCCAAAGCAGAAGTGAGCAGCGCGCTCACGTGGTGCCAGCAGTGAGCAGAACAGAGTGCCTTCTGCAGGCAGAGCCCTGCTGGTTTAACTCCCAGCAGAGCTGCAAAGGGCTCCTCCTCTCATGGGGAGTTCTCCCATCTTCCCCGCTGCAGTTCCATCCCATGGCTGATGCAGTGCTCTGCTTCCCACTGCAGTGCTGTGAATTTGCAAATGGGCAAGGCTCCATCAGGTGGGAAAGGAGCGCTGGCAGCGAGGCAGGAGGGATTCGTTGTCACCAGCACAGCCCTGCTCACAGCATCCCCCGGCTGCTTGGTGACTGATGTGTCCCTCATGTTGCCCATGGGCAGATCCTTCCCACAGATACCCACGCTGCATTTAAGCAGTGAGGTTTTGCTGCTCTCCTTATCCCAGGCACAAGGGCCTTTGCAGCGCAGTGCTTCCCCTTGGGGAGCAGCTCGTGGGGAAGGGCCCAGAGGTGGTGCTGAGGTTAAGGGCTGTTCCCACAGTCAGCTCTCGTGGCTGCAGATGTGCACACAGTGAAGGTGGGCTCTGCCTGCTGTTGCTGGGGTCCTTCATTTTCGTGCTGCATCGCTTCAAGCGGTGATTCCAAAGTTCTTAACAATCTGTGTCTGCTCCATGGAAAGGCCTGGGCTTTGCTAACCTGTAATTTCAGAAATGGTCCATAGATTTCAGCTGCAGTTTCAAGAATAAATTTCCCCGTGGGCTGATGGCTTTTGCAGCCTAAACCAGCATCAGAACGACACAGAGACCTCTTAAACTGTTTGAGCTACGCAAGAAAAACAGGGCTGAGGAACAGAGTGTGAGCATTAATTACAGCAGCACAGCTGTAATTACCCCGTTTGCTGAGGCTTCTCCCTCCAGTTGTGTCAGTCGCTTTGTAACGCATGCGAACAGCAGCCCTCCTTCCTCCTGCTCTCTGAGTGGTGATCACAATTAGGCCTGATTTGTACTTACAGCTGCTATTAATAAATCCATTCCTTGAAAATTCGGTGCTTAATTCCTTCGGATTCAGCATGCTCACAAAGCTACTGAAGAACTAATTGCCCGTGGCTGTAATTTCGCAGTAATTATGCTGAAAGTATTGCTGCATGTATTCTTTCCAAATCAACCTAAATTCCCTAAAGTGAAAGGTCCCTGGCAGGAAACAAAGCAGCCCCCAGTGACCCCTCCTGCAGCCACTCCTCACTGCATCTCCATGGCACATCACAGTGCACAGAAGTTGTTCCTTTGGTCACGGGAACCAGATGAGGTGGGCCAGATGTCCCTCTCACCACCAATGTACCGAAAGATGGGGATTTCTGGTGGGCTGCAGCCTCGTTGTGGAGGACACACAACCCAGAGGAGCTGGGTTGTGGGTGCTTAGGGAAAGGAGCAGCGAAGAGAGCCAGGGAGCTGGAGATGGGACAGAGACAAAGCACGGCAAGGAAATGCATCTGCTCATCTCCTGTGCTACACTCAGAGCTGCCCGTGCCCCAGTGGGGACACAGATGTCTGCAGCCCCGCTGGGAACCAGCAGCTGGGACACATGGAGCCTGAGAAATTCATTCCTGCCGCTGTGTAAATATTTCTGGTAATAAAAATAAACAAAGAGAGGGGAAGGACGTGCTTCTGTTCTACCATCCCTCCCAGCGGGGACTGCGAGGGAGTGGAGGAGCAACGGAGACCCACGAGTGCTGCACAGTGCAGGCAAACCTGCAGGAAATGCAGGTTTTAACATTAAGATAAAGTTTTCCCCTTAAAACTTCCTCAGGCTCCGTGCAGTGGCACAGCTGGGCAGCCTGAGCGCTGCAGCTCTTCCTGGTGCTGAGCAGTGGCAGCACCGCAACCCGTGGATGGGGCTCAGCTTCAGTGTGAGCTCAGAGCTGAGGAATCGGGTTCTGATATAAAAACAGCAGAGATCTCACCAGGATTTCGGGTTCTTCTTCAAAGCCAAAAAGCACCGATGGCAGCAATGCAGCATCTCCAGCGAGCTCCAAAACTTTCCAAAAATCCGAGCGCTGATATATTTAGCATCGCCTGCAGAAATAGCAAAGATGGTTTTGTTGTACGCAGCCAAGACAGGGAGAACATCCAGTTGGTGCACAAAGGCCGTAGCTGTTACTGCAGCATATGAAAAGAATCAGGGATGGCTGGAACGGAATGTGCGCACCGCGGGACGCAAACATGGGCGCTGCTCCGGCCACGTGTGCAGGGAGACACAGAAAAGGAGAAATAATCCATAGGAAACATTGGCTGGCAAGTATGGGATCTGTGCTGAGCTTGCTGCTACCACAGCCCTGTGCCAAAGCCTGCACACACACAGAGCTCAACCGCCCCAATGCGGCCGCACATCTCTGCTCCTGCAGAGCCCCAGTGGAGCTCCCAGGCCATGGGGAGCACAGCTGCAGGGGGGGTGGATGCCAAATGTGGGATGCTCTGCGACCAGAGCTCCCTCACTGCAGGCATAAAGAAGAAACACGCCGCATCCCAGCGGTAAATTGACATACTGTTTTTATTGCACAAATTTCCCCTAAAATTGGGAATGGTTATTATAATACAAGTGCACATCTTGAGAAATATGTACAAAAACAGAGGAGATAACAAGTATGTACATTTTACCCAGCATTTTACAAGTACCACCATCTAAATAATTTAGAGAAAGCAAAAAAAATTGTCATAAAACATCTATAATAGCTAACAAAGAAAATATAGGCAAGGGGTAAAATCCTTTCTTTTAAATATTTTTGTTCTTAGCAGCCCCGTGTTTGCCAACTGCAACACAAATAAATGTGCTAATCCGCGTGCCTACAACACTTAGTTTTCAGCCCGAAAATTAAGACATGTTAATGGAGATCGGTAGTAGTGGAGAAAAAAAGAACCCAAACGCATTAGTTTTCTATTCCCATGAAACAACTGTGGTGTAATTCTAAGTTCCAGTGCTCCAGTCCTGTACAGTTCCCTTTTTGCACTGTGGCTGGTGGCCGTACCGCGCTCTGCTCGTACCTGGGAGCCTCCAACCCCGACAGTTCACCGAGGGATGGGGAAAAGGAGAGCACACACTGCACGGAGAGCACAGCCCCAAGGCTGCCTGGATCTCGGCGCCCCCCTTGCTGTGCCGGGTCGGAGCACAGAGCCAAAGCTCAGCTGCTGAGCTCCAGCCTGTATCTCATCGCAACGGCGTTGACGCAGCTGGGCCCCGACGCCGTGTGCTCCATCCAGAAGCCAGATGTGATGCAGTTGTGTGGTGAAGGGAGGACACTGACAGGACGGGAGAAACGTATCCTCGGATCACACAACAAACACGAGTTTCTTCTCTGCAGCAGTCAGCACTGGATTTTATGTACAAAGGAGCTTCAGATGATGCCTGGATCCAAGGCGGGGTCGTGGACTCCTGTAGGCTCAGTCCTACGTGGAAACTCAGGGGATGCCCTGAGTTCCAGGGCTCATCCCTGGAACAGAGCCCTCAGCTGCAGGCTTTAAATGCTGCTGAGCAACACCCCGGGTGAAGCCTGGCCCCAGCAGAGGAAGGAAGGAGAGTTTTGACATTGACAGCAGTGGGGCGAGGATCTCTCCTATTGTTTTCAAGTTTATAATAGATTGTATTTAAAATAACTCTGCAAACAACAATAGAAGGCGTGCTATACTATTGAAAATATGATTACAGAATGATATATTTATAGAACTGTTTATGCAGCTTAGTGACCGAGCGAACACATACCTCCTACTTCTGTGAGTAATCCATGAATCCCAATATACTGAATGTAATCAGTGAAAACAGAACCTAAAATCAGCGACGTTAATTGGCTGCTAGGACAAACAAGCAAAGAAAAGGCTATGATGAAGTGTCCAGTTAAACTGAGGTAGTAGAGCCTTTGAAAACATAATCCACCTACCACTGTATATTTACATTACTTACACCAGACTGGTTCCATCAGCTATTCTTACAACTATTGTATATACAATGACAAAACAGTGATGGCTGAGTCAAGGAGAAATGCTGAGAATAAAATAAACAACATTTCCTGCTGGTAATTACACAAGTGAGTAGAAAAGGGATTAGAGCCATCTGCATCGAGGGGATCCTCTGTCCAAAAATGATTTGGGTTTCTCTATACTATGGTGTAATCAACGTTCATTTCTTATAGAACGGTTTTAAAAAATATATCAATTAGTTACCTGAGCAATGAAGGGTAACAGTCTGTTCACTTTCTCCCCAATGCTTTGGTACAGTGACTTCCAGCTCATTATTTCAATAGCTGACTGACTGCTGTAAAAAGAGTTGGAGCTGCAAGAACATCATAGGCCATTACAGACCATACAAAAGTCAGAGGTAATAGTCGTGCTGCTCTGGGGCCTGTGGGGAAACTTCAGCCTCTCTTTTTTTTTTTTTTCTTTTCCAGATTTTGATTATGTTGTCAAAAAAAAAAAAAAAGCATTACTGAATACAAAGCAACGTTTAAACATTATAAACATGTAATACTGGTTACAACATCCAGTCAAGAGAGAATCCCCCCGCAGGTGCCTGGTGGACCTTTCCTACCTCCCCCTCCCTGTCCCCATACATCCCCACCGTTTCCTCTCCCCAGGAGAATGATCATAAATAAATGTTGGAGCTGAGTGCCATTAATGAGGTTTTTACAAAACAAACCAACCCTCCAGCCTTTGTTCTTCCTCAGGGAAGGATCCAGAATTCGACTATTACATGAGAAAGCAGAAGTTGTTTACAAATCGTCGCAGCTTGAGAATGACGGATCTGGGTCTGAGGGGAGCTGCTGCCTTCGCTTTGTAAGTTTGTCATTGGCAATAGCATCAAATATTACTCAAAGCAGTTCTTCCTTGGGTTCCCCAGGATAAATTACAGTGAGTCACTGCGGCAGAAACTGGTTAAAAATGCACATCTTCAGCTTTCACCAAAACCTTCACTTTTCTACAGCTGAAAACTTGGGCTTACTCGTTTTTCTGTTTTCCTTTCTTTATCCTTTCTTTTTTTTTTTTAATAAAAGAGATCAAGTGGGAGAGGAAAATCCTCCAATGGTTTGCATAATGTGCAGTCATATATCGTAGAATCATAGAATGGTTGAGGTTGGAAAAGGCCTCTGGGACCATCCAGTCCAACCATCCGCCCAACATGGAGATGCTGAGGCTCCAGGAGCAGTTTGTTTCAGTGGCTGCAAAGACAAAGCAGCCAGAACAACTTGTCTTCCACTTTGTTTTCAAGGGAGAAAAAAAAAAGGAAACGTCTTTGCTCTGGCATTTTAGAGCAGTATCTGGGCGACGTATGGAGAGTGAGTGCTCGCTACAGCTGCCAGCAAAGGGAGGTCGCTGGATTCAATCCTGAAAGGAAGCAGAAGAGTCACATGTAACCCAGAACTGGGCTGAACACATGCATTCTAACTGCAGCGCCGGCTCGAGGCGCAGTGTTTGTTACTTGGGCTGCGAGTGTGTACAGCTCAGAGCAGCAGAACATTGCTCAAGTAACAGCAAAGGCAGGGACGCTTCTCTCCCAATGCAGTGCTGGGTTACAAACTCCAGCCACCAGCCTGCTTTTAACACCCCTTCCAACCGTGTCTGCTCTGACTGCGACAGCTCTGCACCACCAACACCTCACATGGGGGCAGCAAAATGGGGCACTGCAGATGGGGGGAGGAAAACAGCAGATCCCCTCCTACCCTCCGAGAGCAGCTGGGCAGCCAGGCACAGGAGCAGAGCACTGAACTCAGCCATGTCTGCAGCCACCAGGGGGCTGTGGCACAGCTGCCCCAGCTCCACACGTGCTGTGTGTGCCTTCCTGCTCACCCCGTTCCCTGCACAGACATTCAGAGCCCTCCTATAAACACCCCATACATGGCTGCTCAGCTGTGCCCCATGCACAGAGAGGCACAACGTGCCCTGCGTGACACTGAGGCCGTTTGCTGCCCGTAGGGAAAATCAGCCTTGAGGGCTCAGGTGCCCTCACTGCATGGTGATGTCAAACCAACTAAGGCAGGACAAGCTGTGCAGTGCTGAGCCCATCGTGGGGGCCAGGCAGCAGCCAAGGAGAAGCCTGCAGCCATGGTTGATTTGTGCCACTGCTCCAAGGCAATCTGCGACCATACCCCAGCACAACGCCCAGCTCCTTGACGTGAACTCTCATCTGGCCCTTGAGATATTCAGACAGCATCTTGCTTTTGAAATACAGCTCCTGCAGCCGATCCTCCAGGTGCATGACACACTAGAAAGCAATGAAACATCATGTGAGGGACAGGACAGCACTGCAGCCAAACCATGCTAAACCAGTCTTAAAGCAGAACAGCACAGCTGCATTGTTCTCATGGCATGCCTATACGAATAATTAGTAAGATCCTGGCAAATTTTAATTTACTAGCAAGGCTTGTGCTTTTGAGTAGATGTTTTGATGCATTTTAAATCAGAATTAATGTGACAGCTGTATTGGTTGCAGAGCAGTGTTTAAACGGACGTGTTGAACAGCTGCATCAGGAGATACACTGCTGAGCAAAACTGTGACTACAGAGAAGTAAGCTAGGCAGGAGTTCATGGCATCATTAGCCTATGAAGTGTAAGGATGTTTTAAAATCGTGTCCCCTTGATGTTCATTCATACTTACAAAGTTTGGAGATAAATTATGCTTGTAAAGCTGAAGAGTGGAATGAAGCAGGTTAGAGACGAGACTGGAGACCAACACTTCTTTGCCCAGCTTGTTATCAATCATCCGCCTCTGGCTGCTGGCCACCTGCACTGTCCATTTGTCTGTGTCTGCAATAATGCAGACAGCTTCTGCGATCGGCTCATCCAGAACGGGATGCTGCAAGCAGAAAACGAATAGCAGAACTCTGAGCACAACACAACGATGGCCTTCCAACAAAGCAGGGAGAGCTGGGGAGCATCGCAGCCCCCACCTCCTCCAACACACGGGAACACGTGCTCAGAATTGCTTTCCTTCTGCTAAAAGCAGAGCTGCAGTCCTAGCACAGTCATCATTAAATATTTTCTTCCAGGTTTAAACCGTGGCACCGGCTGACAACTTTGATATCTGATATAAAGAGCTCTGAACAGTGAATAAAACAAACACTTAAAGTGTGTTTTAAACCCTTAAAACTGGAAGCATCAACAACTCCACCGGCTTTTGAACGTCCCGTGTTGTCCGTGTGCTTCCAGGGCAGGGCCAGCAGAGGGAGCGAGCAGCAAGGCGCTGGGCTCCGCTCTGCAGCCCTCGAGGTTTGGAAGCCCAGAACACATTTCAGGCTGGGAGCTGCGGGAGAACTGGACCTTTCAGAGCAGCCCAGGGAGGCTCTCAGGAAATGCTCACTAAAGCACAGTGCTGTCACCACACGTTGTGGTCATGGCTGGTTTGCCACTCATCTGATGGCTGCTAGAAAGGGGTGCAGGAAATAACACTGCCCAGCCACGTTCCCATCCGTGCAGGGAAGCGGTTCTGTGCAGAAGAGATGCACAGCAACCCGAGTTCTGTCTCGTTCAACATCACTGCACCCTGTGGGCACACAACCAGCAGCAGGCTGCAGTGTCTACGAGGCTGATTTCTCAGAGCTCCATCGTCCCAAGGGCACACAGCTCTCAGAAGCCTCAGTTTTTGTGCTCCAGATCTGCAGAGAATTAACTGCACTTAATTAAGAGAGGAGAAAGAAATGATAACCTGAGACCAGTGAAAGCTGACGAGAGCTGTGACAGCAAATGCTTCCGCTTCCTGAAGATGTGCAGGTCTGAAAACATTTACCTCTCCCCACTGTGACAAATACATTTAGCAAATACAGCTTAATTACCTGCACAGCATGAGACAGATCCGACACCAAACAGTGTCTCAGCTTTTCATCGCTTCCTATTCCTTGCAGAACAAAGTCGGGGACGTAAGATGAGCAGTAGCCTCCTAGTAAGGATCGTCCAAAATTGGCAATACTGGGCTGGACAGAGTTCACTTCAACTAGTTTCGACCTGCAAGAAAGGTGTATCGGAGAGATGTGCAACGGAAAACACCAAATTCAGCTTACAAAGAGGCTGCAGCCTCACATTTCTCATGTCTACTCTCATTTCCATTCAAGTGCTTTCTATAAAAAAATAAACAGTTTAAAGTCAGCTTTTGCAGTCAGCCCATTGTGGAAAAAAAAAGGATACGAGCCAAGATCACAATGCACAATTAATATTTTTTTCCAGACCGCTGATCTCTCCATATTCTTTTACAACCAGTGAGCTCCAGAGACACTTTTCCAATCACCGATGCCAAGTTAGCCTACATTCCTCCAAACATGTGACATGAGAAGAGGCTGCATCTTTTCTGGGCTCTCCTACAGCTGAACGGTACTTACCCAGGAAAAGGAATCTCATATTCCTCTGCCCAGTCTTCTTGCTCTGCTCCATAGTAGTTACTGCTTGGTCTGGTTAGCTCGTGACCCGTATCCTCGCTTTCACTGTCACCCAGGGCGCTGTCTGAGCTCTCATTTCTTGGAATGTCCCAATCAATTCCCGGGGCCACCTTTTTCTCTGCGTTTTCTCTGTCCCCATGGGGGACGCGAATAGAGATTTTCTCTCTTTGGTCCTGCTCAGCAAAGCAGTTTTTGTAGGTCTCCTGTCGAACGGAGTCCATAAATTTACAGAATTCGCTGGGTGGTTTGCTAGTCTTTGCACACAGCTTTTTAGAAAACTCGAAACTGCCACTGTGAGTGAGAAGCTCTGCAGCTGCTTGCCCTGGAAGATCACCCATAGTCCGGGTTTCAACCGAGCCATCGTCAGTAAAATTGTCATCAAACAGACTCATGCTCTCAGCGTTGTATGCGTTTGGATTCCAGCTCTGATGCTCACTAGCAACTTGAGGAAAGGGTTCAGCTGTCCCACAGTCTCTATTTTGGTCCTCAACAGTTTGTTTAGCTTCACAGTTCTGATCAGCAGACACTCCTTCCTCCGCTGCCGGCGGGCTGTGGTGCCTGGCAATTTGTTCCACGACCGCCTGGCTTCTGAGCTCGATGTCTGAGTCGGGTGACATGGAGTCTCCGATGAGGAAAGTCACCTTTGTCTGAGCTTCAGCAGCACTGCAAGGAAATGCATCGCAGAAGAGCTTATCCGGAGGCTTTTTCTCCACAGCTATCCCGGGTGACCTCGTGGCACCAATGGCCTGGCTGCCCGCTTCCAGCACGTCTTCATTCCTCCACATGCTTGCTGATGCTTCCAAACCAGATTCTGCCAATGCACGTTGTTCTGGTGAAGATGGCCCTGTGCACACCACGCTCTCTAGTTTAGTGTCCTGGCAGGTTCTCAGTTGATGACCATCAGCGGCATCTTCCTGACCATCATCAGGAACAATAGTTCTGCTCTCATCTGAGGAAGTTTCCAGCTCCACCTTAGGAGTGTTTTGTGTGTCTTCTCTCTCTTGCTGTGAAACATCTTCTACGTTTTGTGCAAGAGAAATCGGGCATTTGCAGTTTTTACAGCTACAGTTAGGAGTTCTCATTTCCTCAGACTCCTTTGGTAGCAAGTTACCCCTGTTCTTGTGCACGGTGACAAGCACATACTCGGATTCTTCAACTTCTCCTTTCTCCAGCGTGGTAGTTATAACAGTTCCAGGCATGACTATGGCTTCATCTTCCCCATTTTCTAGCAGATGTGTCTCCTGAAGTTCTGAGCATCTGATGAAGTAAGTGAGGAAATAAAGCAGCCTCTGCACCAGATCATGCCTTTTGCCAACCACGACTGTTTTGGCTAATCTCACAGGTGATCCAATAGCCCCATACAAGTCACCTGGAACAGGAAGTAAAAGACTATTACTTTGCATCTTTAAAATAAACTCATCTTCTAAAAGACATCTGTTGTGGTCATCTTTCAAAGGCAAAGCCACAGCAGAAAATTACTGAAGTAGAAGAGTGAGGTCAGCTAAGCTGTTGTTCTGTTTTCAATACAGATGAAGCTGTTGGCATCATAAGTAAGATGACACGCTGGCCAGGGGGACATCTGATCTCACATATTAGGGAGTATTTGCACCACCTCACTTCAGTCCCAAGCTCCGGACGCTGGTCCACGTTCCTTATATAGCCATGGGAGAGAGGAGGCATCTGCTCTGAATTACCCTGGATAGTCTGGAAACTGGGCTGAACTTTTACCTACCAAAAGAAAGCTGTAAGGGGAGAGAAACCTATGCCAAGAATGTAGGCAAAAAATGCCAGTGGCAGGTGCACAGCTGAAGCCAACCATCTCTTCCCTCCCCTTGAGCTCCCTTATGGATCAGATGGGCAGCTTGGAAGACCAGGCTCCAGATTCACCTGTATTATTCTGGAGGTACGAGGGCACTGCATGAGTGCAGGGACAGGGGACACAGGATCTGAGAGGCACTGAAGTCCAGTGTAACAACAGGGGATCCCTTGAGTCCCATCAGCTCTGCCATCAGGCTCCTTGCCAAGAACCTGCCCATCCCTGCCTGTTCTGGAATAGGAACCTCACAAAAGCTTCCCTTCCCCATCCAAGTGCTAGTTTGGGTGCAGAGCAGGACAATCTGACTACAGAGCAAGAAGATCATCTCTAGTCAGCAATTAAAGACAACACAACTCAACCCACTAGGCTTTGAGACCTTACCCAGGTCATGATTTCCTGTACTGTGTCACTCCTTTGCCCGTTGTGCTCATCATATGTCCATTTCTCACCAAAAGATGGATTTTTTTAGATTTGCTTTTTTTCTAGAATCAAACTTATTGATAGCAGCATCCCAAATAAATCAAAATGGAGTTTCTTTACAGAGACAGGACAAAAGAAGGAACAGAATCCTCTATCATCACCAGTGCAGGTACATCTGTCACAGATGACTTTTTGGCTGCCATTTTACAACTGATACTGCCTTAAGAAATTATAGCACACGGAAAAAAAAAAAAATACAGTGAGTATCTCTGAGGCTGAAATGCACACTTTTGTTGTGAGTAGGAAAAAAAACACACATAGTTTCAGCTTGGTGGGGAAAAGTAACACACATCCATAAACACCACCAGCTGTACTCCTTCACACAGGTTAGCAGTGTTTGCCACGTACCAAGCTGTGCCCACAGGGGGTTGTAAGGGTGAGTTTTGGCCAGCATGTCCACGCTCTGGGAAGAATGCTTTTCCAAGAAGATTCGTATCGGTGGCTGTCCATTGGGCATGACCGTAGGGACCCAGGCCAGGTGGTTGGTCAGCACTGCAGTCAGGAGAGCTGGTAAAAACCTGAAGGCAAAACGTACAACAGCATGTCAAACAGACAGCACTTCCACGCTTTGCATGGATGTGGGTGGCTAACAAAGCCACGGAGGTCATTCCTTAGGTCCTCTCCTCCCACAGGTGCAGAGCTTTTTTCTTTAGAACACACATGTAAAGTCAAATGAAATATTTTAAACTTGTGGCATCCCAGCTCCTCTGTTTGGCAACTATCAGACTTCCTATTTTGCAAGCTTTGTGTTGTAAAACATCTCAAAACAGCTCGATTTAGTTCTCTATGAGAAGAAGGTAGCCCTGTGTGCCCTGGGACACCAAGGAGGCTACGGATGAGGAGGAAGAGGATGTTACTCCCTGTCACACCCGTTCAGTAGCAGGGTGCTGTGCTCCTTCATGTAACCATTACAGAGTTTCAGCACACATGGCTGCTCCTTTTCAAAAATGCCTCTGACACAAAGTTCTTCAACAGCAACGAGGAGAAAGGCAGCCCAGCCACAAAGGCTGTGTTCTTCTGAAGCAGTTTTCTCTAGCTCAGTAAGCACATACGGCAGAAAAGCTTCCTGAGAAGTGCTCAGGGATTTCCTGCAGTGATGCAGTGCAGTTCCTGCCAGAGCTCTCCCTGTCCCTCCCAGGAGCTGAGTGCAGGAGCTCAGCCCAGGCTCTCCCACACCGACAGATGGAGCTGGTGGCTCTGCAGCCAGGGAAGGGAACCAGACAAACCTCCCTGAGTCCCAAATAACGCTGTTTGGATAGCTTCAACTGTCAGGATCCCTATGGGTTACATTTAGCCCTGTTTCTTGAGCAGAGAGAGCCAAAAGAGGAAAGCAGACTTAAAAACAGATTGCAAAGACACAGGGCTTGCTTTCCTCTGCTTTCCACCAGCATAAATCTTACTACACTGAAAATAAAGCAAACAAGCTCAAACAAATTACAATTTAAATGCAACAGGAGTCAGAATGACAGGGATTGGAAGAGGCTTTTACCAACAAAAATCTTCCACTGCAGAAGGAACCGATTTTTGGGAAGCACATCTGAACCCCTCACAAACCTTACCATCCACCTTGACGAAAGAGCACAAAACTGACCCCTGGCTGTGAGCTGAGGGAGGGGAGAGGTGACAGAATGACAGCTGGGTGGTGAGGAGCAGCGGTGCCACCCCCCATTCACCAGCACACAACCTCATTGATGAGCTTCCAGCTCCAGCCCTGCTGTGTCTTTGTGCTCCTTCCAGCACAGTCAGGTTTAGCAGCAGTCTGTGGTCAGGCAGAACTGCATATGCTGGGTGCCAAAGCTTGCTCACTGTGTGGCAGCTGATCTGGAAGGTGGATGTGTTACACGAGGTGTGTGTGCCCTCAGCCACCACACGCTCCCTATGGACGTGTTTCACACGTTTCACTTGTACCAGGATTTACAGGATCATGGGGAAGCAGCACTTAATGAGCTGCCATCCCATTGCACTTCTGGTTTCACACAAGGCCTTCATGAATCGTGTTTCCACAGAATCACAGAACTGTAGGGGCTGGAAGGGACCTCTAGAGATGATTGAGTCCATCCCTCTGTAGTGCAGGCCCCCTACAGCAGAACTGATCCCACTGACTCAGGCAATGCCTCTCCAATCTTTGCAGGCTGACTGCCTTTCTCGCTTACTACTACAATGAAGATTTAAAAAAATCTATTCAAACATTAGCATAAAACATGCACGTATTTAAAAACTCAAATCCACCATACTGATTTTTTGCAGCATTTTCCATCAAGAAGGTGAATTCCTTCATGAAGCGGTGGCACAGTTGGTTCTTCTCCGGAGTCCCCGACATCATGGTAAGCCAGACGGGCTCCCCAATCCGTGGCATGGTGTACAGGTTGCAAATAGTTGTTCTGGAAAACAAACAAATATCAGAACATTAATGGGGAGTCAGCTCTTTGAAAGGTAGATAATAGCAGGACGAGGGGAAATGGTTTCAAGTTGAAGGAGGGAAGGTTTAGGTTGGATGTCAGAAGAAGTTCTTTACTGTGAGAGTGGTGAGGTGCTGGAACAGCTGCCCAGAGAGGCTGTGGATGCCCCGTCCATCCCTGGAGGTGTTCAAGGCCAGGTTGGATGGGGCCCTGGGCCTGGTCTAGAATCAAATGTGGAGGTTGGTGGCCCTGTCTGTGGCAGGGGGTTGGAGATTCATAATCCTTGAGGTCCCTTCCAACCCTGTCCATTGTGTGATTAAACAAAGCAAAGAAGGGCAGAGATGCCCACTCCAATCACTTATTGCAGCACTGAGGCCGTGCTGCTCTTTCTCCCAGCAGGAACCCCCCCCCTGCAGAGCAGTCCTGCAGGCACAGCTGTGTGTGCCTGAGCTCCCTTGAGCCCAGCAGCGCTCACTGCCCTGCTCTGAATGGAGAGCAGTGAATGATTTTGTTGGGGTTATTTCCCTGCTTTCACTGCATCTCATTCACAACTCGTAACTGCTCCAGGGTTAATCTGTCACTAGAGCAGATACATGTGTACCTGATTTACAGAAGTGCCCTGAGTTGCTCTTTGCTGTACCAAGTGGCGCATCCCCATGTGCTCACAGAGGAATCAGGTTATGCTTTAACTCAAGTACAGCGTTTGAGCATCAGCTGTGCCATAGCTTCAAGGTTTACACACCTACCCACACCCTTCTGACTCCACAGACAGCAGATGTATTCTGGAACTTTGGCTTTGCAATAAAACACCAGATCACAACCCCTCTGATTGCTGAACTCATCTAAGCCAACCCACAGTTTTGTTTTAAAGGCGATGCCTATATGATGGCACTCTGTGAACTGACACTTCCACCACACTGAAGAATTAAACCCAAAAAAAAGGCTCACAAGGCAATGAGTGATCAGCTCAGGTTTCTCCCCACCTCGTGAGCTGCTTTTTCCAGAAGCGGTGCCTTTGTTTCGCAAGACAGAGATTTACATTACCCCAGCAATGCCCAGAAATGCCTCAGATTAACACAGACCTGCGTCGGTCTGAGACTCACAGCAGTCCCAGGGCTGCTGAGCACATCAGGCAGGCACACACTTGGGCTGCAGCTGCCAAATTTTCAGTGGTTTCACATTTAAAGTGAAACTGTGCAGCAGAGCTGGCACCAACCCCAGTGCATGGCGGTAGGAAGGGAGCAGCAGGGGTGAGGGTGGGAGGCTGGTGAAGTTCTCTGCCTTCTTCTGCCTTGTTTTTGCCTGCATCCAGGCCCGGGGCCCCCAGCAGAAGGACATGGAGCCGTGCCCAGAGGAAGGTCACAAGGGTGCCCAAGAGGTTGGAGCAGCTTTCCTGTAGGGACAGGCTGAGAGCTGGGGGTGTTGAGCCTGGAGAAGGAAAGGTGAGACCTCCCTGCAGCCTTCCCGTTCTTGAGGGGAGCTTATAACAGGAGGGGGAGTGACTCTGCACGAGGGCAGACAGCTCACAGATGCTCACAGGACCCCTGGCCCAGCTGGGTGCTGCTCCCCATTGCCACTGCAGGCTGCTCTGCTGGGCACACGCGTGTGCAAGGGCAGCAGCACAGCAGTGAGCCGGGGCTGGCAGTGGGGTCATGGGGAGGCAGCTCTGTGTTCACTGCCCATAGACCGGAGGTGAAAGAGGCCCAAATAAAGGGGGAGATCCCAAGTCTGTGAATTTAAAAGCTGGATGAGTTTCAAAGCCCAAACCAAGCATCAGACCCCTCAGACACAGCTGACTGGAGATAAATGTGATGACAGCCTAAAATAAAGCTTATTTCTCCTTCTTATGCAAACTACCCGAGCCAGGGCTCCTGCAGCTAGCAGCTCCACCGCTTTGAAAAAGAGAAACTACTTGTAAACTAAACCCAACATATTAAAATATTTGTTTTCGTTGAAAAGATAGACCGAGTCTTGTGATTCGTTATTTACTATTCTGGTAACCCTGGCTGCATCTGCAGCCGATAGTGTTTCCTCAGAGACAGATCAGATTGCTCTGGCTGGCAGCCAGCAGGCATGTGACTGCAGCACGGGGAACCTCCGTGCCGAGCCCGCATGGAGCAAGGGCAAGGATTAACTGCTTGCCAGCCCTGCGAGCAAGCAGCAACGCTCTCCTTCCTCCGGTGTGGAAACAAAACAAAGCCATCGAACTAATAATATAAAAAAGCACAAAAAAATATATATTTTTTAAGAAAAGCACTGCTTCTTCAGTTAGCCAGATTAAAACAAACAAACAAAAAAAACTAGCAATTAATAATTGAAGTTAACCCTTTTGAGAACCCCCTCCCTCACTTGTCTCCCCCCAGCATCCCAGTGCCCTGCAGCATTCCATGGCAGCACACCAACGGGGCACAGCTGGCAGCAGCCCCTGCTCTCATGGGGCTGCAGTATGCTTAAAGTGTTTGAAATCTGGAAATCACAGAATGGTTGGGTTGGAAGGGACCTTAAAGATCATCCAACTCCACCACCAGCTGCCCCCAAAGCTCAGCTGCCTGGCACCCATCCACAGCCTTGGGATCCTCCAGGGATGGGGCACCCACTCTGGGCAGCAGTGCAGGCACCTCACTGCCCTTGGACTGAAGGATTTCTTCCTTACATCTGACCTTAATCTCCTCTCTTTTAGTTTAAAGCTACTCCCCATTGTCCTGTCACTATCAGACACACAAGAAGTCGCTCTCCCTCATCTTTTTGAACTCCCCTCATGCTCCAGGGAGGCTGAAATCAGTACGGGTGGGAGTGAGGGGCTGGGCACTCTGAGGCTGTGGGGCTGCTCACCAATGGGACTGGCAGCTGGGGGAGGAAGCAGCCTCTTGATGAGAGGTGATGGCCTCAAGATGTGCCAGGAGGGAATAGGGTTGGATATCTGGAGAAACTTAGTTAGTGGCTGGCCACTGGCACAACTGCCCAGAGAGTGAAGAGTCACCAACCTGGAGGTGTTCAGAATGGGGGATGTGGCATTGGGGGACACGGTCAGTGGGCATGGTGGGGTGGGCTGGGGGTGCACTTGGTGATCCCAGAGGTCTTTTCCAACATCAACAACTCCATGAGGCAGGATCCCCGCAGCTCCCCTTTCCCATCAGCAAGGCACTGCTGACCCCGGCACGGTGCTGGGTGCTGCAGTGTAGTGACAAAGCTTAGCATCTTCTTGTGCAGCACTTCCAAAAAGGAAAAACATCAGTGGTTTGTAAAAGATACTGCACATCAGTTTGCTCCCTGGTCTCACTCCCTCCTCCCATAGTGCAGGAGGGGGTTTCCCTGTGCAGGGGGTAAAACCCACTGCTGCTCACAGCACTGTAAGCTGCTTACAAACTGCTGGCATAAAGCAGGATGGAATCTGGCTGCCAGAAAGGAGCAGAGGGTGTTTCCCTGGGCCTGTACACACTGCCTCCTCAGCATTGCTGCCTGCTACACGGCTACCCATCAGCTGCAGAACCAGCACCGCATCGGCCTTGGGGACTGAGGGAGCTGAAGGGTTTATGCAAGTGCAGTGGCTTATTTCACAAGTCATGTGTCTGCACATCTGACATCCAAAGAGAGTTTTAAGCCTTTAAGTCAAGTGTTCATAGCCAAATCCATCACCACTTTAGAACACAAAAATTGGTGCATAATGAGTAATGGCACAAGGGCAGCCCTGGAGCTGGGCACCACATGGATGACGACTGTGTCAATGGCATCGATCTGCAGCAGCAGTCAAGGAAAGCAGCTGTGCTATTGCTTCAGAAGTCTGTCCTCACCAAAACATTTTCAAAGAAACAAAGTGGCCACAATGAGTTAAAACTGCACAGGATTACGCTTTAGAAAAGGCAACCCACTGAAGTCAGCACCCTTCTTCCCTCCAGCAGAATTTGCTTAAGAGGGTAGAAATCAGCGTGAGTTTCAGGTTCAGCAAAGGACTCGTGCTCCTGACTTCCCCGTGACTCCAGTGGGGAAGCAGGCGCCCAAGGAGATAACAGCAGCCTAAATGGGTTCGCTGAAGCCGTGCCAAAATGTCTTTGCATCCTGTCTTCAGTGCTTAAAGATCCCTTTTTCCCCCTTACTGCACAGACATTGCTTTGCTGCACAGTGCAGCCCCTGCACAGCACTGCGAGGTCCTTGCAGCTGGGATGGCTCCCAGCACACTGTGACGAAACCAGCGCGTGGCCCAGGTCTGCTGCCCCAGGAAATTCAGTTATCCGACATTAAACTGGATTTAATTCACCTCGTTACGCTATTAAAGAGTAATATTTATATCACCATGGAAACCTCTGCATAAAACTGGTCGTTCCACACGGGGTTACGCAACCAGCGGGTCATGTGCACCATGTCCTACAATGGCTGGGGCGAGGAGTGCCAGCCCAGGGGACGTGACTGCCCTGCCCTTCCCTGCTCAGCTGCAGCTGCCAGGTGAGCTGCTGGCCCCGTGGCCCTGCTGTGCTGCCCAGCCAGAGCTATGAGCCGTGGGGCAGATGGGTGGGCCTGCAGGCTCAGCTCTCCTGTGCTCAGCTCCAGGTACCCACCCCTCCTGTCGCTCTGAGACTGTTTAACTTGGAAGGAAATGGAGAATGTGCAAAGTTCACCAATTGGGGGGGGGGGGGCGGGGAATGTTTTGGGGGAAGGGAAAGCACATGGGGGATGCTGTTATCAGGGAATGGGAACACAAAGAACTTACAGGGAGAGGAGGGGGAGGGCAGGGAGAGCAGAGCAGAGGGAAACCCGTGGCTGCTTGGAGTTGCTGAACTCGTCTCAGCCCCCTGGGCAGAATCTGCGGCTCCCAGAAGTTTTGCGCATCCTCTGCTCGGCTCCTGGCACAGCTCACCCCATCCACGTGCTCTGCCGTGCCTCCTGTCCTTACCCAACACATCCCCTGCGCTTCCCTGGGGGGAGGGTCTACAGATACAAACAAATCAAAAATATACAGTGCCTTTCCCCTGAAACACCACCCAGCCCATGGTGCTGAACTACAGACAAATGAGTGAGCCCTCATGAGGGATCCTGAGGGTAGCACACCTCCCAGAATCAGAATTCTCTGGTTTAAACATCAGCACGTTGCCTGCTGTCATGTCTTTAGAAAGGAGCTCCATGCTGGCTGTGAAAGGAAGCACCCTGCCACTCCCAGCTGAGAGGGGATGAATCACTTGAAACAGATGGATTTCATTTTATTTCCCTCCCCATTACTTAAACTATGGAAAGAACATACAGTTAAACGTCAGGGATGTGCTTATCTGTGTTACTACATACGTTAACTGCTGAGAGAGGCTCTCTGCAGGTACTGATAGCAAGAGATTGCAGCAGTGTATTTTTCTGAGTGAAGAAGATAGATCTCCTTCCCAGTACTGGTTATCTGAAACTCGTTCAGAGAGAAGAGTTTAGAGTGGGGTGAAGGTCTTGCTTTGCTCACATCAAGAAAACACCAACCAAAGGAGCCCAGAGTGGGCTTGCAATTCTCACCCCTCCATGGATCTTAAGACAAGAGGTTGCTGGGAGCTCATTATCACTTAAAGCACAGAAATCGTTGGTCACTTCTGCTCTGCTCAGACCAAGCCCTTGTGGACACGCACACCTGGCAAAACCAACAACCACAAACAGAACAGGGTGGCCTGCTATCTCCAGGTCCTCTATGGTACTCACTTTTAAAGACGATGTTAGACGTTATACACTACATTTCTAGAAGAGAAAACATTTTCCTTTTGAGATAAGACCTCCAAAGTCCTGAAAATCTTGCACTAAGGAGGAAGACCTTCTAGACTGCTTAAGTGCTTTTGAAGAAACAGCCACGAAGGATACAATAGAAACTGCTCACCTGAATTCATTGAGGGCGTCAACAATTCTGTTATATGCCAAACTGCGCTGACTGGCATCAGCTGATCTACGACTCATTTTCATAGCCTTGAAAACAATCATTAAACAGATAAGCAACATCAGACACAGCTGCAGAAGCAGAAAAAATGGAAAACACAGTCATGTGTTTGACTTTATCTGTCATGCAACTAGTCATGCAAATAATTTTTTTTTTAAGTGATAAAATGATGGTACAAGGGCCAGCATTCCTCTCTGAGAAAAGACAGGTGAGGCTCATGCCTTTGCAGCCTCATTCTCCTGTGCTTTTCATCCTTAAAGGCATAAAAAGGCTCACAGCTTTTACTGCAGCGGCAAAGTAACCACTAAGTATTTCCTAGAAGAGAAGCAAATCTAACCACATATTTGAAAGTTTCCTAGGTATCAGAATCAGGGCTGAAGATGAAATAAATAAAAATGGAAAGTGAAAAGCTTGATATTTATTTCCAGTCTGGAATATCCTAGAGATAGGCTCTTATCCTGCAGTCTCCAGTGCTCAGATACAGCTGAAGCAGGGAAGTAAACGCAGCCCTGAAAGCACCTTTCTCCCTTTGCTGATGCAGAGCTTGCTGGGAGCCAATGCAGCCTAAGGCCTGTTGTCATTTGAGCAGTCTCTGTAGTACAACACAGCAGTTCTGTCTGTGCTCTGTGCTGCACTTTAGCAAGCAACAGAAAACATCAGAGACGTTGTGGAGCACAGATCCTTGCTGGTGCAGTTTCAATATCAGGCAGCAATAGGTCCCACTTTTGTGAACGAGTAACAGGAGTAGGAAATGAAATGGGCTGAAAGGGAACTTACAGCAACAGAAGCAAAACATCAGAAGAGGCTGTGTTTACCTGTTCGATTGCACTCTTCAGTTTGTTCATGTGACTTTCAAAAAGTGGGAAGTGTGAGAAGAAGAATTCATTAAACTTGTTGTTTTCATCTTCGTCTCTTGAGAGTGAAAAAATAACTCCGATCGCTATCTTCTTCTTCCTAACAATTCCTGGGCTAGGACCAGAGCTGTCATCTGACAAGTTAAAGCTTTCATCCATGGACCTTGAAACATGGAAAAAATAGAAAATCAATGCAACCCACTGTTTAAAGCTGTACCTTGGTTTTCCTGCGTAATGAAATTCCAGAACATTTAACTTCAGCAAACGCCTTTTGTTTGCATGTGCTGTCAAATTAACACCACTGATAACCACTTTGCAGTTCTTCAGAAGCAGCCCTTAGCAGGCTTTGCAGACAGAAAATCTGCAGCCAGATTCTAAGCATCTGTGGGATTAGAACATGGCATCCTCGCTCTCTCTTACTTCTGCCACGAATTTGCATTTTGACCAGGATCTTAGGGCTTCTCAAAAGTACAGCCTACAGGTTTATATTTTGCTAAGGGTCTCCCAGTCAGTGCAGATGGCCTCAAGGAAATGGAGACTACAAAGATCAGGTGTCGAACTACTGCCTGACATACACCTTTGTAAGTACTGAAAGCACCAGCAAGGACAGACGTGCACACGCAAGGGCAGAATCAAGCTGAAAACAGTGGAAAACTGAGGGAGGCATCCAGCATTATCAATTCCTGCTCACCATCGAGGGAAGACCCCGTTCTCCAAGCTGGTCGTCTGGCTGCGCCTCCAACGCCTCTGGTAACTGCTGGCACAGCTTTTGTTGAACGAGGAGCCCGGAGATGGAAACGGAGTGATGAGCAGACTGCTAAGAGATGCTGCAATAATTAAATAGAGAAATATATCAATCTCTCCGGAAGAAAAGAATGTTTGGAAAATTACACCAGCAACCAAACTGTGCCCCTGAATATACCCTGGTGTTGCTCACCAAGTGCCTTCTCTTTTGCTTATCTATGCTTCTCATCTGAAAATAATATGTCTACAACAACATTAGCAAGCTATACAAGCAATGCAAGGGTGGAACAGTCTTCTAGCTTCATATAACAAGCAGCACACAGGCTGCACCTTGCTCATCAACCCTGAGTATTGGGAAATAAATTCTCTGTGGAAAGGAGTAATGCTAAGTGCATCTTTAAGAGCCTTCCCAGCCCTACCCCTACGTGCCCAACCCCCTGAGTGGGGATGGCAGTGGCTGGGGGGCTCTGGGGATGCTAGCTCATGTTTTAACATTAACATCACCCTCAGTTTGGTAAGGAGATGGCAACAAGCACTGCTTGGAAATGCCGTCCACTCATTTCAATATTTAATTAGGCTTGCCTATTTGCAGTGTGCTTTAATATATCACACTGCTGTTCAGATAGGCTCTGTGGGGCTCTATGAAACAAACACCCTCAGTGCATGAGGCAGTATATGGAATACGTATATGGAACAGAAAAAATCACGTTTCAGCACAGAAAGTTCCTGTATGGTGTCTGTGTGTTTCAGTAACGTGACGGTTGAGCATCTAGGGACTATCACTGAATGTTTCCTGAACCTATAGGGTTAATGGAACTGACATTACCAGATCTTGCTATACCGCTGTCCCTGTCCTCATTCTGCTCCCTCCCAGGCATATCCATAGGGTTGCTGTGAACTGTAAAACAAGGAATACCAATTAGCAGGGGAATATACAGTTCCTTTCTTGTTTGCCGATCTCCATGTAATTAATGAAACAAAAACATGCTCATTAATTCAGATCAACAGCACCGCACAAGGCCATCACCAAGAAAGGCTGCTTAGCTGAGCAAGCCAAAGCACTGATCTGAAAAGCTTGTGTGTAATTTCCTGAAGTCCATATATCTCTTTTAGTCCAAATTGCATCAGGCTCACATTCACTGTTTCTTTACGTCAATGGCTTTCAATAAAGTTTTATTCCACTCAAAGGATGTTTACCACATAGCTCAGAGTATAGACAAGAAAAAAATCAACACTCCACTCCTCTAACAGCATTCCCAGCTATTATATAATTTTAAAAGCATTTTACAATGCTGTCTTGAAAAAAATAAACAGTTCTAAATTGCAAGCAGTGCATTGGTTGTTCAACAAAGCCGTAAGCCGTCCAGAATCACAGTCTGCATTTACAGAAGATCAAAAGTGTATCAGGCTTAACAGCCTCTACACGTGATGTATTTTACAAATACGCCTGTGAAATAGAAGCTACTCAGCCATGGAAATAAGACCCATCTAATGAAAGCAAGAGACATCCACTTTATACCAGCGCAGGTGAGTTTTAATTGTTACAGCTTGTTGAAGCGAATCCAAATGAAAATAGCTCGATGCTATTGTGACAAATTATTTCTAAAATGATGAAATCTTGTATAAGTAAGTTTACAAAACAGAAAAACCAACCAAGCAGCCCCAAAGAGGGCTACTGAAATACCTGCTGTCCTCTGTATCCAAAAAGATAAGAGAGCAGAGATCGCTGTCTGCTTTGTATTTAAAAAATACCAGTCTTATTTCCAAGGCAGTGCTACCAACGCACACGTGGCTGTCCCAGCAGCTAGACTAGGCACACAGCACAGCACACAGCACACTGCAAACCTGCAAAGAAAGAGGCGCTCCGGATCAGGCGGAGCGGACCTTGTTCAGAGAATGCCCGCCTGGGGCTGCAAAGCTGTGAAAGACCTACATGGCAAAACGTAAAATACACATGAAAGAATGAGGTTAGTAAAGCAGAACAGTCTGTAGGGAGGGGGCCAGGGCAGGGAGAAGATACAAGCCAACATAAATGCAGGGTAACGTTCGCAGGAGAACAGCTCTTAACGCTTAACAAGAACGTTGATTCAAGGAGCATGGCTCACAGTGCAACTACACACTGCTATGACACTAAAATAATAGACAAAGCTTTACACCGTTTCCCATACAAGGACGGGGCTTCTGTCCACGGCCTTTATTTATTTCTATTTTTCTGAGTTGAAAATGATTAATTTATGCAGGCTCCCAGCCCAAGCTGATCACAAACAGGAGATTCATGGTGGAGGACAATGTTTGTTTTAACATCACACTGGGGGGTGTCTGAGCAGCGCTGTCACTGAGGAGAGGAGCAGGCAGACATTGCTCTTGGTGGAACCAAGAGAAGACGCCAGGCTGAAGGAGCTGCTCTGAGAGCAGTCAGTGTGCTGCATCAGAGAAGTGAGCATATAGAAAGCACAAAGTTAGCAGTCTTCTTAGAGGCTCATGCTGAGAGCACTATGGGCTGCAGGTACCCAAAGGAAGGAGTGCATTTTCTGCAAACAGAGCTGGGTATTCTAACAAGTTAATTGCCAGCCCCTCTCATGGACTGGAAGCTACTATCAGTCAAGGTTTACTGATTACAGAAAACACGAAGGCTGCCCTTCAGCAAAACTCCCTTCCATTCTCATGGGTCTTCCTTCCTTGGTAAAGGAAGGGACATGCCTCGTGCTTCTTCTTTATCCAGCACATCTAGAGAAGCAGCTTGTAAATAGTTCCCAACCAAAACACACAGAGCCTCCTCCTGCTGCAAGAGCCAGTGAGTGAGAAGCAGTCTTTGGTATTTAACACCGTTGTTAGAAATGCTGCAGTTACAGATTAACTTCTTCTCCTACTTTATCCATGGTTCCCCATGTGCTGAAATAAGAACCGTAAACAAACATTGCTGAACAGAATGACAAGGTGTGCAGCTCAGCTGCAAAGCACTTCAGCATCCTCCTCCTGCAGGCACCTCCTCCCTCCCTGCTGGGTGCCCAGGTGCCACAGGCTGCTCCTGCATCAGATTCAGCCTAAGAGCTCCAACAGCTCCACGTGAGCTCGCAGATTACGTGATGTAACACTTTTGCCAGCATAAACCACAACAAAACCTTAAAAGCATATGAGTAGGGTTTCCCTGTCTCACCAAGGAGAAGGCAATAGGGAGGAGGGAAGCAGACACCTGTGCCCAACGAGAATGAGAATCATGTAAAAGACAGAAACCCACTAACAAAGATACCGAATTCACTCCATACTTCCAACCCCAGAAAAGTACATTTTACAACAATATTCTGGAAAGCAAGTGAAAAAAGAAATCCCTTATTCCACCCACCATAAAAGACATCTTGTTTGGAAAGCAAACAATCTAAACCAAGAGGAAGGCAAGATGTGCTCCCATGTGAGCAGTGAAGTGCAGTATCTTCACTATTAGATTTTACATTAGGAAAAGTCAACATCCTCCACTTCGTCACCTAATGCTCACAGAGCCTCGACCCACAGCACTCCCACAAATGCTGACAGTCAGAGACTCCAGATGGTTTTTCAAGATCAGACCAAATAAACAATCTGTCTAATCTGATCAAAAACTGAAGTGTAACTGTGCAAGGTTAACTTAGCATGGAATATACAGCCACATGTGTTCAGGTGGCCAGAGTACAGAACAGAATGGAAATTATTAACAAAAATAAAATTGGGGAACTAAGCCAGGCAGAATCAAGCCTGCCTGATCTGAAATGTGGTGCACAGAAAGTTCCACAGATTATTTTCTCACATTTTCTGTATTTGAATTCAGATATACTTAATATTTCCCTATGGAGTTTTATACACAAACATGCAGCTGCATATAATTAAGCCACTGATAATTTTTGAACTGCCTAATTTCTTCACCTGTTTTCCAAATTAACATTAATTTTCTGTTAAGATCTTAGCTTTGCTTTTTGTTTTTGCACTTGATTCTACTTAGAGTTTCATACTCTACAGCCTGTGGTTACTCAGCTAAAGACACCAGGAAATAAAATCTGTTTGTAATTACCTATATTCCCAAGAAGTCCGTTCATAATTGTACTGTGGTCGGGCTTTAATGTATTGCTGTCTTGATTAATGAACTCAAGACTGTCCTGCAACCTAAAAGACCCAGAAAATAAAACATACAACAAAAACAGTGATTTGTATTTTGGTAAAACACAATGTCACTATATTAAGACTCAGATAGAATGCACAAGAGAAGAAAGGCTTACATTGCCACATTCTGAGCTGGGTCAATTAACACATACAAAATTAAACAGTGAACAGTTCAAAGCCAGATTTGCCTGTATGCAATGGGAATCATTTCTGGAGGACTCACGTATTCAGACTTCCATAGATGCTGCTTCCAGTGCGAGCTGTGAAGACCTTGCTGAGCATGAGCTGAGGAGGTGAGCTGGAAGATAAAGATGTTAGCTAGAAGCAGTGCCAAGATTGATTTTCATTTCCATTTCACACCCTTCCAGATTACAATTTACAGCTCTAAAGACAACCTAACAGCCTTTTGTGTCCAAAGTGATGTCAGAATAACTTCAAAGCAAACTCAGAAATTCCTTTTACCCAACATTTGCGACACTGAGTTCATTTAAAATCAGCACTAAGGACTGCATCTTGGGACAAGACTAGTGCTAAAAACAAAAATAGATCTTACCGGATCTGGTGAATTTTCAATGTGGAGCCCTTATAGCTCATGGCCACAGAGCCAAACATCATCTCTCCAAGCATGTTGGCATCTGAGGAGCACCGAGAGCCCTGGGAAAAAAAATAATCCACTTGTTCAGAAACACACTTCTACCTAAGGCAGTGTACACCTAAGGAAAATTGGCCTTATTTAAAAGATACACATGCAACATCTTTCTGTCAAATACACCACGTTGAACAGCTCAGTACAGACAGTGCTGGCCAAGAAAGTGATCTTCAAATTGGCGGTGCAGCAAACCACTAAAATCATCCAACAAACCTGACCCATCCTGGTGCAGGAAGTCAAGGCACTAAGAAGTTTAGAGTGTAATTACACGCTTTGATGAAAGAAGACCATTAAGGCTAAACCTTGTATCTGTTGGACCAGAAGTTGCAAGTTCCATGGTCACCTTGTATCAGTTGTGAACTGGAGCCCAGTTGGATCAGAGTTTTCTGACAGACTGAGCTGTATCTTGGCCACGGATGGCAGTTTGTTCTTGACACATCATTCTGCGGCGTTTCCTGGTACATGTGATGGTAGCAGGAAGGAGCTGCAGCACTGCCCTGCACAGAGCATCATTCCCTGCGGGCAGCTGCTGAGGGCTCACTGCAGGGCACACTGCAAGGGGCCAGCACTGCAGGGTCACCGCCTGGACACAGTGCTGCAGACACTAACCTGAAATTTAAACACTGCTCAGGGCAATCAGCTGCAGACAACTGCTCAGATGACAGCCATCATAGCTGTGTGCTATGACCAACCCTTTATACAGGGCTGTTTCTTCTCTAGGCTGGCAGCATATGAGGACTGGTTCTCCATTTCTATCTTGCCTTGAGTAATTCAAAGCATTGCGGTCGCTCACCCGCAGCGCTCAAGCAGCTCACAGGTATCGGAGGTGTGTGATAACTCTGAACACTTCCTCAGAGTAATCCTTCCAAAAAAGGACCCTGAAACCAGGCACGGAAATAGCCTCGTGTTTGGAAATTACTAAGTGCCTGTATCTCTGTATCCCTTATCCAAGCCTTGAACAAGCAGGCTCCTCACCCTGGCTCCTAAATAGGCTTGGGATTTATCTCACTATTTTGCCCAGCGTCAGGCAGTGAGCTCAGAGCACAATCAAGGACGGGGTGTCCACACCTCAGGTTCCTACCAGCAATGAGGTGTGATATGGAGATGGCCACTCCATGTTGCTACTCATGCTGGCCCTCAGAACAAGGACAAGAACAAGGAAACGCTAATCAGCCAAAAAGCAGCACACTTGTAGCACTTCTCAGCTTTTAGTTCTTCTCAAGCACTCTCAATTAAGATGGCAGAACATTAACAGCCGTACTATTAACCTCTGAAATCTGCTATCAGTGCAAGAAAGATAGGGGACAACTAAAATAGCAAGCACAGCTATAAAAATGAGGATGGAATTACGAAGTTTGTGGGCGTTCATATGACAGGGCAGAATCTGATGGCTTGCTGGGGCACAGAAATGTCCAGCTTTACTCCCCAAGATTTCACACTGCCTTCTGGTCAGGGTGAACTGCAGGTAGGATGGGAAAACCGAATGTTAGAAGTGGTTGGTACAGCTCAGGAGCTCCAAGGAAGGAGAAGCATGAATGGTAATGCCTCTGGGAAATGATGGGTCTGTCAGCATCACCAAATCCCAATGTAAGAACACTGCAATTACTACTTTCAAATATATTATGGCTGTTACTTTTGAATCTGTTGCAGATCTCCAGTTGAAGAAGTTCTTCTGAGCAAATGTCAAGCCCTTATGATCACTTTTGGTTTCAACTTCCTGCTACGGTGCAAAGCTAATTCTAAACATGAGGGAAGAAACGCTTCCAAATAACTTATTGATTTTACTTGTCAAGAAACCAAATTAAAAACAGAAAATGAAAATCAGCTGCTTTCAAATTTAATTACAGAGATTTCCCTTTTCCCTGAAAGACAGAGACAAGCAATGCTGAAGGCACAGAGCGTGGTACGGTGCACCCTTGGTCGCCCTCAGTCTGGCATTTCACCTGCACCTCATGATGATAACTGCACTTTGCATAACAGAAGGCGCACACATTTAATGCAGCCAACAAGGAAACGCTGCTACAGCTCAACTCTTTGCCTTTAATTCTGCAAAATAAAGATCTCTTGAGACCAAAGTAGAGCGCAATCAACTGAGGAAAGGGGTTAAATATTAAAAACACAAATGAAAAATAGCCAAGGAGCATCTGGCAAAAAGGGCCCATCCCCCAGCACCGGCAGCTTGGACACAAACCAATGCCCCAGGTCATATTTACAAGCATGCATTTAAAAAAAGATCGTAAAATACCAACAAGTGTTTCTTATTGCACATTAGCATACGAGAGGTTGTAAAATTATCAGTATTTGGAAATTAGATTTTTGCATTTATTACCTCCAGCATTTACTGTTTACTGTACATAATGTCCTATCAACAGCTGAGTACGTATATAAATGAACAATGCTATAGATGTATCTCAAATGTCATCACCAACAGATCGGGGGGACTTTCAGCCCTGAAAACACAGACTGACAGGCACAGAAGAGGTAACGTCTGAGCAACAGTGTGCAAAAACTTGCACTGCATTTCCAAAGAACAATAAAAAATGAACCTTAAGTTCAATGCATACTGAAATGAGGAAACCGAGAACTACACAAAAAGTCCTGTTAACATTCTATTGTTTGGGCTTCCATTTTACACCACTGAAAAGGCAACAGAAGAACACATTAAGTAGCTTCCAAGGGTACAGAATAGAGCAGTCAGAAGATAGAAAATAGCGGGCTGGCCAATGCTTGGACAAACTTGCTAGGACCTTTTCATGCACAGCTTGAAAAGAGTACAGGGAATGCAGTAAATGATTCACAGCAATGCTCTTTGGAAAACCAACTTAAGCTGGAAGCTTCTTGCACACTTTCTGAGCCAGACACGGCCACGCATCCATTCACTAAGACAGTGACTAGGTGATAGACATGAGGAAATGAGGACTTCAAAAGGAAAACTCCCCACAACTTTAAAATATTCCGCCATGCTAACCATGAAAATTAATTTTCTTTAATTCTTGACCATTGTTTGCACAGAGGCTGCCCAGCAGGAGACATAATTTCAGGATAGTGGGGGAACATCATTTGTCTTGGTCAGACAATACCCAAAGGAGGTTTATTCTGTGCTGCAAGGAAGCTGCTAACCACAGCAAAATGCCCTTCCAGGAAGGCAGGAATGGAAAGCAGACCTTCAGCCTTCACCTTACTGAAGCTGTGGAAAAGAGCGTGATGAGAAAGAGAAAACAGGAATATGCAGCTCGCCAAATATAGCAAGAGCCAACGTGACAGCATGAAAGTCAGCAGCGAAAGGTTCTTCATTTGTATCTATGGTAGATTAAGACATCAGTAGTACTGTACTTCAGAATACGGCGCAGAGATAGCAGCTTCCCTCAAACACACAATTACTTCATTACAAAGAGTGGAAGGGCTTAGTTCTATTTTAGGGTGGCTTAATATAAAACACTTGTGATCCATGGAAGGGGAGATGACAGTAATATATCTGTGTCAGATGACTCCAGCTACTCTCATGGCCAAAATCTCTTATGTAAAATGCAACGCAAGTGCACTGGATCCCTCGTTATAAAGCTGTTACACAGGCTGTCCCCATAGAAAGCATATTTCTGTGGTGCTTCCCTGGTATTTAGCTACCAAGTAAAACAAACTACCTCGTTTTTACCAAGATAGGATACGTATGCCAAGTGTGATCATACTGAACGAGTGTTATCACCAGGTCACAAGACAGAACAAATGCCTTGGAGAAGCTTCTGCTACTCAACACCCATCCTGAGAGCCCCAGCTGGTTGGTTTTAAACTACAAACTCAAAGCTACATGAATTAAACATGGTTCAGTCAGAACCAAAGTCTGGTTTTGATTGGAAACTTCTCTCCACCACCAGCATATAATTTCGAGTGTTTTAAAACATTCAGTACCTCACCTGTTGTGTATATTTGACAGCTACACCAAAAAAAGGAAGGGAAGTCTCACCTGATATTTTGGGCATTGTTCCTTTGCATCGGAGAATGAGGAGGATGAATTGATTGAACTATCCAAAGAAGAAGAGCTATCTCCTCCAGGCTTCAGCTGGCAGCACTTCCCAAACACTCGCACCTGAGCATCGCTGCAGAGCTTCTGAAATACAGACATGTACCACAGTAAGACCCACAGCCACGAAATCACCAATTAGCAACACTGCACCTACCCGTTCAGGTAAGACATTTAACAGTAGAACAGCTTATGCCCCAGGAAAACATTCAACAGAACATTTATTACATCTCTTGCAGCATGGCTGGAGGAAAGCAAGCTGAGCTGTTTTAATCCTAACGAGCCAGGAGCCAACAGCTCACTCCAACTCCATCTTCCCAAGCAGCCACCCATCTCTGAAGCTCTACCAGGCTCAGGAGGAAGGATGGCCACAACAAGGGGCTCCCTATGCTGTCGCTGCACTGCTGCTGCCCACTGGGACAGAGGTGGCACAGCAGTGACACGCACAGCCTGCACCAGTGCAGTGCAGACTGCAGTGATGGGCAGCTCACAACGTACAGAAACACACAGATCAGGAGCGACCGAGCCAAACAGCCCAGACTTTGGGAGAGATTCATGTTCCAAGTTGAAGTGGAGAATCAGCACACACATTAATTAATGCCATCTAGGTATGAGGCAACCCTCTGCACCGAAAGATCTCAAAGGACTTTCCGCGTGCTCATTAAACTTCAAAACACCCACGCAAGGTTGGGATTATTTACATTTGCTGGTGTGCAGCACTGAGAGACAGAAATAGTCTGCACCACTTCACATTACGCACCAACTGCCCTAAGACTCTCTCTATTAACGTTTCCTACTCAATCACCAAACCAGCAAGAGCAAGCTGGAAGCAAAGAAAACTGGAAACAAGGTTCAAAGGACAGATGGAAATGCAAAGTGCTATGTAATGGCACAGCTTCATCTCCAGACTCACAGGCTTACATCACGAGGTCCCACTTCAGGCAAGAACATAAGCATGTTTCAATCTTTGATAGCTACAAAGAAAAGGAAAAAGTAGAATAGGGGGAGTGTGAAATCTCCAGCTCTGGAGACTGCTAACTCTGCACCTCTGCTCAGCCATCAGCCACAGCTGTACACAAGCAGGCTGCACGCACTGCTGGAAGGACAGCAGATTTTGGCAATGGGAATCCCATGCCTCTACCCCAGGCTGTGCAGGTTGATGTTGTGTTTTGGTTTTTTTCCCATCGCGTGGTTTTTATTTGGGCCAAACCGTGGGCAGATTTAGGCAAAACAGTGGAAAATGTCGGGGTTTACTGAGCTCCACATGGCAGTCTGCACGGCTGCTCCAATTATAGAGCTGCTGCCACAGACAGCCTTAAGGAAAAATGTGCAGACAAATCAGTAATTCTGTGGCAGAGGGGAAGGAAGCATTCAGCAGCCGCCGAGTCCTGTGCTTTTCGGACATGCATGCCCTCCCATAGTAGTATCCTCTCATTGCAACACACTGGTGAGCACGCTGAATTCATGCAATACGTAGATTTGCTAATGCCTCGTATCTGCAGCTCGAGCACAGTACACAATGGCTGGAACATGTGAATGATAATCATATGACTTCAGTCGGAACTCGTGAACTAGAATTGCATTTTATCTCTGACACAAACAACAATGTCCTAGGCTAGGCAAGCATCATGTGATAAAACCACATAAAATCCACAGGGTTACAGCAGCTTTTGCAGGCAAACCACATTTCAGCTTGCATTTTTCATCTGATGTTGAAAGTTCCCTCTAAAATCTACTATTACAATTGAGCTTCCTTCAGACTGTAAAGCCAATAAATGCATTTTTACAAGTGCAGCATTTTCTGTGCATTAAAAGAATAGGCTGAGTTTGCAAATTACTGACTTTAAATTCATTTTTCCTCCTCCTGCATTTTTGTGCAGAGATCCACCAGGGAGTCTGGCATCTTGAGGCAGCAGCTGCCGAATTTAAACAGGGAACCAGAAAAATGGTCATTTGGTATTTACAGCAGTACTTAATGAACCAAGACTCCTGTAAAAAGACAGTAAAGGAGGCCAGGATCTTTCAGAAACCCAGCTTTACAGAACATTGCACATAAAATCTCACCTAAAATACAGAATACCAGCAAACTGTGGTTGTTGCACTGTTAAAAACATCTCACGTGCTTAAGAATAACCTGTTGGTCAATGAGATCAAGCACCTGCAGTGTCCCTCTCCTCCACAGTTACTAACTACGAAAGGTCAGTGCAATTTTAGATGCACCCAGATAGCATGCAACAAAGGAGTGGGATTATTGGCATTCCAGTATAACATCCGAAACACAAGCAAGGTGAAATTCCAAATTAGTTTTGAATTGCATGAGGAAAATTTTCTAAGCCATGGGCTTTCCTTCCAAGTACACGCAGTTGCAATAATGCACTCTCTAGGCACAGAGCATCTGGATGCTGCAGGCACTGCCGGTGCCATGCTGCTTTCCCTACAGTGGCCGTGCTCCTTGTTCTTCCTCTGCCAGCTCTCTGCAGATACGGCCCAGCTCCAAAGACTTTCCAACAGGCACAGTTCTTACATTAGAGGTCATAATTTGCTGGAAGACGTGGAGACCTCCTAGGTAGTTCTGAAGAAAGCATCCAGCGGATGGCCTTTATGGTAAAACAAAGCACAAAGTAGGTTTCTGCTCCCGGAATCTCTTTTCTCCACTTCTACCAGCAAAAACTTTTAACTCTTTGCCACAAGGTCTATAAATTCTTCAGCAAGTGGAAAGAACACACACAGTGCTATGCACAGGAGGAGGAATTTCCACTGAGCAAGTCTGGGTTTGGCAATAACAAGACAGTCAAGAAGAGCCCAGTGCATTGAACTAATGCCAGGCTGTGAGTGTGTGTGTTAGGGGCTGCAAGTGACAGAAGGAAGAGAAATGTCATCGTATGTTTTACACTCTCCTACCACTCTGCAACAGCCGGTGCTCAAATATCACTGTGGTGGTGGTTACAGAGAAATCTGTATTCAAATAAGGTTGCCATTATTTGGAAGCACCATACCCCATTTCCAGAACAGGCTATTAAGCAAAGGGTAGCACACAAAGCTGAAAAATTACTCCAAAATTGATAACTCTTCTGCTTTATTAATAGGTGATGGGCTGAATGTGTAATTAATATATGCACCTGTCTAGGAGTGGGCACTCTTTCCTTCCCTTGGAGCGCTGCTGTAAAAATCGGGGTCTCTCTCTTAAAAGGCAGATGTCAAGAGCTAGTTTCTCACTTGATTTCCAGAGCAGCCAAGTTCCTCTATTACTCACAGGAGAATGGGAAAAGTAAAAAGATAAGCCACTGCCTCCTCCCTGGGGTGCTCCAGCTCCTGGAGAAGGGCAGAGCTGGGAAGGAGGGCTGGGTCTGAGCTCCTTTCTGCTGGTGCCTTTATCTGCTGGCCATGCCACTGTGGAAACCTGTCCACTGCGTGCCAGATAGAGACTGGAGTCTCGATTTCACACAACTCACCTAAAAGCAAAAGGCTCGCTATCCGATTACTAATCCCTCAAAGCAATTTGCTGCTCAACATTTATCCAGTGCTGTAGTATATTGGAGCACGCAGTTAATCCTGGCTTGTTTAAAACAGCATGCCATTTTTTTTTTTACTTTGGGATAAATATGACATTTGGAGTGAAAGAAACTGCCACACTAGGAGTATCAAGTATCGTATGACCTTTCAGTTAAATTGTCCCCAAAATAAAGATGACAAGGTTACACAGCAAAGGTGACTCTTTTGCTCCCCAAATCTAAGCCCACGCTCTTTTTTAAAGTTGCAACTCTAGACCTCAAACTCTGTATCCCTGGTCCTCTCTCTCTCTTACATTTCTTCCAAAAAACCCCATAGAGGATTCTGGGTGCTGGAAGCAAGACACTGCCCTCTTCCCATTCTTCTCCTTGCACCCTTCCCAGCCAAACCAGCTCTGGATCTGGACAGTGCACAGTTCAGCTCTCGCTTTCTTCTCTCCTTCCTCATCCTCCTGTTCCCTCCACACCTTCCTCCAGGCTCTTCTTTTGACTTAGGAAATCTTTCCGCTTTGTACAGTCAACCAACATCTTTCTGCGGTCCCCAGCAATAAATGCTTCCCTGTCATGGACAACACAAAAGGAAGACAAGCAGTTAAACCGAACCACTAGAAACTGAACCCATTCGGTTGGAAGCAAGGTTCCCCTCCCAGCTTCTCCCATTTCCTCCCACTTCTCCCTTGCAGCACCATTTCTGTGGCCCTGTCCCATTCAGTCGCCAGCCCTGCGCACCCCAGCTGGCCTTTGCACGGTGAGTGCGACATGACTGCACAGAGAGCAGCAGCACGGTGCAGCATGGCAGCAGTCTTCACAAAGCTTAGCGTGAACCGGTGTCAGGGTTGGGAAACCAAGCACTGAGGCAAAGTCAGGAAACGCAGAACGAAGGCTGAGAGCTCAGTGCTGGCTGGGCCACCTGGGGCCTGCACCCTCAAAGCAAACAGGAGCTGCGTGTCACACTTGGGTTGAAGGGCAGAGCTCAGGAGTACCTGCGCTCACACACCGGGGCTGGAACACCGCCTGCACTGCAGCACAGCCATGGGAAGGAACTGAGCAATGAGCATGCTGGCAGAGCGCAGCCACGGGCTGCAATGCGGAGCAAGACATGCAGTCTCACTGGAAATGAGACCACGAGGAGGAATGAGCTCAGAAGTAATTCTTGAGGGGAGGCAGTGGCACTGGCCCAATGCTCCGCTACCCGCTGGGCTGAGCAAGTCCACGGGACGTGCATGTCTGGGTTGGGCTCAGGCTGTTTAGCAGAGGCGTCAGCAATGCCCACCTCTGTCACATACACACCTAACACACAAATGCCCGCTCGTGATCTAGTGTCAAAGAACACCACTCTCTGATGGGCACCCTGACCCCTGAGAAGATGAGGCAGCTACCAAGGCACCGCACCATGTACCTGTTTGCAGGGAGCGACCCATTGACAGGCCATTGCTGAAAAGCGAAGGGAGAACCTCGTCTGCTTAGCACCAAAAAAGGCATAGGGCTCACAACGGGGAATCTCGGCCTCCATCCACAAGCCAAGAGCCCACAGCTGCCGGCAGTGGCAGTCTGGGTGGAAATGCCTGGCACAGCCTTCGGCCAACATTCCTGGTGCCGAGCCACCAGGCTGCCTCACGGAGCTTAACTCTGTCAGGACCTGGGGCACACATTGCTCCTGCAGCGCACAGCACAGCACGGGCACCCATGGGTCAGCGTCCTCAAAACGGGACAGAAGCAGGGAATGAGCCTGCTGAGAAGTGGGGCTATTCACCATTCATTCTCCCTCCAGTCCTGAAGTCCTGAAAAGCGAGGTATTTTATCAGTGCTATGTAGACTTCAGAATTAAACCGCAGCAAAATGACAATCTTTTACCACAATTAGATATCATTACTGCAATGCCAGAAACGTCTCAGCAGCCTTCTGTCCACCTCTACATGACAAGTTCTTCCAAAATTTCTGTTTCCCTAACATTTAGCTCTACTGAAGACAAGAAGAGGCTGGTTTCCTATTCACTGTAGACATAAAGTCCTTATCTGTGTTATTACTACATGCCCCTCACAGATAACATGAACCCAGTAATGCTTTACTGACCAAAGTCTCACTTGGTGTGAGCATAAGCTCTGCAGTTTCACTCAGCAAAAAGCTGAAGCCTCCTATTTCATGTCTTTAAACATTTGTCTCCAGATAAGTTTGCTCTAGTGCTCCTTGAATTTTATATCCATACCTTCCCTTACTGATTTCAAATGAGGGAGACACGTTCAACCTTGGTCCACCACACACAGCTCCTGATGTGCACTGAGTTTAGATACACAAAACATAAAATGTAATAATGTATACCTGATGTTGCTGCAGGCGTACACCTCAAATCAAAATCGCTTTCAATCAGACAATTGTCACACATCTTGGAAACAAAAGAAAACAGGAATTGAAGAGCACGGCCAGCACCATCAAGCAAAATGGCACCTTCCTGGCTCTGCATTTGGCTGCTTGGACTCCAACCAGCACAGCCTGGCTACTGCTGGGCACCCTCACAAACCTCCTCTCGGTGCACTTGTAAATGCAGGGGTGTAAATCATGTAAGGAAAAGATGCAGAAAGCACTGGCCTTTGTGAGGCCGTTAACAGATAGCCTTTCACGAGGGAAAGCGCCCAGCCCACACACATGTCTTGCTGCAAAAGGGCAAGAGTGCCTTGGAATGTGCTTAGTGCCAAGATCTGGCTTTGTATAGGCAGGGTGTGTATTTCCAAATGAAAATCACGATAAAGAACGAGAAAAATAAACAATGCAATCCCTTGAAAATGGCCAGGCTGCTAACTGTACAAGGCTATACTCAACTTGCAAGGAGCTGAGCCCAGGACTTTGGTGCACATTCTCACCTGAGTAATGTTTCTGCAACATTTTAGGAGCAAAGCTTTTCCTAACAACACTACGTGAGCGATGCAGAAGCCAGATACCACAGCAAGGAAGAGCTTTCAACATATTGTCTTTAAAAGTCTCTTAATAACACACACACAAATATCAGCTTACAAGAGACAGGTGAAGTACAGTTCAAAACTCTCACGTATTCATTCCATAGGGAAGGTGAATATAGCTTATTCCCACCCACAGCCCACTTTCACTCAGTGAGGAAAATAAAGGAGATAATATGGAGCAGCGTTAGCTTAATTATCAGTTGTTTATTCTGTTGCTACTGAGCTGCCAAAGTCAACTGTCTTTGTGAAATAAACCAAAACAATGAGGTGTGCAATCTCACTGCAAAAGTAGGGATCTCTCTTAAAAAGGCTTTCAAGAAATCAACTGAAATACGGCAAGAGGGTTCACACTATACAATTGCCATTTACAGGAATGAAGAAATGGTAATAAGCAAAGCCAGCAACTCATCACAACAAATATCTTTAAAGATCTTGTTTTTAAAAACCTTTGTTTTCCTGCCAAGAACACCTGGAAGAATAGGAGCTTATACTTGAATAAAGCTCTTCTAACAGGTAAAATTTAAAAAGAAAGATGTGTTTCATTCATATTTGTTAAATTTGCTTCATCTGATACATTCTCAAACTAGGAAATGGGATCTTGATTCATAGCAGAAAGGACACTACAATGAGCAGCCTGGAAGTGGCTTGATGCCACAGATGGACTCCCAGAGGTTAGGAGGTGTGGAAGGAGGAAGCACTCAGAATGAGGACGGGAAGCATCAGGCTGTAGCACTCAGCAAAGGGCTGGGGGTGTTTACAAAGCTGGGTGAACCTTCTGGCTGTGCTCCAACTCCCAACACGAAAGCCAGGGCTTGCAGGGAACACTTTCTTTTGTGTACTCCTGCTTGTGGAACTGAGTAGGTGCTAGAGGTAAAAGCAGCTGCGATCAGGAATTTCAGTTGACACAGTGCTTTTTGCTTGCATAACTTAAAATGCTTTGCAAATGTTTGCAGAGATGGTGAAAAGGAAGTTCAAAGCAGTGAAATAAGTCGTCCAACCTCACACAACCACTTACAACAGCACTGTGGCTAGAAATTAATCTTCTGGCCAGAGTCCTTAGAAGGAAGTATCCTCATCTGACTGCATCCATTACAGTTTCAATTAATAGATTACCATGCAGACCATGCCAGAAGAAAAAAAAATTTCAAGTAACTGTATGAAAGAGCTGTCAGCAAAGCATGGAAACAACAGCTGGCAAAGGCTAAGCAACCGGGACATGAAGGGACAGGGGACTAGCAGCACTTTCTGACTCAGAACGCAGATCCCGCTGCAGAAAGCATCTGTGTCATAAAAGCTTGTCAATAAACATCAGTGTGCCCTGCCTCAGCCTCCCAGCACTGCCAGCTGCAGCCCTGGGGAGGAATCGTGCACTCTGAAAGGGCAGAAAGTAGAAGAGCGCAGGACTAAAGAGATCGCACGGCACTTAAAACTGCTAAGAGTGAAATCGCTGAAGCCTGAACAATTTGCAGCTTATAAATATAGCTCTGCATGTAACCAAAGTTTAAATGTTAATATGGCTAAAGCAGAACTTTTGTACTTTATCAATCTTATGTTGAAAAATATAGAATGCAGCCATGAGCGCAATACTCACCGACACAGAAACATCCTCTATTTTCCTTTTAGCACTGGAGTCAAACAAGACATTCCGTCCTCTTCTCTCGCAGTCCTGATACACAATCAGTCGGATCTGACTTGGGTCGAACTCCGGCAAAGGCCAGCTTTAATTAAAACACAGAACACCAGAAGGATCAATTACCACAGCTCTTTAATGCACTGTTCTTTCTGCATTATCTCCATAGCCAACCTTATTAAAACTGAAAATCCAACAAACGCAATGTCATTTCATCAAACCCTTTGATCCTCTAGCCGGAATTGTGCCTTTCTGAATTTTGTTCTCTCCCCTACACTTGCAAATTGCCAAATTGCAATGGCATAAAGGACAGCAGTGCACTACAGCCATTATACAATGACGTCTGCAGCATTACTGGCTTTCGTGCTCTGCCTTGTGATGTTTCATGTTTCCTTCAAGTTCTTCAGTCACAGAAGAACTCAGCTTTTGTGTTTAAAAACAAAAGAGAGTCCCTCAGCACTGCAATTTACAACTCAAAGGAATACATTTCATATGGATGTATTCACATTGGCTTCTCCTTTAAGTAAAGAAAAATCACATGGGCACTAATACATATGTCTTGATGCGAGGAACAGGCAAACACAGGCAGCTTGGACCTGGCTATACACAGGTCTCTGCCACCTTCAGACTCAGGAATAATCTCCATTAAGCCTGTGACTGCAGCCACACTGCTGCCTGTGTCAGCAGGAGCCCACAGCTCCCTGTGCCTGCTCCCTCAGTGCCACGTGCTGCAGAGGAGCCCCATCCACAAAGGCAGCAGGAATCTCCCCTCGGCTGGTTCCCAGCCATTTCCTAGCTCAAGTGTAATTCTATCATCCTTATCCTTGGTTTGCAGCAGGCTGCACCAGTGTGGAACATCACAACACGAGAGTGAGGAGCTGGAATTTTCCAGCTGCTAGTGAAGGATCCTGGCTCCCAGGTTGGGAGAAGGAGAAAGAGACTGCAGCAGAAAGATCTGCACTAATGAGAACATGGACTGGTATGCTGGAATACTGTACTCCAGGACTACAGTAAATTTTAGTCTCCTCTGTCCTTCCAATTCATCAACCAAAGCCTTACACCATCACTACACTGATGATTTCCAGGCAAACAACTTCTGTACCAGGTCACAGCTGAGAATCAATGGGATTGCCAAAGCCACAGTTGTCTCAGAAGTTTTTCAGTCTGTCCAATACAAACCCACAGCCCTTACAGCTAGGAGAATTACAGAATCACACAATCATTCAAGTTGGAGAAAACCTCTGAGATTCCCAAACCCAACCCCAGCCCACCCCAATATGCCCACTGACCGTGTCCCCAAGTGCTGCATCCTCATGGACCTGGAGCACCCACAGGGACAGTCACCCCCACTTGCTAGGCAGCCTGTGAAGCTCCTGACTGCTCTTTTGGAGAAGAAATTTTTCCTAATATCCAACACAAACCTGGCCTGGTGCAACCCAAGGCTGTTACCTCTCATCCCCATGTGATGAGTGATATGACACACACAGCTACGTGGCTCCTGGAGAGAGGAAACCCATTTCCTAACCTCCTCAGCCCCACCACATAGCAACAGAAGAGAAAAAAAAAACAGAACCTGCGGAGAAGATAGTGTGCAACCAGTGTCAAAAGCAACTTATTACAAGAAAATAGCTTGAGCAACTCGAAACTGAAATAGCCTGGTGTCCAGCTTTGGAGGCAAAGAGCCTCACAGCCTCTGTGCTGGGGCACCCAGAGCACAGAAACAGCTGACCACAGTCCAAGCAAATTGTGCACCAAACCCCAAGCACAACGACACGCTCAGAGCAGAGTTCACATTTAGCATCTTCTCAGCATCTTGCTTTTCAGAAAATGCTAAGAAACCAAACCCAGCGTATACATGAGAGGCTCAGTGTAGCAGAGCCGGGTTCCTCGCAAGCCTGCATCTGGCTGGAGATGGACCTTTCTTCCAGAGAAGGCATCTCCCTGTATTGAAGTGAAGTGAACAAGTCTGGAGCCTCTTTTTGAGATGGACTGCTGGGGTTCTACACACAGGTAGCTTGGGACGGTAACAAGGAACTGCCTGCCAAAACCTCTATCTACTATCATTCCGCCACTGCCGCACATCTGAATCTCCTTCACGCTCAGACAAAAGCACCTCTTCCATTACCTAGTGCTTCTGATATTTGACTTTGAAATAACTGGCAAAGAAGGGCAGGAGCTGTTCCAGATCTTAGGAAAGTCTACTTATAAAAAGCTCCAAGAGCAGATTACACACTAAGAGGAGAGAAAGCTAAATATAAAACCCTCGCTGTATTCGGAAACATATTTGATCAAGGTAACAAGAGCTTGTTTACTTCTCAGCTTCTTCACATGACATTTTAACTTTCTCTAGACAAGCATTTAGTAGACATTTTAAATCATAATTTGTGATAATTCCAAATAAGCGCTATCTCTGTTTACATAATACAGTCCTTAAGCACAGTTCAGCCTTGCAGAAACATTCCCTGGCAATAATGGGCCACTTCCCAAAGCAGCAGGAGCATGGAGGGAGCTGGGGGAAAGTTCATTTGGACAGACAGTAAACAGAGGCGGGCTGGCACCTCGGCTCCCCTGCCAGCTTACAGTCAGGCACCTTCCTTTGGAGGAGATGGAGCACAGCGTGCCTTCACTTTTGCTGTTAGCAGCTTGGAAGGACCGCCAGGTTGGGTGTCTGGATCGATTATCCCCAGAAATGAACAAATTCCTGCACGCAGTGCAGGACACCTTCTCAAAACAAACGTAATGGGGCAAAACTCCAGCACTGCTCTTCAGCTGGATGAAAACTGACCTAGATCTTCCAAACATAATTAGTCGTGTTTGTAAATGGAAACTAACTTTGACATTTAGCTGATGCTTTCTTGAGATTCATACGGAAAACTAGGAGACGTAGAATTCAGCCTTCTAGTAAAGTGAGTGACAGGCGAGTCTCCATCTCCCATGCCGTTCTGGAGATGAGAGTTGTTCTAACAAGGAGGCTTTCCTTCATCACCAATCTGCCGTGGGCTGATCCTTCCTTGGAATTGATTACAAGTTAAAATAAATAAATCACACTTCACCAATGGAAGCGATCACGCCTCTGCCACGAAGTCAGCACTGCGAGTTTGTGCACGGAGAGAAGGCAGGAGGGAGAAGCAACCTATTGTGGCCCCTCCACCAAACAAATACTAATTCATACAGAACGAGGGACTCTAGGACAAAAGGCACTGGGCACAGGCAATGGGCCCAGCTCTATTTTCTGTATACCCTCCCTCCATTTTCTGCACACACAGACAGGACCTCTTTCAGTCCCAAAAGGTGGGCAGGGAACTCTGTGCTGTGAACCAGCAGGGGCTGCCTGCACCCTGGGGCCTCGCAGGGGAGCGCCTCAGCTCTCCCACTAGGCTGCAAGCCAACAGAGGGAGCTGGGCTGCAAACTGCTGTAATCAAGTCATATACGTAGCTAAAATGGATCGTAACAATTTGGAAAGGAACATCAATCTGAGCATCAGTCCCTCTGGCCGCAGATCCAGCACAGGGGCAGCTTGGATACAAGCAATTGGCAGAGCGTGGTCTGGATATTTCAATGTACGTTGACACTTACACCCTACTGCTGCTCAGCTCTCATCTCTCTCTCACCTCACTTTGCTCTCCTGCCTCTTTACCAGGAATATTTACACTCTCCATTAAACGCTCCATAGCATCTCTATGAGTTGCATGGCAATCCAGAACTCCCCATTCTCTCCAAGGATGGGCCTTCTTATGCATCCAGTTTTTGGAATTCATTACATTTCTCAGCAAGAGGCAACTGAATGGCTTTAAACTGGTATTACAGCACTCCGGGCAAGTTCTAATAGATGAAACAACAGGAACAGAAATCCCTTGTCACCACTCTGGCAATTAAATACAAGGTTTTCCCCTGTAATGGCAAACAAAAACATTCCTTCCTCCTTGTTTCCACTACAGTTTCCTTCCATTAAGTCTTCAGTAGTTTAATACTGTATTTCCTCCTACCCAAGTCTCAATTTTAAGACAATTTCATATTAACACAACTTAAGTAGCATCTCACTAATTAACACAGGTTCTCTAGAAGGCTAGGAGGAGAGCAACTGAAGCAAACCGACCAAAAAATTAAACAGACTGGAACTGAATGAGAGTTTGCTAAAAAGTTTAATTGCTCGAAACAAGATTAAGACCAGGCTGAAACTATCCATCAAACTATTGTTTTCCTACATCATGTTACCCACAGTTATAAAAACTGCCTGGTGATGAATCACTTCCAACTATTTTTAAATGCATCTACGCAAACGATATTTATAGTTTATGCTAGCTTATCTGTTCTGCATGTTTCTCATGTTAGCACCTTCTTACAATGCAGACAGCACAGCCGTGGCAGGGCGGACAGCAGATCCACCATAGAGAAGAAAATACTTTCACTGCTCCCAGGTGAGCATCCAAGGAAAGGAACAGGGATCCCCAGGGCTCAGCTGAACTCCTGCACTCGACGTTCCTCATGTTTGCTGTGGAGGTGGTGCTCAGACCCAGCCATAAGCATCCTCATCTTGAAGAGCTTACGCTGTTGATATGAGTCTGTTCCAACATGTGCAGTGGGATATTTCAGATGCAGGTTATCTGCGAGCTCCACACAGAGTTACATTCAAACAGAAGCTTGCTCACTTGTACAGCCTGACAGCACACAGGATCCTGCTTTGTTACAAGGAAAGGTGAATGGAAGCGGAGGGCAAACGGCCCTTGTCCAGCCTGGATGCTGTATCACACAGCTCTCACCTGAATTATCTGTTCCAAAGGGTTCCCTTCACCTGCCCAAATTCCTCTGAACATTTCTAATACCTGTTAATGGAATTTTTCTTCTGGCTTTTAGAAGATACAACAAAAGTTGAGCCTATAGGACACACAGAGAGGGCATTCTACAGAATGTAATACCTTCTTGCTGCAGTTCAATAATTCACCTTCCATTTGGCCATCACTGAACACAGACAATTGTGCAGATCTTCCTGAAAGAGCACAACTTAAATCGGAACTGACAAACAACAATACATGGCAACTTAATTACAGAACCATAGAAAGACAGAATGGCCTGGGTTGGAAAGGACCACGATGACCAACTGTTGGTCACTGTTGGAACTGACCAACAGTTCCAACCCCCTGCTATGTGCAGGTCACCAACCAGCAGCCCAGGCTGCCCAGAACCACATCCAGCCTGGCCTTGAATGCCTGCAGGGATGGGGCATCCACAGCCTCCTTGGGCAACCTGTTAATGATGCCTACAGCTTTGGAAAACCATCCATTAGCAGAGCCTTGCACAGGCAGGTTGTTTATTTTTTAACAATATTAATAATATTTTTTAATAATGACACCTGAAACGCAAAGCACATGATCAGGTTTCAAGGAATAAGGATGATCCACAGTTGGCATTTTCTGTGCGAGATCCCACGTAAACCCTTGTGACATAGCATGGCTGTAAGGGCGGGAGCAGGAAAGAGACACCTAAGCTAGAGAAACCAGGGGGCCTATACTTAGAAACAAATTTGCAAGAGATGGTCGTTATAGGAGCTGGAGTCACCACAGGGCTCTGCGTCCTGGAGGAGCTGGTGGGCAGCAGCTCACAACAAGGGCTTCTCTAGGGGTTAGCATAAGGAAATAATGCTTCTATGGAGGAAAAAATTAATCCCAAGCCTCCACCTTGTCATTTCTTGAAGGAGGGTGATGCTTCTCGGGTCTACAGGCACTGCAGAGGTCAGCTCTGTGCCCCATCTATAAATCTGTCTCATTTATTTACCAGCTTTGCAATCCTCAACGTGAATAGCAGCACTGCTTGAGATCCAGGAAACTCCTGCCACTTGTGCTCAGCACACGCTGTGCACAGGCACAGCCAGCCCAGCAGTTATTTCACACTCGGTATAATAAACTTGGACCCAAACTGCAATTGGCTTCCGCCCTCCTTGGCTCTGCCCAATTCTTTAACTGTACACAAAGCTGACTTCAGTTTGTTTTCATTTTTTTTCTCCCCCTCTCCTAAATCACCCGGCTCTCCTTAGGACGCCCAGCTTATACTCTGAAGCCTAACACACCAGCCAGATGCCTCCCCAGCAGCTAAAAGCAGCCTGGGTGTCACACACAGCCAACACACAGACCACAAGCTTGCGCACAAGGAGGCTGGAGGTTTTGTTAGAGCCGTGTGACAGGATGAGTAACTCTGCAATTTACACGGCTTCAGAACTGACAATTAATAGTGGGAACTTCACATAATGTATTCGGGATCACTTGACACATGTCATTTCACAGAGCACCTGTTTGGCTCCCATGTCTGCATGCAAACATCTGTACATAGAGCACAGCTGCTCCAAAATGCCTCTTTTCACAAAAAGCACGCAGCCCAGCAGCAGCTCCTTGCAGCCAAACCCACCACCATTAACCATTGCGTGTCACGTTATTCAAGTCAACCGCGCTCCCCTCGGCAAAATCAAACAGATAGAAGCAGTCGGGGGGAGAAAGGAACGCCTCGGTGCCATTCAGCGTGAAACTGCGGGAAGAACCGTGAAAAAAAAGGACCTCTAAGAGCCTCGCCTTTCCAGAAAAGACTGCCATCAATCACAGGGAAGATATTAAACTCTCAAACAATTAAAATAACCTCGAGAACCGTGTAACGATCGTACCTGGGAAGCATCTTTGTCCCCCGAGCGGCTCCACTTTCCCAAATCCCTATCAACTCCCGTCGCGCCCGGCTGCCAACTCAGGTTAATAATAGCAGTGAGCCATATTCATCCGAAGCCACAAGACTGTCAGGTGACACACCGAGAGGGCCGAATTTAACTCAAACAAAGGGCTCTCCATGCCGTGCCGCACACGCTTAATCCCCGCGGCCGCCTAGCAGCGCCCGGCCGAGCCCGGGGCGGGCATCGCGCGGAGCTGGGGGCGCTGCGGGGGGCAGCGCTGAGCCGAACCCCCTACCCCTCCCCCCGGGCAACCCCCCGCTCCTCCTGACCGCTCCGCACCGCCCCGATCGCACCCGCAGCCTCACTGGAGGAGCACGTACGGAGCTGGGGCGGCACGCGTGCTGTAGGGGCAGGAGAAGGGAAGCGCTGCCCGGGAAGGGAGGCCGAGAGGCTCGCTGGCTGCAGGCGAGGCGCAGGGAGCAGCGCTGCCCCGTGGGGAAGGAAGGCTGCACGAGGCACGGCGGTGCCAGCTGCCTGCTGCTGCTCTGAGCGTTTTGCACCAACCCGCCTGCTGCTCTGGGACGTCCTCCCGGCTCACAAGGCAGAGATGCGATAAAGGAACGGGGAATCCACAAGGGCAACGCGCTTTAAAGTCATCGACTCTCGTTACAGGCATATGTGGGGCTAACCGCTTGCACCACGTGTTTTGTATGGACAAAGATCAGTAGAAAAACAAAAGCAGGAGACTAGCACCACAGCTCCCATTTCCCCTTTTTCCAGCATCTGCAGGTTTCACCGACACCGTCAATCCCGAAGCCACAGGAGCCCCGTTTGTCATCTCCCACTGCTCTGCACCTCCCAACACACAGCTTAGGGATGCACAACCCTTCTGTCCCACAGCAGGTGAATACGCCACGGCACACAGCCTGGCCCCAACCCCAGCGGCCCTGGGACCCCCGGGTCACCCGGTTCCCCCAGGGAACACCAAACTCCCTCCTCTGCCAAACACCTCCTGCATCAAGGTGGGGAGAAATCCAGAACACACTGACACAGCTTCTGCCACTGTCTCGTATATGGAGGTGGTAGTTGTATGCTCACAGCAAGCATTTCAGGACACAAAAGCAGTAAAACTCCAATGCAGATGCTCACTTGGTTCCACATCCAGCAGTAAGAGCTTTCGTGACCACGGATGTTTTATAGGAAATGTCTCACTGACATGAGAGCCCACAAGGCCCTATGTCACAGGCTTGGCTTTCCATATGCAAGCAGCACAAGGGAATTCAATGCAGCTACTCATGGTAACACTGAAGCATGCCCTACATCAGACCTCACCTCTGAAGCTGCACACGGAGCCCTGGGACTGAGGAGCAGCACCCAACCCCGCTCCCTTCCTGACAACGTGATCTATGCCCCAACCTCCTCACCTGTGTGGCAAAAGCATCCCTTCCAAAAGGCTACTGCTGTCAAAAGTGACTTTCTTCTTAGAGATGCAGCGGGGAGAAGTTCAGCATGATGCATTATGTAAACATTTATTTACAGGGCTGGCTGCTAAAGTTTCCATTTTACCTCGGGGTAACCTGATGCGTGCAGAAGACAAATGCCTTGAAAGCAGCCCCAGCCCCCACTGAACAACTGCCCAAGAAAAATTACTGGAAGGAATTCCTGCTCGGATGGGCACTCACAGCACAGCAGCACGCAGGGCACGAAGGGAGCAGCTGCCCAGTGCCACTGCGAGGCAGCACACACACGATGGGGTGAGGGCTCCACCGGGGCAGCACTTGCGTTAGCAGGAGTTATGATACTCCCCCACTCTTTGAAAAGGAAGCTTTTTTTTGTTGGTTTGTTTTTCTCAAACTAGAACTTGGATAACAAAGCTGATTGATGCTTTTTTTTTTCCTTTCTTTCTCTTGAAAAGAGCAAATATTAACAAGTTTATAAAAAAAAAGATCAGAATCTCTTTTCTTAGCCCATCATCTTCTGGAGAGCCTGGGAGGCATCCCGGCATCCCACCTGCACCACTGCAGTGATGGATTCAGCACAGCTGAGCCCAGGGCTCCCTGCAGAGCTCAGTGCTACACGGGGCTGTTTCCCCATTGAGCCATAAGCTCTCATCCTCAAAACAGCACCAAAAAAAAGAGTTCATGTCTTCACTCTCTGTACAGGCATTCTCCAAAACTTCAAACTACAGCAAAACCTCATATGCAACTTCTGGGGATAAATGATCTACTTTTACACTGGGGAGGCAACCGTTTGCTCCGATCACAGGCTAAAAGGTAATGAAATGACTCCTTTTTGTTCTCTGCTGCCTTAACAAGTTCTCTCAGCCCGTCTCCTAAGGAAGGCTTCCCTCACACTTGTAGAAGCACACAACAAAGAGCCAGCAGCTAAGCCCAGCAATGTTTATTGCTTACTAATGCATGAAGATGGGAGCTGGAAGCCACACCAGACAACAAGAGAGAAAACCAATTAGGATTTCATTTGAAATCCAACTAGAAATTCTTGGATACTGTTTTTTTCTACAAAATATTTGCCTTAGTGGAATCACCACTGAGCTAGACTTGACAAAAATGTGCTTTCTGTGCATTTTTGTATCCCTGCAAGGAAGAAAAAATTCCACTGAATTCCTCAGTGCTGGAGAGAAGGAGCGGACAGCACGGAGGCACAGCGCTGTGCGTGCAGCTGGAGCCACGTACCTGAGCACAGCACAGGCACGCACACAGCCCGGCCAGCACGAGCCAGCAGCAGGAAGCTGGCTGCAAGCAACCCACACGGTTCTCAAAATCAAGGCACCATTTTCTTTAAAAGAAACCAGATTTTAGAGAATGGAGAGGGGAAAAAAAACCTGCGACTGAAAAGCAAGCGGACGTTTAGCACAGAAGCAAAGCTGATAAAGCCTCCATCTGCAGGATTCTCGCAGCACCAGGAGGTCTCATGACTGGGATAAAGTGGCTTTATGGAGGTGTAAGGGAGCATCAGCACAAATGCAGATCTGTCCCTGCGCATTCCGGGGGGCTGCAACACAGAACATATCTTTCATTTAAAACACAGATATTGAGACCACAGCAGCTCGACTGCCCTTCTACCACTGTCATTTTTGAATCACGATAAAGGATGCTCCCAATGAAAACAGCTATCAAAGTAAAAACCTGCTGCACGGTTAAGCTACCGAAGGATTGGTGTTTGTTTTGTATCGCATTTCCAGTGGCAATCTGCTATAAATAAGACACCAAAACAAACCTCCATCACACCAACTGGTACTGCAGAACAACGGGGCATTTTCCCCGTGCCGAACAGCTCTGTGATTGTGCACCCGCGGCTGTGCGGGGCGGCACATCTTTCACTGTGCCTGTGAAAGTGGGACCAGTTCAGTGTTGTGCCTGTGCCCAGTGAAAAGTTGGGGAAAAAATGGATGCAATACAAATTGCTTCTGCTCCACAAGGACAGCTGTTGGAAATAAATTTCCTGAAATGACATGGAATTACCCAGCCCAGAGGAGAAGGGGAAGCATGGTATCGCTCAGGTTGGGAAAGACCTCTAAGATCCCCAGAATTCAGACACTGAATTTTCTGTATTTCCCTTCAGCTGGAAGCCTTCAGGGCTTCTATTTTCATACTCTTTCAGTAGAATGACAGAATGGCCTGGGTTGAACAGGACCACGATGCTCATCCAGCTCCAACCCCCTGCTGTGTGCAGGGTCACCAACCAGCAGCCCAGGCTGCCCAGAGCCACATCCAGCCCGGCCTTGAATGCCTGCAGGGATGGGGCATCCACAGCCTCCTTGGGCAACCTGTGCCAGTGCCTCACCACCCTCTGGCTGAAAAACTTCCTCCTCATATCCAACCTAAACCTCCCCTGTCTCAGTTTAAGACCGTTCCCCCCTGTCCTATCACTATCCACCCTCACAAACAGCTGATCCCCCTCCTGTTCATACTCTCCTTTGAAGTACTGGAAGGTCACAGTGAGGTCTCCCCAGAGCCTTCTCTTTTCCAAGCTAAACAAGCCCAGTTCCCTCAACCTTTCCTCATAGGAGAGGTGCTCCAGCCCTCTGATCATCTTAGTGATCCTACTCTGGACCCGCTCCAAGAGCTCCACATCCTTCTTGTGCTGGGGGCAGCAGCTGACAACTCTACGGCAGTTTTTATTTCTTCTCTTTCCATAAATGAAAACTTGAGATTCTCAACGCATTGCTTCGGAATGAGATACCCCCAAAAAAGCCATCCAGCGCATAAACAAATTACGATGTACTCCAGCCATGCCTGACGTGCCACATCATTTCTGCACCCACAGCACAAACGCATCTCAGGGACCATTTTTTTCTTAAAAATCAAACAGATGATGTATGAAGAAATAAAGAACGGTTGAGAGGCTAACAAGTTAGAGTGTAACCCACTGCTTGTCCGTGGCACGCACCCAGTGCCTCCTTGCAGGATGCTGTGTCCCCAGAGCCTGCAGGTCAGGATGACCCCTGGTGGATGGAACATCCTGATAACATCACGCTGCGGATACCCGACCCACAGCTCAGTGCCACCACGGCCATAAGGTCCCTCTGGCCCCAACGGGAGCCCACTGCTGTCAGGGTGAGGGCTGCCATCTGCTTGCTGTGATTAAACCATCCCGTAATACTCATGTTGTGAGCGTCGTAAGGGAAAAATGCTCCCCTGGTGGTGACAGCAACACAGCTGGGACGGAGCTCCTTGGCTGTGCTCCACAGCCATGTAATTGATTAAGGTGGTTGTGTTCGTGACTGAGCAATAATTGAGAGCCCAATAAAATGTTTGCCATTCAGATATGGAAAAAAAATCTTACGGACCTTCACAACATGCTGCAAACAAAAGAATTACAGCTAATATTAAAAGCTTCAGAAGCTTCATGGATCAAATAGGACAGCTTACTGCCTTGGCCACAGCGTGACCCCAGCACCAGAAGGATGTGGAGCTGTTGGAGGGGGCACAGGGGAGGCTATGAGGATGCTCAGAGGCTGAGCCATTCAATGATTTGCATTTTTGGTTAAGTTATCAGGAGCGTTAAACATTCAAGGACCACAGCTTCAAGTTTTCAGCTAAATCAACCCCAGCACAAACTCCAAGCAGTCACACTTCTCAGAAATTGCATCCAGTACTTCCAAGTCCTCCCTCTCCTTATGCCAGGTCTCATTTATCTGCACAGACAGCACTGCTTTGTCTGAGGTCTATGTGATCTGCTTTTCCCAAAAGAAAGCAAAAAAGAAAGAGAAAAAGCTGCAGCTGCTCAGGGTTCCTCTGAGAAGGAGGAAGCCAGATGTAAGCAGTTATTCTCCATGGATTCACAAGGATCAGTGCATGAGCAGCATTTTACTCTGTCCCTCATGTGACTGTTTAATTAGGTGTTGATTCACTCAGTCATGAGACACAAGGAAGCAGGGCTGCAAGCCCTCACGTCAAAGGAAAAGTAATGCCTGTTCTGCCAGTTTCTGTATTAGCAAAGTACAAAGGGGACATCCAGTTCTGAAAAGCAAAACTCATGTTTCCTCACCCATGAGCCAAACCATCAGATCACTTCAACCTTTCCATACGAAAAAGAAAATACAGCTCTGGAGGTGTCCCATCCAAATCTGTTCTGGGGAGCAGGCTGGGCATCCCGCCGTGAGCCCAGGCCAGGCTGCTGATCTGCCTTCTGCTTGTTTCTTCAGTAGGAACACTGGCGGTTTTGCTATGGCTTTCCTCCTGGGTGTAACAGGATTGCTTCTTCCCAAAGAGCTTTTCTGTTATGGGGTCCGGTTGCCGTAGCAACAGGCTTTAAAGAATATCAAAGAAACGTTCAGCGCACGGTAAACCCATTTCACAAACTGTGTATATTTGTAATAGGGAAAGCTGGGGGACAATTATTTATATGTACTCGGTCCAGCTGAAGTTTAATGTAAGGATAACCCCTGAACACTGCTTTCAGCCCAAAGCCCGGTGTGTGCACAGCATTTCAGCTCGCTGTGTTCCCAGCTCGTTTATAATGACAGCCCGGCACGTTATCAGAAAACACCATTTTTCCAACAAAGGCTGCCCTTAAACCCATTGCCACTACAGTGCATTCATGCCAGAAGCTTTCTTCCTGGAGAATCCTGCATTAAACCTTTAGTTTGTAACATTTCCAATACTGTGCTGGCAGCCCTACCTTCAGCTGTGTAGATCTCGCTAAAAAATAAAACTCAGACCCTGGATCAACAACTTATTCAGAACCTGTGCCTAATGCTGAGCACGTGGGCAGTTTCAATGGAGCAATGAAAGTACTTCCATGTGTGGAGGAGAGCACACGGCTGAAGGAGAGCACTGACTCAGCCCGACTTGCCCCTCAGATTTCACCCAAACCCCATCTCAGTTCCATGGGAACAACAGCAAACCACAGGCAGAGGACAACCGGATAGAAACAGCCTAACAAACAAACAGGTGAGAGATGGAATCCCAGCCTACTACATCCCAGGCCCCAGGAGTGCCTGGAGCAGGGCTGCCATAGCAGCACTGGGGGGGCCTGGCCCTCTGCTCCGGCTCTCACAGTGGGATGCCCTGCAGCCTGCATGCACCCCCAGCTCTGGCTCACAGCCTCAGCTTCCCTCCCATCCAGCTCCTGAATGGTGCACTCCTGTGAATGCTGCAGGAGCCCCTAGACAGCTGTGAGGAGCTGAGGAACCTGACTACTCAATTCTCCGAGGCAGGAGTCATGCTGCTCAATTGTTTTCCAAATTAAGTGTGCAGAGGTGACCTGAAACTATTTCAGGTAGATCTATATAGAGCAGGCACTAAAGGCACTGCCTGGCTTCGCTTTTATGTAACTCGTAAGGACACGAGGACAAATAAAAACCAGATGCTTGAGCAAGCCATGCACTCACACAACTTCGTTAGTGTTAGCAAAATAATGCACCCTGCCAGAAGAAGAGCAGCCCAGCTCCTGCCCTACGTGCATGAGGACAGGAGGGCGCTCCCACGTGTGTTCCACGGCCAGCCAGCCGCACTCCCTCTGGTTCTGAAGCTGTTGCTCAGTCACTGAACTGAGCTCCAAGTCCTCTGCAGGTCTGTCACCAGGCACACAGTTGCACACTTTCCTTTTCTGGTGTTCTCTCTCTTTTCTAGATCTCATTACTTGCTCAAAGCTGTTGGTTTTTAAGAACGCCAGGAATGGAAAAAAACAGCACAGGAGTGGTCATTGCCTTGTGATTTTTAAAGAAAAAAAAACCACACAAAGAAAGAAAGGGGAATTGCAGCCTGTAGCACACCAGGAGGAGGGACCAGCTCAGGGCTGTGCAGTGCACCTGCCTTGCTGTTAGTTACCGGCCATTCAGGAGGAACGCAGCAGCTACAGAAACACCGTCCCGTATGGGATGCTCTGTTCAGCTGGAAATAAAAGTTACAAAGATAAATCCTTCAAATTAAGGGACGGAAGCATTTAGGGAAGATAGATCACGTACATAAAGCCATTTTCATTCTACTTCAGACAACGTTCATTCGAAACAGGTGTAAGGTTTGATGTTCACAACCAAGCAGACGACAAGAAGTTTTCAACTCAGGAGGTTCTTTTAGAACAAAAATCGCAGAAGAAGAATTCACATGAGATCCCAGTGCTATTTATCCCAAACCCTACTCCAAATCTAATCCAGATCCAGCCTCTTCAGGTCAGTACTACACAAAAATACATGTGAATGTCAAACATGCCGAGCCAGAGCGGAGCACAGCCAGGATGGGCTTTGCACAACATTCTGAAGGAATCGCGCTGTTGTTCCAATCCACTTTTGAAAGGCATTCAACAGATCTTTTGTCCCTTGCACGTGATCCTTGCAGTTGTTTGAGGTGAATGAAGAGTCCCACAGGGAGCACAGGAGACTGCTGTGACCATCGTGTCACCTGGGAACAGCGCTGGGTTGCTGCTCACTGCCTTCAGCTTCTAATTGCACCAGGCACAACACTGCAGTGAAAGACTACTCACACAACACATCCACAGTTTACAACATCAAAAAGAACAGAAATAAATGGACTTGGAAAGTTACCCCGTGACAAGAACTTCCAAAACCGAGTAAACCTGACACACCTGAGGCAAGACCAATATCCAACATCAGTCAGCTGAGCTGCCAACCTCCAAACAAAACGAACCATGTCTGGAATTGACCTCACAGCATGATTTTAAAGCTGGGTGGTGTGTGTGTGTCCTATTTAGCAATGATGCACATGCCAGAAGTACTTTCATTATTAGTTTTACCCATTCTGTATTTCTTCATGAGAAAGGGTGTCTGAAGTGAGGTTTTTAATAGACTCCAGTGGGAAAGAACTTTGAGGTATTTAAAGCCCTTCAACCATAACTGTGCATGTGAGGGGCTTTTCTATTGCTAGACTGGCCAGGCCTTATTTAAAATTCCACTTGAAAGACCAATGCAAGCTCCGAGCATCTTTAGGAAGCAGCCACTGCACCTAGATTTCCTTGCTCTTAAACCCTGGCTTGTGATAAAGAAACTGCAGGTTCAGATCCACGTGCTCTCCCGGCTATCAGCACTGAAACCCAGCCCAAACGCACACCTTCCTTATCAGGGATCCTGCTGGGACACACACTCCAAGCCAGCTCAGGGTCAACAGAAACACCTGATAAAACCTGCATTGTTCCACAGGGAGAGGTTGTACTTTATCAAGATGTATGCTGAGTGTACATACAGGAAGCCCCTTTCCGGCAGTGCCTTAGAGCAGCACACCAGGCACTTGCAGGCAGCACAGCTGGCCAGATGTGGCTGCAGCACCCCGGCTCTCCTCAGAGACTGCTCAGGGCTGCAGCTTGACGAGCTCCAACTCAGCATGAGCACCTGTGTCTTCTGCAGCTCACACGCCACAGCCTACCACGATCAAAGCTTAGCTATTATTCTCTCTTGTTCCTCTGGTGTGGCACAATCACTTTGCTCTCCCACTCAAAAGCATTTCCTTGCCTCATCCTTTTTCTCCGTATTCAGGCTGTCCACGTGAGCGTGTGTAAGATGTGGGAACCAGAAGAAACGTAGCACTGCAGGCACCCTGCTGCGAGCCAGTAACAGCACCATGTGAAGCTATTTATTCTGCTGCATCAACAGGAAAGGAAGGTCACGTGCTGGACAGCAATAGCTGTCAGTGCCACCAGGATGTTTCAGACTGGGTCACTGCCTTTTTTTTTTTTTTTTTTTTTTTTTTTTTGCAAAGGAGCTGTTGGCATAGCAATTGCTCTCTTGGCTCTTCCTTTCTCTTCTCCCTTCTCATGTTAGTGCGTGTCATTTGGAATGACAGCAGCGACCCAAACAGGATGCACCCTACTGCTGGTGGCAGAGTGATAGGGGATGGGGCAGCACCCAGGGGGAAATGTCAGGGAGCAGAGGCAGTACTGAGGGCCTCAGGCAGCTCAGGGCAAAAGAAAAATGAAAAATGGAAGAGAAAGAGGACTGAACTTTAACCCTTTTACCCCTCTGCATGTGTGAAGACTCATCTCCGAAGCACAGGACCAAACAACAGGACAAGGGATACCATCAGTGAAAACATCAGCCAGTAAAATGCATGCACCGAAGCTGCAACCTCCTTGCTGTCCAGGAGCTCTTCTTCCAGCTTAGATCCACCTTTTGCCAAGCCCAAGCTGTGCCACCAAAAGCCTTCACACCTTACAGAGATATGCCAAAGCTGAGGACACTCAGTGCATTATAGGAACGGGTCATTTTATGTTCGCTTTCATTTCAATTTGTTTCTCCTTTTAAGAACTGTAAATAGACACAACCTCTCGACAAACAAACTCCCTATTCCTGCACATTTTCGCCTCTGACTTCTCTGACCCTGATGAGAACAACTGCCTTTCATGAATTTACTTTATCATTACCATTTTCAATTACGTCTGCTTTGGAGAAAAAGAGGACATTGGTTCACGATGAGCATCCCTTGTGTGACAGAAGGCACACACAGTTACCCAGCACGCCTGCTGTCACAGCTTCTTAGCCCTCCGTGCTCTCAGTACAACTATTTCCTTTTATACCAAGAAAGTAATTTCCAGTAACTCGTAGCAACTGAAATATCTTTAAGCACTGGAAAAAAAGAAAAAGAAAAAAAAAACCACCACCAAAAACCCCAGCCACCTTTTTCTGTCTATTTCAGCTTTATGTCGGAGCACAGGCTGCCTCAGCATAGGAAGGCAGTCAGCACTACAAAACACGGGGTGCATTTCTTTACCTCTGTCTTTAAGGAATAACACCATTATTTCTCCTGTAGGAACAAGAAAATTCTGGCAGAAATATTCCCTCCCAGATGCTGATGTTCAGATAATGTCATTCAATGAGAACAAGCTTCTGGGAAGGAAAGAACGCTTGCCCCATGATTTGTAGCTGATGTTCCCTGCATGCACAACCACACACACATTATCGTCTCTATCTGCTTTCCACTCACACCTGAACTAATACCATTTTTCTACCCATTTCCACTATCAGATTTCACAGAAAGGATTAAATAAACCATTCTGCGGAAGTCTCCAAACGGAAAGAATATTTTCTAGGTAGGTGATCATGGGGGGCATCATGGCCAATGTGATACACCAAAATAAGATCTCAGTCCGGTCTGATCATTCATGTGTTAGCTAACTGCTCAGATGTGCTTCCTTCTCACTTACTCTCCTGTCTGCATCACCATTACCCAAATCACAGCAAGCCAAATGCAAGGCCCACAGTCTTTGGAGGCCTGTTTTCTCCCAGGGAGGAATGCCCAGCAGACCTGAGAAATAGGGGTTTGTAGCAGAGACTTTGCTATTCCTTTACACCCTGCATAAAGCCAGCTCTCCCATGGGTCACGAGGCTAGGACAAAACCAACAAAAGCCAATGGCAAGGCAGCTGCTCCTCTGTGCCATGCCCAAACATGGCACTTTGCTGTGAAAGAGGAAAAGGAAGCAGGAATTTGGGCAAAGAACCGCTCCGGCTCAAACAGGCACAACGCCAGGACCTTCAGTCAGGGCTGAACCGAGCCCAAAGTTTCTTCATTTATCAACTAAAACAGATGGCAGACAACTGCAGCTTGGCTCCTCTTTCTTTCCAGTTATATATCACACAAACTGAAAGTTTACGTTTTGTGTTTTGTTGACGCTTTGGCCGGACCAAAGGAATGACACTGCTAGCAATACACACAGAGCTGGGCATGTATCAGCCCCACAAGCAAGCAGGGCACACACAGTGCCTACACTGAAAGAAATACAACTGTTTCTGTAAAGGATTTTACTCATTTCAGGTCAAAACCACTGCTGAGGTTACCCAGGCTGCCTCCACAAAGGCATCAGGTAAGACTGTAAAATAAAGACATGCACTCCATTTCACATGCACTCCAGCTACTTCAGTCCAAAAGCAATTCTGAAGCAAAAAACACAGTGTACTCATGGACATGCTACACGCATGCACTGTTAATATTCCACGTGCAGTCCATGTAGTGTTTTGTGCTGCAGTTTGCTTGCTCAAACAAGTTTCTCTGTAGAGCATTGTACTCTGAATAATGATATCTACAGAAGCTATCAGTTTCAGAAAAGAAAAAGGTTGAACTTCTTACACAAATACGCAGAATTATCTCAATGAAAAGCTTCGGTTGGGCACCGAGCAACAGCACAATGCTGTAAAAACACAAAAATTCTTTTTGATACAAAGACTAGCATAAAGAATAGTAACCATTCACACTTCCCCAGAGTAGAACACACTGGGGCATGTATTTTTAGACATAAAATGCAGTCATCCTGTGCATTTGCAGTGCAACTGAGCTCTGCATTTTTCCTAATGTTACTCACCAACATGTGATCTTGCAGACGTCCTGCTCCAGATGTAGCAATAGGACAGAACGCAGCCCTGCGCATGAAACCACCGTGTGCACTCCTGTGCATGCGTACAGCTCGCCTCTAGAGTGGTCACCACTTGCATTTAGCCAAGATGACAGCAGGTTCCAAATCACACTGCAGCAGATCATCCCAGAACAGAAGCCTGAACTCATCCAAGCTGTCACTACCAGCAGATGCTACCTCCAAAGTGTGCACACAGAAAGGATAAACCCCTCCGAAAGCAACAGAAGGGAAACTCATCGGTCAACCAAAGGAGCTGATGGTTCCCAGAGAGCAAGGTCTGCAACCTGTGTCAGCTAAAAGCACTGTCAGTTCCTAGATTTGCTGCAGAAAGGAGAAAGGCCTTGCAGTGGCCGAACTGGTGCAGACACTTCCTCACAGCCCTGCAGCCTCATGTAAAGAATGGAAAACACAGCGCCTGTAAGTCTGCAGAAACACCTTTGGACAACATTTGCCAAGGCTAAGCTCCTGCAAATGTAAAGGAGCATTTTTTACCCTACCTGCACACATGGAATCGTGACGAGAAGCCTCGCACCGTGCAGATGGGGATCAGCTCCCCCAGCTCCAGCTGGGACAGGCAGCAGGGAACACTTCACTCCCTGTTGGATCAGGCCCATCCAGGAGGACAGCAGGACCGGCGAGCCAAGGAAAGCTCAAAGCAGAACCAAAGGAATCAGCAACTGGTGAGACCCCCACCAGTCCTGCAGAGCTTCCTGAGCACCACATGAGGCCACATTCTCAGTTGTGAGTCAGCTGTGTCTTTCTTCCCCCTTCAGATGACGGAGAGCCAGCAGCACCCCTGGACTCACAACCTGCAGCCTCTCCCAGAACCATTCTGCTTTAGAGGAAGGAGCTGAAGCTGGAAGGGGAACAGAGTAGGCCCAGAAGCAGTGAAGCACAGACCCCCTCCCCATAGCTGGGCATGGAAGCGACAGGGCCAGGCAGGCTGCAGGCACACTGCCATGTCCTGACCTGGGGTCCCACTTTTGTGAGGCATCGCTTCCAGAACCACCAAATCTTTGCCTGTGCCCAGGGCAGCTCACAGATCTTCTTCTCTGCGAGCTTCTGCTTCCACAACAGAACTTCACTTCCAGCACTGGAAGGTATGCAAAAGCTCAGATGACAGGAAATGCAAAACAGAATTTGGCAAGAAGCAGAGCTTTGGAAAACAGCATTTCAAAATACAGGCCAGAGTCGTCATGGCAAGACAGAAATCTGAGCAGAAACCAACATTTATTCAAAGCTTGCCGCACTCAAGCAAATTAATACAACCAAAAACCCAAAGACTCTTCCAGGGAGATTAAGAAATCATGGATTTAAGAAAGAAAAACTTAAGGGGCATGAAAGGGCAGAAATAGGCCTAATACAAACACAAGAAAACTTCTGATGTTTAAGGATTTGAATAGCCCTAAATATGATGGGACAAAGACTTTTCAAATTCACCAGATACCTGGAAACGATGACAAGCAGGAGCTTCTGCAGCATCCATCCAGCTAGGGCTGGTTTTGAAGGTGTTCAGACTTTGAAACAGCAAAATTCCAGCAATCTAACAACCACTGGCCAAACACTTACAGAAGCAAACAAATATCAGAAAGCAGTGTGTCATTAATCACAGGCACTGGCCAGGCTGGCTGTTGTGGAACAGCCCAAAGAAGCCTCATGAGGTGCTGTTAGGGCAAGGAATCTGCTAACCATGCAGGGTACTGTGGGCTCAGGCAGGCTGTGGATGGATACACAGACACCTCTGACACGATGGAGTGGGGCACCCTGTGTGCTGCAGCAGGTAAATGCCATCTGAGCCTGGCTGAGGCGTTACCAATCCAACTGTCCAAGACCTCTCTCTGAATTTGGGTCTGAAGATACCACAGTGTCGAGATACTGCCAGGTTTGAACTCCTCAGGCAACCAATAAAACCACACTTAAAAAGGGAAAGCAGTGCAGCAGTCTCTGCTGGTTACCCCTGCTCTCAGCACAGGAGGAGCAGACTGTGCTGCGTTCATGTCGTTGGCGACATCCACCTTCAGGAACAAGGAGAAAACTTACCAAGAAGTTCTGCAGTTAAAATTCACCTGGAAAATGAACGTGAAGGCAAATGTCACATTCCTCCTTAACCTCACTCCATAGTCCCTCATGAAACCCCCCATAATATGGTGGTAGATGCCTCCAGATCCCTTTTCAGTTCAAAATCAAGCTAGAAGAAATAAGCTCCTGGCTCAAGAAGCAATGACTTATGTTGCTGTCAGAAGGTGGACAGCATTTGCACCGTGCAAGAGCAATAGCACTGCAGATGCACTGGTTGGTGAAGCATCCTCATGTCACAGTACCCATCTCCAACTCAAGATTTATTGCAATTCCCCCCAATGAATCCAGCTGGCAAAAACCACATGAAAAGAAACAAAGCTCAGGATTCCACTTAAAGACACTAGCACAGAGAAATAGAAAGTGTTTGGGCTGATGGGGGATCCCTGCCTGGCTGCATTTCAGGAAACACTACGTCACAGCCAGCCATAGGCCTTGGGAACCTGGCAAACCACTCCCAGCAAAGGAGCAGCACCTATAACAGAGAGACCCCCAAAAAAGCACATTCCAGAATGGCTGGAAATTGTCCTCTGTGTATAAAGATAAGAGCATTTATTTATGCCTGTGTCATCCCACTCGGAAAGCTGTGCTTGTCCTCAGAAACACTCAGAAAACCAAAGCAAGCCCCAAAAGGAAGAACGCACCCTACCTTCATGCTGTCAGTAAGACCCGAAACTGAAAGGGTTTCAGGCTTAACAACTACCACACAGCTGCACCTCTACAACAGGTGCTTAAACAAGGGCAGAACAGAGTTTGGAAACATCAGCGGAATGCCCCTTGGGGTGGGATGGTTCTTTGAGGCTCTCTAGATTAAAAAAGAGAAGCTTGTATTGAGCTTCAGTGTAAAAAAGCACTCCTAATTAATAATCCCTCCAGCTAGATGGGAGGGATGTCTAGAGATAAAACAGAACAAGTGTTTCAACCTCACACCTGAGATGGAATGAAACAGTTTCTCCCCACATCCAACCCCCCCAAGTCACTGCCCTGCAGCTCTTCACAAAGCCCCCCTCCCACAGCAGGTAACAGTGCTGCTGCCCCAGCTGCTGTCTCCATGGACATAATCTCATGCCACAAAAATTCTGCTGCAGTCCCTCCACTGGAAATACACGCACATATTTAACAAGTTAAGAAGCAACATCACAATAAAGTCATAAAGCCTGAGAGCTGCCAGCAATTCACTGAGCTTTGCGCTCATCCTCCAGAGCATGGTTCAGACGGTCGAAGCAGCGGTGCTTCAGGAGCTCTCTCCTCTCCAAAGCACTGAAGCGTGCCTCTGAAAAGCCAGAAAGGAAATCCTACTTCTAACTGCAGCAGCCCAGCACAAACGCAGAGGAATACTTTGTGTTTGCACACAATACAGGGCAGAACTTGTGGCTGCTTCTCCCTGGCCATAGGAAGTTTTTGTGAGATGATTGTTCCCATTTTACTGAGAAGGTGATGAGAAGATTTTGTAACAGGGTTCATTTGATGGCTATTTAAAATGCATATATATGTTTTATACACTTGCATGCAATTCATATAGCAGCAGCTTCACGTATTTTTACAACTAGAATGCTTGGATTCTGTAATTCTAGAGAGACACACACACCTACAATGCTACATCCCTGGTGATGGCAGGAGCACAGGGCTGGCAAGGGCCTGGCTCAGCCTGCCCTGCCTCCTGCCACCAGCAAGCCACTGCCAGATGCACAGCATGGCCAAGGACTCTATTAATAGCAGAATTTACCCTTGGGGAAAATCCACTCACGTGAGTATTATTTGCAGCAGACAGCTGGTACTCGACACCTTGGAGCTTAAGGATTGTCTCTGCTCTGAAATACTTGCAGGTGTTTCTTGTAAACATATCTTACTATAAAAGCATGGAATGTTTTTGCTCTTGCTATGAACACCCGGCTGCATGGGGAAGAGTGCAGACTGAAGACCAGCTCTGCTGATTGTCACCAGTTAAGCTGAAGGGTTAAAACACCAATATGTAGTGGATCTTAAAGCTGCTTCTCATGCATAGGGGAAAGAAAAACCAAACAACGTGGGACATCAGCAAATGCTTTGCAGCTGCTGACTTACTGGGCACCTCCCTGGAAGGGGCAGCCTCTCCACACCTGCTTCTGAAGTGCTGCTGCACTCAGCCTCCAAGTGTCAGCCCCACCTGAGACAAAAGGATTCTGAGCAGGAAAAAGAAAAGTAATAAGGAAAAGCTTCCACAGGAAAAGGTAATTTCTGTTATAGTTGAAACAATGTAAGTTCAGATCAGTAGAATTTACGCCTTCGTAAATGTTCACAGCAAGCCTGAATGAAAGGCAGAGTATGGTCATAGAGAAAGAAGAAAAAGAAGCATCAAAATCATCCTAAAATGATCTGCTATATGGATGTCATTGCCATAGAAACTGGGCTTTTCTCTCTCCTTATCAACTCCTAAATATATTAAGTGAATTTCTATAACTATTATGGTAGGGTTTTTTTACACAGTTTCTCAGTAAGAGGACCAATGTGAAGGCAATCAACAGCAACAACATGCAGGATACTTGGAAAACATTTCATTACTGAGAATATAAACAAGTAGTAATATACCAATACATAAAGATATACTTGTATCACTGAAGGCGACAAGACTGATGCCCTCATACCTACTGGAAGCACAGAAGCAGACAAAAAGACAAAAAAGAATTCTGGTTTCCAGGCTCCAAAATCCAACTATCATAAGTAACACTCTTTATTTTGTGCATTCTCCATTAGTTTCACCCATAACCAATAAGACCACAGTGGCGAGGATTAACTCCAGACTTATCCCCACTTGGAAAAAAAAAAGAAGCCATTAGGCAACGTGCCTGGAGGGCACTGAAATACAGCACTTGGCTCTCAGCAGCACAGCCCCATCCTACACCTCAGCCATCAGCATCAAATGAACAACTGCACATCCACCAGCAGCTGCCTGACGGTTCCCATGACACAGTGAAGCAGCACTGTATGAGTGGAGGAGGGCAGAGCAGACAGTGTGACGTATCTTCAAAATCCACATCCAGTTTGGCACGCTGCGTGTTGAGAAGGAAGAAGAGGCATCTCCCTGCAGAGTGCTTTTGCTTTGTGATCCTGCCTGGGGTCTGCGTGGCAGCTGCTCAGCTAACCTGCAGGCTCTGTACAAACTCATCATTACTAGAGCTCTCATCAGGCTGGGAAAGGTGTGGCAATGGCCCGGCCCAGCCGTGCTGTCCCTTCCCCAGCAAAGAGCCTGACCTCAGACATAAGCTGAGTTACAGAATCAGATGATGCGGACATCATTAAAAAGCTTTGTCTCCTAAAATACATATCATTTTAAAGGAGCTACTACCACAGCCAGTAGAGAGGAGCTGTGGGAGCAGCATCTCCAGAAGGCAGCTCTATGAGCTGCAGCGCCGGCCTTCAGGTGTAGCCCAAGCTGCCTGCTGGCCACGCAAGAGCTCCACGGACCCACCGCAGCTCTGTGACCACCGGGATGCTCCGACCGCAGCAGAAGCACTCCGAAACACCCCAAGCAGGAGGTGCGCAGGACTCGTGTCCCCACGTGCACCCAGGTGTCCCCTTCCCGTCGGCACAGTCAGGGCAGCGGATGGGAGGAGCGCATCGAGGAGCGCACAACTTTCCCATCGCAGCGCATTCGGTCCACGCTCAAGCTGCAAACTTTAAAACTATTCCGCAGGGTCGCTTTCTGTCCCTCCAACCAAGAAGGGGCTGCGTGGTTTCCCAGTGCGGGGCGCTCGGTTTTACAGCCACAAACGGAGCCGTTTCCACACGGCAGCTCCGAACGGAACCCCGGCTGGTTCCCCCGGCCCGGGGCTCCCCGCACACCGCCCCTCCTCGGCCCCGCTGTTGCAGCGGCAGACCTAGAGCCGCAGCGGTTAGATCGTGACAAATTTCACCAGTAACCCTACACCTCTCTTGGCACCGACTTGGCCTTTTCCCCTCCTTTTTCTGCACGTTTTTAAGGTCGCTCCCTCGCGGCTCGCAGCCCCGTGACGAGCGGCATGGCGCCGGCCTCGCCTCCCCCCCTCCTCCTCCTCCTTTCCCCCAGCCTCGAGCATCCCCCGAGGGAACGCCGGGAGCCCCGCAGGGCCGCCCCGGGGGCAGGAGGAGGGCGGCGGGGCCGCCGCGAGGGGCAGCGCGGCGCCGCCTGAAGAGAGCCGGGCGGCGGATGGCGGCGGCGCCGCGGGGAAGGGGCGCTGCCCGGCACCTCACGGCACCTCCGGCGGAGCGGGAGCCCGAGCTCGGGGCGGGGGGAGGCGGGCGGCCCCGGCGCCGCTTTACCTGAAGACGCAGTCGTCTCTCGCGTCCCTGGCCGGGGATGTGAGGCCGTGCTTTTTGTTGAAAAGCTTCTGAAACAGGGTGGGCGGCATCTTGGGGAGCCGCCGCTGCCCCCCGCCGCCGAGCGCCGGGCTCCGCGCAGCCCCGTCCCCGCGCCGCGGCTAGTTCCGCCCGCCCGACTCCATTCGGTGTCACAGTCATATGACAGAAATTAGTCACTCGGCGCTGCCAGAAGGGGAGGGCCGGCGGGGCGGGCCCGGCGGGGCGCTGCGTGGGCCGCTGAGTGGCTGCGGCCCCACGTGGGCCGGGCGCGGGGGGAGCGGAGCGGAGCGCGCGGCCCCCGGGTGGGGAACGGCCGGAGGGGCCGGGGCGGGAGCGGGCCGTTCATGCTGCGCGGGAAAGGCCTCGGGAGCTGGAGAGCGCCTCAGGGACCCTCACCCGCCGTACCGCCGCCCCCGTCCCCCCGTGCCACATCGCCCCGTTCCGGAACGCCGCGGGGAGGGCGGTTCCCCCCCCCCTCCTAGGGCAGCCTGTGCAGTGCTCAGCTGCTTTTTCAGAGTAGTTACCGTACCTTCAATCCAACCTTCAGCACTTCAGAAACTTTTCTTTGAACGCGGAGGCAGGTTTCTGCTTGATTTCCTTGGATAGGTCAAGCTTTGGGGCTGGAAAACGAAAAAGAAAGAAACCACCACCACCACCAATGCATTTCCTCCCACCCTTCTTCTCCCCCAGGCCTGCTCGGGATGGAGGGGCTCCCCAGCACAGACAGAAATAGCATTGGGACAAGGCTGGAGGAAGGAAGGCAGCCACGTGTGCTGTGTGCAGGGGAAGCCATCGTACCCATAAAACAGCCATCTGCCAAACGCATTTAGGACACAGTAACCCACACGTGAATCCAGACCAAACACAAGCCAAAGGGACTGAGAGGTTTTTGCAGTATTTATTAGTTCAGGTTTAAACCAATGGTTACAGTTACCAGCCTCCTTCCCCGTCTCACTGTGAGGATATAAGACTAGCAGAAAGTGAAAATAATTAAGAACTGATTAAACAGAAGTGACTCATCTGCTTTCTCTGGAAAACAGAATTAAACTAAGTCAGCATGTGACATAACGCTACATTAGAAATACTTTTAAACAAGGATCATTTTGTGCATAACATACACAACTGTCTACAGGATCTCTGGTTTTCATCCACTAGAAGTTGATGCTGGTAACAGAAAGCAGGAACCAACATTCAGACACATCTTTCCCTTGTTCTGGATGGAGGACACACCTGTCTGCTGCAGGCTCACAGGCGAGTGATCTCTATATCCCTTCACTATGTGAAAGCCTTCAAACTGGGCACATAAATGCAGTTTCAAATAAGATCTTCAAGTGTAGAACACTACAAAACAATAGAATTTGACCAGGAAATACAGCTGAGCTTTCAACAGTTTCACAATTAACAGAACTGAAGACTGAACCAACATCAAGTGTATTCAAATCCAAGTTGCCAGAGCCCCTCACAAAGTGAGTCTGTTCCAAAGCTTCAAAGTTAACAGCAAGGGATTCTGGCAAGCTTTGTTAACACACCTTAATCAAGAGAGCAGAGAGGAGGACAGATAGGAAGAGAACAAGAACAAAATATGTTTCATCATCCATTTTCCTGAAAAACCTCCCCACAGGCAAATCCTCACACCTGCATGAAAAACATGACTTCCAACTTACCTACCCATTTAGTATGCATTGCCTTGGACAGGATTGCCTCCAATCCTGTCCTTTCTGTGTTTAGAGATTAGGATTTAGAGAACTTACAAACAGAACCATTTGCATACAAGGGCTTTACACTCCAGCAGCTGGTTCACATACCCCTGTAGCATTCCAGTGGGGGGAAAAAACATCTTTCGTCATCTCCAAGCACTTTCAGCCTCCTAGAAGAACCATTCATTTTCAAAAACAACTGCAAACTATTAATGAAAACCCTCATACATTTGTCCCTGAATGCTTTACTAAACATGCATCCTCAGAGCACATTTCATGGATAGAAAGTTCTTGTGCAGATTGACTCACTGTCATTCCTTTCAAGCCATTGGGACTTCACCACGTCTAGGCTTGTGACAAAGCAGCCCCATTGATACTGTGAGGACTTCTCAATCACTGCACAAATAAGCTCTTCTGTACTATCCCATTAACTGCCTGTGACCTATAACCTTTATCCACTAACATGGAAGAACCAGTTTCCACTTTGAGAGAAATTTTATACAGCCATTCTTCAGTTTGAAACCAAAGCATGGGAAAGTGCCTGTCCTTTCAGAAAAGCAGAACAAGAGTGGATATTGTTGCGGCCTCAAAACAAGTAAGATTTCCTTCCCTAGGGCTGAGGGCTAGCCTGGTAATCAATTACACTTTCTCTCATCTCAAAAGATGAAAAAAAGGAGCAGCACTTTTGTAACTGAGGGGAAGGACAAGAAAGTTTGTGATATTTCTGTCCTGGACAGCCTCATCACACTGAGAGAAAAGAAAAAGAAAAAAACAGAGTAAAACATTGCAGTTTTCAGGCTGCTCCAGCCAACCCCACAGTTATAAGCAAGTATAACTGCTTTGATCCTGTAGTCTCCAATTACTTTGTCAGTATTGGTCTATTTATGATTAGAAAATAAAAATGCTTTGGGGGCAAAGTGTTGTGGGTTTTTTTTTTTTTAGGACCTTGCTAGTATACTCTTATAACAACATCTTTATCCTCTGCTTGAACCAGAGTAAATCAATCATCTTAATCCCAACTTACTGCATACCCCAGTTTTGCTTAAAGCTACATAGAGCTGCTAACCCTTCTCTCTTAGGGGCTCCAGATTCTTGCACACTTGGTTACCAGCAGCTTTGTGTTTGTAAGAACAAGGATCCTGGTAATTAGAAGCATTCCTGGAAGCACTCCAACAAGATACTGGGAGAACACTCTCTACTAATGCTTAAAGGAAAAATAATTTAATGCCATGATTGCTAACCTTAAGCCATATGATATGCTTAGACGACATTTGTTTAGAGACTAAATCCAAGTGTGTCTACCTGCACTTCCTTCTAACCCAGAGCAATGGGAAAAGGCCCAGGGTCTGAACTTCCCCAGGTCTGCTCAGATGTAATCAAAACTAATTAAAGTCATGAATTTTATGTCTTCTTGACGTGCTTTTTGGAAACACAAACAGCTTCCAGGGCATGGCAAATCTGGCTGATAGTACTGAGAAACAACCTCACCTTTCAAGATGTTTGGAAAGCCAGACTGTTATTTTGAAACATGGAGAAACTTCCTTCATTCTACCAAAGAGCCTGGGTAAGGACTGGTGTTAGTGAGAACTTTGTGGAGATCCAAACTACTTCAGCATGCAGTAACTACGAGCAGAGAAAAGCCATGCTCTGGTCAGTGTTCTCTGAAGCATTCAACACACTGAAGAATGACATCTATGGATCAACGATCCACAAACTGGACTGGATTCCACAGCAGCACTGAGAATCCAACCTATGTACCACGCAGAACGAGCAGCCAACTGCAAAATCCATACCAACATCAACATCCAGCACTCCAGACATCTAGACAAGCTTTTTTCCACCTCTCTATTCATGCAAGGCACTTACTTCTCTTCACAAGTCTGAAGCCATTAAAAGTCACAAAGGACCTCTCATCTCCCACCATCAGACCTTGCAAGCCTTTACCCACAGGCCATCAGGTCTGCTTCTCTGCCCAAACATTATAGTGTATCACAGCACAGAGATGGAAGGATCACTTCACCTATCACACAAATAAAACGCCATAGATACAACGCCACTGTGGAAACCCATCAGTATCTAAAACTTGTACAAGAAAATAAAGCATTAGGTCAACTGATACTTTATATAAAGCACAGGTCCAGGTTGTAAACATTGTGCTTTTTGGCTTCACTTTGCATGAAAAGCTGCATCACAAGAGATGCACATTCTCCTGAGGATGGACAGCCTAGGAGGCAAGGGCAGGAGGAGGCAAGGAGTTGTAAGAAGCCACTAACACAAACACCCCAATGCTGGGTGTTCTCTACTCAAGTAGAAGCCACAGCTGTAAAGGCCAATACCACTAAAAAAAAAAAAAAAAAAAAACCAAAAAAAAAAAACCAAACAACCAAACAAGTTTTGGCATAGCAAGAAGCAAAACTAAAGCAATGCAATGTGCTGTCTTCAAGTCATGCTTTTAAAAAATCTAAATGAACTGAAGCAGCATCCTTATGGAGCTCCTAAAGAACAATGCCCAGAATGCTTGTACAAGTAATTTAATATCGAAATATCCAAGTAAAGGATTTACAGGATTTCTGTCAAACATTATATTAAGTTTCAAACAATGTAGAAGCCAAAAAAAATATGGCCATTAATTACTCATTAATACTTCTGTTTCATCTCCCTGCTACAGCAAACTTCACTTCCGTTGACTCCTGCTGAAAAATCAGAATCCTCATCTGTGCTTACAGCAGATCCAATTTTTAGAACTTGTAATAACATCTGGGGAAAGAAAAACGTTAAGTACTATCAATAAAATGATATATTTTCAAGTTTAAAGAAACCTCATTACTCTGATAAGTTGTTCACACGATCAAGAGAATCTATCATTGGGACTAACTCAAATCTCACAGGCCCACTGCTAGTGAGCACAGAACAGCAGTTTTAAGAGTACATATGTTGCTAATGGAAGAAGTGTAACCCCAAAGACTCCCTGAGCAGAGACAGAGACATCCAGCTCACAAAGAGCCCACAGACTCTTGCACTAAGTTAATTCTTAATTCCCAGCTGCTTTGGAGAAGTAGCAAAAGCAAACATTTTTCTTCTGATAGCCATCCAGTTGCCTACCAAGTATGACCTACGTTCTGCACTCCCACGATGCACACACTCACAAACACCTCCTGGGTGCTGTATGTACTCAAGCTGTGGAGCCAGCAACCTGCAATTCCACTGAGAGTTTGTGATATATGGCATTTTTAAAATCTAAGAGAATACTTATGCTTATACAGTGTCTGTACACTAAATTAACACAGCACAGACAGATGAATATAATTTGGAGATTACTTGCAGACACTGTAAAGGACTGTTTTAAACCGAGGAAGGCATCTGCCATCCAGTGGCACACTGAGAAACTTCAAGGGATGGCATCTCAAAGGAGGGAATCCGAGCTCTATGATAGCGATGAGACAGCTTTGTACACAGTTCTCATCTCTGCTTTATAAAAGCTAGAAGTGAAAAAAGGAGCTTTCCGTATGCTGAGGGTCTCAGAAATAAACAAAAAAGAAACCTTTAAAGAAAAATCCAATTACATGATGAACTGCTTAGAATGACAGAATGGCCTGGGTTGCAAAGGAGCACAATGTTCATCTGGTTCCAACCCCTGCTGTGTGCAGGTCACCAACCAGCAGCCCAGGCTGCCCAGAGCCACATCCAGCCTGGCCTTGAATGCCTGCAGGGATGGGGCATCCACAGCCTCCTTGGGCAACCTGTGAACAGTGCCTCACCACCCTCTGGGTGAAAAACTTCTTCCTCATATCCAACCTAAACCTCCCCTGTCTCAGTTTAAATCCATTTCCCCTTGTCCTATCACCATCCACCCTCGTAAGCAGCTGTTCCCCCTCATGTTTATACTCTCCCTTTTGCTGAGCATCTTTTAACTGTGTCAACTAAAAGCAACTCCAAGGAGAGCAAAAGAGAAACATGAAAGCTTTAGAAAGAAGCTGAGATGCTAACTATGTATTCAGCAAAACAGGTTACACACAATCCTACTGACTGGACAGTGGCAGAAGAAGCTTTAGATATTTAAAGGACAAACAGAGAATAGAGATAGCTAGTTATCACCTACACTGTGAATGATTCTATGTTCCATTACCTTCAGGCACTCCTTCAGGAAGGCAGAAGGCTTTTGTTTTAACTGGAAGTCGCCGATGCCTGTAAGGTCTACGAGCTGGCGAAGTCCTGACAATGGAGCAGATTTCTTTCCTGTAACACCAAGTCTGAAAAGGTGGATGACATTTCATTCACACAACTGAAGAGATGTTCTTCTAGAATGTCCAGGGACATTCAAAAAGCATGGAACAAAGAAAGCAGGGGGACATTGAAGGGATGTCACCAGAAAACATTTAAGACTGACTTGCATACCATTAACATGCAATAGGAATGGGAGACAGAAAGTTTCAAAGCTTGAACAGTCTTCAACTGCTCGCCATGCTGTAAGGTTTTAACAACAGCACTGTATACACATGTGCCAGGACTGGACTTACAAAGTGCAATTACATCAGAACCTGAAAGAAAATAACCTTTTTTTCTGGACTTGGAGGAAGAACTTCTTTTGCTGAGCTCAAAGACCCAGGAACAGTTTCTTCTGAGTTGACACTGGGACCTGTGGTATTCAGGGACAAATCTTCCCCTGATGAAACTCTGCACACTGGTGACAAGCTAAGCTATAATTTCTCCAAAACACCACATATGCAGCAATAACTGCCCAATTACATGACAGACAAATGGCCAAACTGGCCAACATCCGTTGGCTCATGCAAAAGACTGTTTTAATTGCTTCAAAAATATGATTTAGGACTCCTAATCTTAAATGATTCTTGTTTTCTGCCTCTAACAAGACCCTGATGTCCTCTGTTAATCTAGTGCCCATAAATCAAAGCTTGTTCACAATAACGTATCGAATTCTACAACTCAAATCCTTCCAAATTACCTGGTGCAAGTCTTTCTATTGAAACAGTTCTCAATAAAACCATAGGGAAAAAAAAAAAAACCCACAAATCTGCAGACTTGTTGAGAGCTATGGCATAAAAGCAAGAGACATCACTTCCATTCCAGTGCTGAGAGAAGTGGCAGTACTGCCTTTACTGAGAGAAAACCCAACTTGGCATTAAACAGCAAGTTTGTTTAGAACAAAGAGGAAACACAACTAAGGCTACCAAGTGCTGATTTTCTATTGGAAGACGTTATAAAACATCTGACACTGTTCAGCTGGTTGAATTTCAGTTTGCTGCGCAACTTAAACTGTACCATAAGAACAGCCAGAATTAGATTGCACAATGAAGACTGATTGGTTCGGTTTTAATCACCAGAAATGCACATCAGGATAGACACATCTAGGACATTTATTCTTCTCCATGATCAGTGTTGCAAAACTCATTTGATAAGACAGAGGCATTCCAGATCAGATGCTTGCTGTATTGTTCCTACAGTATTCTCTTGGTACACCACCCTGCTTCGTGACAACTCCACTGAAAGTAATTAACAGGTTTTAGAGCTGAAGTACTGAATTTCAAGTGTTCACTTTTTTGTCTCATGCCCTGTGAAATTAAGGCAAAGAATCAGTTGATTGCAGCACAGGAAAAGTACTTCTGAAGTCCCTTTCAAAACCAGGGGATAAAACACTCCATAGCACTTTTCATATTTAACTGCTACCTTTGTCACGATTCCAAATTCTCACTTCAATTTTATGCCTTTGTTAATTAGCAAAGCACGATGTAATTACTTACCACTGCATCATCTGTCTGTCCAGAGGGCAGAACCTCTGTTGTCACCTTCACTGATTTGGCTGAAGCTTCTGCTGGGGCAGATTCAAGCCGACCACAAGGTGATGCATTACCTTCTAACAGATCAGACAACTCTTCTTTTCTGATGCTCTTCAGCCTTTTGGGTTCAGCAGTCCGACTGTCAGGCTGAAGGACGAAACAATGACATTTCACATTAAAAAACTGAATCTCTACTGTCTGGTAAGCATTTAACAGAGAATCCCAGTGACAAACTCAAGCTCTGTACAGCTGGTTTGGTAGCAGCGACAAAAATCAGTCTGAAAAAGTGAGCCTAGGGGGCACCCATGACTATGACAGCTAGCCAGAGGTATAAACAAGCTGCACTGGCAGCCTCTGCCATTGCCTGCAGGCACCTCTTTAAAGGAGCTGACAAGACTTGAATGCACATCTACACTTCTAGGTGGGGACTTCCACCTGCACAAGGAAGGGGCAAATCATCTGTGTTACAACCGAGCTGACTTATGGAAGGCTGTTCACCTTTCTTTCCGCTCCTACTGGTGAAGAACAGCACGTGCCACTTTTTAGGGCTGGAGTTCTCTCTCTTGCAGTTGTAATTTTACAGATTTTTTTCCCTGTGATAAATTTCCAACAAACAAATTAACTTCATCTCATAGCCCACAGCCACCCTCCAACCTACGTCTTACAGGATGTTTTTTTAAAGAGGGGTTGTTCCAAAGCCACCCATATAAATACCTCCTCCTTTCAATACAACCCTCATCTGCCTTGCCTCCTGCTGTCAACAGGGCAGCATTTTTCCTCTTCCCTTTCCTTAAGGAAACAAGGTTGCTTATTAATCATATGCTCACCTGGTTATTCACCACCAGACACGCATACTGTGTGAGCAGAGGAATTGCATAATCACAGCAGTCCTTGCCAGTGGCAGCTTCTGCTGCTACTGCAGTCCAAATTAAACAGAGAAAAATAGTGTGGTACCTGGGCTACAGCCAGAATTGCATCAGTCACAGTTCAGAACTGTAGTTACAGAAGAGACTCCTGTATTCGTGAAGGCTGACATTAAGTAAAGTGAGCAGCATGACCAAAAGCTGTGTCTGAAAAAGCTAAGTGAGAAACTCCGTTTTCACTAAGCATCACAGGTGAGCATTAAAAGTAAAAACGCAGCTCTGTTTTGCTGTTGCTAACTAATTTGTTATGAGACAAGTGTTATTTGCAGGAAGGATCTTCAACTCACACTTCCCCTTCTAGTCCAAACTGCCCTCAGCTTGTGGTGTTTTACCTGCCACAGTAGTTGAAACACTCAGTTCTGAAGAACTGTAATTGCATTTGGGTCTCTTTCTGGGGGGAGGAGAAAAAAAGTGAGCTGCTCTCAATGGATGTTAACATTCATCAAAAAACATACAAAGGAAATCAAAGAACAAATAGAGCCTGAGTGAAAATTGGCTAAAATTTGCTAAACATAGTTACAGCTCGTTCATCAGACAGTTCATCATCTACCACCCAGGAACAGCACTTACTCTAAAGATACGTGCAATTTAAAAGCTACAGAGGACAATCACTGACACAAAAAGCACTTAATAGAGATGATCTGTCAATAGAAGAGCTGGCATCCTAACAATAAGGAGAGCAACAAAGGGGTTTCACATGCACCATTCTTCTCGTTAAGGAAAAAAACATACTGCAAATAAAACTAAAAGGAAAAGAACAACCAGACAGTAGGTAGGAACCTGGCCTGAGATTCATAAAGGCTGCATTCAGTAATCTTTGGAAGTGTCTCATATTAGTTAATGACTCCTACAGAAAAGGTGCAGAACCTGGCTTTGTCCTCTGCGAGCCCACAGCACGACCAGGAGCTGACAGCAGGAGTTCCTCATGCTCTGTACTGCACAGGCAATCCCTGCACTGCCAGCCAATCTTTGCAACTGAAGGCAATCTGATAGAATCAGCGTCAGTGGAAAAAGCCAATTTTATGGGCTTGATAGATAAGTGTCAGCTCCATCAAATCCTGCACTGAGCTTTGTCGCACTGATGTTCCTGCAGCTCCAATAGTGAAGCAGGAGCCTATTAAGAAAACCCATACCTGCTTGTCTTCATGCACCAGTTTTAAAGCCGGTGGGGACACGGGCAGTTGAAACTCACCAGACACATTTGCGGGATCACAGGCTTACTCATATTGCCCAAAATATCATTTATAATAGAGAAATGTGAGCATTCTGATGCATCGGCCTGCTTTGCAGATTACCTTTTTATGCACTGGTCTTTACAATCTTCCAATACAGGTTCTGAAAAACACAAAAATCTAAACATTAAAAGAAAAAGCCAAGCGAGCCAGGCCTCGTTTTATGCACACTATAAAGCAAAACATTAGAAGCAAACACAGAACTTGAACAAGGAGCTGTTCCCCATTAAATAAAATAATCCTTACGCATTACACAACGTTCCTTGCACTGCAGTGATATTTGCTTATTTATAGACTATTTTGTATTGTATGAAATCATTACCTAATATTGGTGAAAGATTTGAGATCTGTAGTATCTTATCTATGGCCACTGCTCTGCTGCAGTCCAGAAGAGTGGAGTTCTTGCATTTCACAAAGTCCTCGAAGTCAGGATTACTTGCCCCTGCACACAGAAGATAGAAGCACAAGCTTCTCACACTAAAACTCACTGAGCTATTTCAACTTTTACCAAGTGACAGAAATCTCATTTGCAAGACTTCACAGCATAGCAAAAGCATCGTCTTAGTCCAAACATACAGAAATGGCTGGGAGAAATTCAGCTCAAAGCAAATTAATCAGTCACCCCCAGCAAACAACTTGTGCCAACAGCAGATACTTAAAGTTGAAAGTATGATTCAAATGATATCAGGCCTGGATTCACTCTGCATTGGAGGACCAGGTACCCAGGTTGCACGTTAAGCACAGGGTGGCTCACAGCAAAGCTCTGACCCAGCGAGTCACAACCAATAGAGGCTACTGGCCCTCCTACTCCAACCTCCTCAATCATTCCAGCATCGAGCAAACATAGAAGCCTCACCTGAACGTTCCTCATCTCTTAACGTTTCAGGGGATGGGAAACTTTCTGTGGTGTCAGTAGCAACTGTGTCACGATCTGCAGAAGAATCTGCATCTAAACATTCGAGGAGAAAATCTGAAACACCTGTAGGAAGAGTCATCCCTGTGCCTGGAGGGAGAGGCAAAAAAGGCAGCTTCAAATAAACTGCATCACTTTACACACACACTTCATTTTTTTTAAGCTTTTAAAAGTGTACCTTTAAGTAAATTGAAGAACTCATGTTGAAAAGTGGCTCTTCAACAACAAAATCACTATGATGTGGTTTAAAAGGGGCTGGGCTCAAGGCTGCCTCAATTGTGGCAGCAATCCTCTCAGCACACACTGTTACTGGTCCTTCTCTCTTCTTTTTTTCCTTCATAAGGAAGCCAGGCAGTTCTCAAAAGACTTTAAAATAAACACCTGCCCAAGCAGTTTGAGATCAGCACTTTTTCATCTTCTGAAAGAACTCTTGTCACAAATAAGAGTTGAAGCACTCTGTGCACACACCTGCCTGGAACACCTCCTGTGCTGTTGGCTGCTTACACTCAGTTTGTGTGAACCAAGCACATGCTGAATCATTGAAACCCAATTTTCATTTTTACCTGTTGCTCTATACAGACACAAAAGCACATTCCATAACACGATGCACAACCACTACACTCACCTGAAGTAACATCAGTGTTTTTCAGGCTCTCTTTACTTTCAAAGTTGATTACTGGAGATTCCTAAAATTAAACAACCAATACAAAGAACATAAGAAAACCAGATCTAGACATTAAGTCTAGATTGCATTAAGTGCAATCAATGTCAGAACACCTGCAATAACAGATACTCAGGAACTGATTACATGATACTTTATCACTAAAACTTGCTATTCAGAGCACAGTTTGCACCACTGCTTTTCATGCACCAATAACAGACCTGCAAGCTGACTTACAGCCATAAAACTCACACTGAATATCCATTAATTTGGATAGTTTTTCACTCACAGGTTGCCCAAGGAGGCTGTGGATGCCCCATCCCTGCAGGCATTCAAGGCCAGGCTGGATGTGGCTCTGGGCAGCCTGGTCTGGTGGCTGGCAACCTGCACACAGCAGGGGGTTGAAGCTGGATGAGCATTGTGGTCCTTTTCAACCCTGGCTGTTCTATGATTCTGTCACATCTTTTAATTTACCCTTCACACATCAGCAGTGTTAGAACAAAACAGCATTCTCACCTTCAGCAGTACCGTGCTGCCTTCCACATCCTCTTCATTCTTTCCCAAGAATGGCATTTCTTTCACATTCACTTGAGTGCTATAACTGAAAAACAGAGCAGAGCTCAACCCATAGAGCTGCACTATGCAGAGGGAGCTGACAGCCCAACGCCTGCCCAGCAGACAGCCTGACCAGCATCAGCCCATCCAGCACCCAGACTGCATTTACAACAGACGGCAGGCAAAACAACGATAAACCAGTGATAGTTCTGTATATGAAAGCGTTCCAGCAGACCTTTGGTTGGAGGAGGGGCTCCCTTGGGTGACTTCAAGATTCTCCTTGATTTTTGGTAAGGTTTTCACAGCACATTTTCCCTTTGGGCCTGGGGAAGAACAAGTATTCAGTTCAGCAACAGGAATGAGATGAGCGTTTCTATCGCAGCACCTTGAAACGCTCCCACTTGTTGATGCTGATTGCAATTCTAGCCCTGTTTTCACACACACCGCAAAGCCTGGATTTAGTTTATTCCCACCCATGCATTTATTGCCTCATCAGTATGCCAACCAAAGAAAAAAAATCCAGCCAAATTTAGGAAATACTCTAGAAATCCCTCAGATATTCCAGAAGCCCGTTGAACAATAATAATAACAATAATAAAAGCACTTTGGGAACAACTTTTGCCATGCCAAAGCTAAAGGGATATTTATTCTAAATGGATTCCGTCCCACTCAGCCAGGACAACACCACAACCGACCCCAGCACTGCCCCCAGTGCCGCACACCGCACTTACAGCCGGGCTGCGGCTCCCCGCGCCGCACGCTGCCGAACAGCCGCCGCCGGCACTGCGCCGCCCCGGAGCGCCCCGCGGTGGGCAGTTCGCCGGGCAGCGGGGACGAACGCCGCTTCTTCCGCGGGGCCTTCCCTCCCCAAGCCGAGCTCCTCCAGTAGGGCCGCTCCATGGCGAGCCGCGTTTCCTCCCCCCCCAACCCAGCCGGGCCGCGCACCGACCCCGCCGCCCTTTCAAGAAGCCCCGAGCGGCCCCAACCGCCGTCCCGCAGCCCGCATGCGCAGCGCCCGCTCTCGGCAGCCGCCAGGCGGCGCTGTGCTGCGTGCGGAGAAAAGAGCTGCGCATCTCGGGCGCCAGGAGGAGGTTAAACGGGGGGGGGGGAGGAGTTGGTGTTTGGGGGTGGTGGCAATAAACAATCCCGGCACGGGGAGATTTGTTCGGCGTTTTGAGCTCGCTAGGGAGAAACGGAGGGTGCCAGGATGCAGACAGAAGGCACAAAGGTGGTGCTGAGATTCTCGAAGCCGAGCCGCAGCGCTGGTTTCTGGTGAAAAAAAAGTGCGCTGAAAGCGTGCCGCTTGCCGAGCAAAATCCTGCCTGGCCCCGCCTCTATCCGTGTTCCGGGCTGAGGGCCGGGGCTGCTGCTCGGCTCCTCTGTTGAGCGCAGGCTGTGCAGCGGGGCGGTGGGCATGGCGGAGCTGTGCGCCCCAACTCTGCGGCTCTTGGGACCCCGAGTTGTGTTCATACGCAGAAGAATCTCATTGTTCCACCAGCAAGAAAGTACAGAGCATCCCTGGGCATTGCGGGATGGCCGGTGAGCGCAGCACAGAACAGAGCAGAGATGGACAGCTTTTAGACTTTATTGTTCGAGACACGCGGTCCCAAAACACACCGTGCATTCCCAGCAGTCAGTTCACATGAAACAAGCACACACGCTTTGTTGTATCACTATTGGTTTAAAATAAGAAACAAAACCATGACACAAGGATGCTGCGTCTTCAGAGAACTTTGCAACATACATGTTGTGTTTTTGTGTTTGTTTGTTTGTTTGTTTTTATAGATGATTGCTAAAGTCAATCTCAGGTTCCAGCATTGCTTTGGTTATTTACTGGGTTTTTATGACACGTTTCCTGTAGGCACACGTTCTGAACAAGTTCAGATCGATGGTGAGAACAGAGTGCTGGAGAGACATCAGGTCTTACAAAGAGCCTTTATTGTATGCCAGCCCATGAGATTTGAGAAACGGGACCATTTAATTCTTTACAAAAGTTTCCACAGGTGACTTTTTGACGTACACACCCAAGTACCAACGTGGAAAAAATCAGTGTGTTTGCTTACACAGATGTTTATGTTACATCCTCATCCCTTCACTTCCAGAATAGGCAGCACTCACAGAACGCATCGCTCGTTTGCTGCTTGTACTTTGCTAAAATACATAACAAAACTGAAATGAAGGGCTTAAAAGGACTCTGGGTGCCTCAAAATGTTTTATTTTGCAACAATTCCATACATCTGAAGCTGTTTCTCTCTGGTTATCCAGGAATATGGATTTCTCCCCCATAACGAATAGGCTCAGTCTCACCATTGAATGGGAGAAAATGTGGCGTGGAAACCATGGAACGTGCCAGGTACTGAAGAAAGTGAATTCCAAGAACAACCAAAGATCCAATTCTGGTGTGTGTTTTTTCCACAGACGGGATCAAAGTGAGATAAAGGAACAAGAACTACGCAGAGAGAATTGCCTGTAAATAAAACGCTTTGCCGACGTGTGCGTAAGGCATCGAGAGGTCTTTAAGTTATCAGCCACCATGCAAAAATAGTATATTCTTTCCCAGTATACATTCATCTTGTAGCGATGTATTTACAGATAGATCACCAGTTTGTGCTTCTGACGCGTGGAAAATAACAAATCCTTTAGCTTGTTTTGTCCCGGGAGATTGGAAAAGTCGGATCGTTCTGTTCTGTGCAAGGATTCGTAACCGTGGCAGAAATGACACTGGATTTTGCTGATGCTGATATATCCGTAGTAACAGTGATGACAGATTGCAGGACAGGACTTCATCCATACCCTACAGCTCTCACCTGGGCTGTGCAAGCCGTGTCAGCCTGCAGGCGTGCCTGTTCTGCACATCTCCTGCCAGCCTGGCATTGAGACTGTCTCACGGTTCCTGCTCACACTTTAGTGTGTCTTTTCTGTGCAATATATTGAGCAAAGGACATACAAAATATATAACTAAGCAATTTGCTCTTCCTGGAAGAAGTATTTTATTCTGACTTTCATCTGTGATCACCGGAGGCAGCGTTCCAGCGATCCGACAGGCATAGCACCAGGCCCAGGAAGAACCTCCCGTTTTGGATACATAGAAGAACGCAATAGATCAGGCTGCAGCACACATAGCCTTTGGGGAAGGGGCTGTAAAACTACCCGGTCACACGTGGTTCCTCAAAGCAAGCATGTTTTTGCACAGATCCCACCTGCAGCAGCAGCAGAGCTGTGCCAATTTCAGAGGGCTTCTCTTGTAACTTTTACTCGGTTGCAGAGTTAATGCCCCAATGACACTGAGTAGTTACATACAGTCATCTTTAAGCCATCAAGAACAGCGCTGTTTACAGAGAAGCATAGCATGCATTGCCATCTATGCAATAGCAATGAGTCCCAACTCTTTCAAAAAGAAAGCATTAGAAATGAGTGTTGACATTGGTTATCGTGAGAGAAGAACAAACTGATTTAGTGGACAACCCCAGGGTTTTTCCCTGCTGCTCGCAAGAAGTGCAGCGATTGGAGAGAGCTCAAAGCAAAACAAACACTGCTGCGAGGTGGGGAGAAGCATTTCTGCCTGGCTCATGCCTTCCTCATGTACTCACGGCAACTTTTAATCTCATAATATTTGGTATGCTTATGGAGAATCATCTGAGGAGCAATATCTGATTGCATGAGAAAGGAACAGAGGCAGCTTTTGGTTTATTCATACAGCTTGTCGCAAGTTCTGAAAATATTCACACTTCAGGGTTGAATTTCCCTCAGATTTCTCCCCAGATTTTGCATCATCCTACAGTTCATGCGGTAGAAACAGGTCAGGAGAAAATAGCTTTCCTGTACTTACTTAGATGACAGATATTTGCTGTTATTCAAAAAAGAGGAGAGGAAATGGTGCCAGGTCCTTCATTGTGCTGGAGCATCTGTATGTGATGACTGCTTTTGGGCTCCACAGATGGGATGAGCTGCACTCCTCCAGGATGAGACTCCTGCATGACCTGCCCTAAAGAGCCAGACTGCCTCTGGTACTGCACACCCCACGCTCAGACTCCCCAGGGGCTCTCTTGCTGTGTACAGTGATGAGAAATGAAGGTCCAACGCCGTCAGGTCACAGCAGCGATTTTTCTTACTTGCTTTCAACAGATATGAATCATTAGGTCGGAATCTGATGAAGAATCAGGCACAGATGGGATTCAGACCAACCCTCCCACGTTTGATAGATCAAATCGCCTCGTTCTGTGCGTGAGTGATTATGCTAACAATTTCCTTTCTCTTTGTTCTGAAATTACTGCCATAAATCAGCCTATGTGTAAAACTAACCCATTAATTCAATTTATTTAATTTTTAAAGCGTGCAATGGGATTTCAGAGGGGAAATGAGAGAGACGTTGGATTAATAATTTATCTTTTAGTTTCAGGAGTCTACAGTGGCTTCCAGTCTAAGGGAGAATCATAGAATGGCCTGGGTTGAAAAGGCCCACAATGCTTATCCAGCTCCAACCCCCTGCTGTGTGCAGGTCACCAACCAGCAGCCCAGGCTGCCCAGAGCCACATCCAGCCTGGCCTTGAATGCCTGCAGGGATGGGGCATCCACAGCCTCCTTGGGCAACCTGTGCCAGTGCCTCACCACCCTCTGGTGAAAAACGTGTGCCTTTGCTGCCCTAGCAAGAGAGGTCTAGCAGACAGAGCCCCATGGTGCTGGTGCAGCACACGGCAGCTGGTAATGCACAGAGATGGATGTAGGGCCAGGTTCAGCGGTCCCAGTGCTCACACTCCCTGATCTCATGACTTCTCACTGCTTTGCACTGTGCTTTTGTTGGCAGTTTGCTCTCCAGCCTCCATTCCTGGCCCCTTCCAATGGCTCCTCATGGATCCCGTATTTCCTTCCAAAACTTGCTGCTTATTGCAGAGAGGTCAATGCAGGTGATAAGTGGATCCAAGCGTCTGCACGTGGAAGTGCTTTCCTAGCACCCACATCCAATGCATTTCCCCTCAACATTTTGGGGCCAGAATTGTCCACATGGCCACATGGAGCAACATTTCCTCCTCTTCTCCAGCATGGCTGCATCCCAGGCCAGCTGTTCTCCAGACAAGACCCACATTGCCCAGCTCTGCTCACACCACATGCTCCAAAATGGAACCAGCCCAACCAGGCTGCAAAGTAATAAACCAAGGACCAGACACAGGTGACTCTCATGCAGGCCTTGCTTTGCTGTGCTGCAGCATCCCTGGGGCTCTGGGCTGCCTGAAATGGCCGTGCAGGAGGTGCTGGGCTCAGCTGGAGGGGGCTGGGGGCTCCTGCCCTGCAGCACTGCCAACACGTTGTTGGGATCCCAAGCAGCGGTTGTCCATCAGGTGTCACACACTGAGAGGCCTGCTGAGCACAAGTACCAGGAGATTTGTTCTTGTTTCGATTCTGGCTGTTAGGTTGTTAGTGATTAAGTCAAACTGATGGAATTTACATCCTGGAAAATATAAAAACTATCACTTAATATACAAACCGATATCCAGCTCAGAGTTACAGACCACAGAACACAGGCTTTCACCGTCAGTCGCCGATAGCTTGAGGTAGACCACAGTACTGATTTATCCACAATTTCAGTCTCTGACGTGTAGGTTATTTACAATCAAATATCAACAGACATATCTGAAACTTTCCCCAGTTTAGTCTTGAAATGCTCATAGTCATTAATAAGTTTCCGTAATTTCCTCAGTCATGGATTGAAATTGCTGTATATTTTGTGGCAATTTAGCATAATTCTTGATGGTGCCCTGCTGTGTCCATAGAATAAAACTGATATCAAACCCGATGAAAAACAGAAGGAAAAGGGAAATGGTGGTTAGTGGTGAAATCCTAAAACAAGAAAAGGCTCAGACGCAAGATTCAGATGCTCATCCGCTTCAGCTGTGTCATTCTGGCTCTGTAGTTTTGAGCATTATCCTAATATTGCTACAAAGTCCGTTACTCAGGAGGTTCTTCCCGTGGTTTCAGATGGAGATGCTGGAATATAGCTCTTGTATCTGTTTTTTGAAGTAATCTCTCAGTTCTGGTCTCTTAGCCTTTAACGTTGGCGTCAACAAACCGTTCTGTACTGAGAACATGTCGGAGTGGATGTAAATGGCTTTGACCTGGAATGAGGAAAGGGACACATCTGTAGCAGAGACCTCAGTCGCTATGCACGACTCTAGGTGTGCACGTGGACCTCTATTTCTGCATGAAACCAAAGGTGGTGAAGACCACAGCAGGAGCAAACCAGACATGACCACGGGTAAATGTGCACTGCAAACTCTTGCTTTTCATTTCTGAACTCGATTCTTTTTAATATAGGTTCATTTTCATGCACAGTGGGGAAATGAAGAATAGCAAGTCTCTGCTTAATGCTGCTTCTGCTTCACTCAGATGTGGGGAATTGTTCACTGGAGCTACCACCCAGAAACAGACTGTGTGAGAGGAAATATGAGAGTAAAAGCCCCTTGCTAGCTATACGTAATGATTGGGAAGTTCATTATTTTAAGAGAAATAAGTATTTTATATTATAAAAACTGTTTTTAATGTGCTTTTAGAGCTCTGTTCTTCATTACTGATTTCAGATCTCTCCCCCTGAGGTGCTTCTATGCACAAGCAACAGAAAAGGACCAGTGCATGGGCTGGAAATAAGACAGCAGCTTGCCCTATGTTGGTTATAAGAGTGGCAGTTTGAGCCCCAGTTCCTTGCAGTGCCTTCAAGGAAAGAGCCAGTTTTCAAAGCATCCATCTTGAACCCTGATATCGGACTGCAGACGTCACCCACACCCCACGAGGACATGCAGTATACTGAATGCTAACAAATCCCTGCTCAGTGTAGGCAGACCAAGGCCAAAGTGGCCACAATTAATTGTTTCATTTACCTGCTCAAAGGAATGAAGCCCGCTCTCCTTCCCTAACCGTACCATGTCTTCCATTATTGCTTTCTGCAGTTCCTGGGTTAAAACACACACATCCACCATGAAATACCACAAACCTTACACACAATTAACATCACTGTTCATCACGAGCACACACATTTCAGAGATAAGTTCAAGCTCCCTGTGGACAGTTCGTAATTAGCAATTATTCTAACGAAGAAAGGCACAAATGCTAACAGTACAGGAGGTCATGCTAACGCTTTAGGACAGGCACAACACTGAGTGCTGCTGGTTCAACCATCACTCTGACCTCAGTGAGCAGATGGTCCTTGCCCAGAGAAGGGACATCACCCCACCTCAACACAGCGACTGCAGAGCAGGTGCAACAACCAACCTTATTTCTACACAGCTCCTCATACGTTCCATCAAACCCTCTCTTCTTTGCCCAGCCTGGCATCACTTCGGCATCCGGCACCACGATTCCCACCAGGAAGGCCTGCAGGGAGAGCAGAAGGGTCAGACAAAGGCTTAATGCTCTGCACCAAATGCACTGTCAGGCTGATGGGATTTTATCACTTCTTGCCCAATTAGGTCAGGAATTCACCAACGCGCTGCAGCATGTTCTGGTGGCCCTGCTGTACCTGCAGGCTGTCTCCATGGACGTAGATCTGGGCCACGGGGTCACTGCGGATGTAGATGTTCTCTATCTTCTCTGGTGCAATGTATTCTCCCTGAGCAAGCTTAAATATATGCTTTTTCCGATCGATGATTTTGAGTGTCCCATTCTGTTAGGAGAAAGAAGTGAGAGTTCCCAGAGAGGTTATTTAACCACAGCAGCTCAGCCAGTCCACTCTAAATACAACAGCTTACATGGCCAGAAAGCGCCTCACTGAACGTCTGAGTTTCTTCTGCCAAAATTCAGCTTAATCTTTACTAAGGATAGATCTGCTTGGAAGGTCACATGCAGAACTCGAGTACGTGCATGGGACAGCACAGCTGACACAGGCACCACTCATCTGGATACGTACAGGTAGCCACTTCCCAATGTCTCCGGTGTGCAGCCAGCCCTCCTGGTCCAGTGCTTCACTTGTCCTCTCCTCATCTTTCAAATAACCCTTAAAAACGTTTGGTCCTTTCACGCATATCTGCAAAGCAGGTCGGGATGCTATTCAGTTACATCATTATTCTGCTGAGGTTACCAGCAAGCTAAACAGTGATTCACTGACGTATGCTGAAGGTTGATTTTGTGACTATGACCCATGCAAGTAAAATATATTGAGCTATAATTTCTTTCTTATTTATTTTTGGAATTTTTCAAACAAAGGATGTATGAAGGAAGAAATACAAAACCCACTGGCTTCATGTTGACTTTCATTCTGCTTGCAGTTTAAAAGCAAAAAAAAAAAAGTGATTTCAATAAGTTTGATTTCTACCCAATACAGAAATGACAGCAATGGAGAAATCACAGTAATTCAGCTCCATAGCCAAACTAATTAACTCAGCCTTAGCTTTTGAAGTAATCAGGCGTGGCATTGGCTGGCAGTGCTGCCACAGCCCCTTGTTAACAATGCTTCACTGCTCTGTTAGTGAACTGATGCTTTCTTTCCCTGATGGCTGTATTAAATAAACTCGTGCACCTCAAAGACAAACAATGCTTCTATAGCTATAACTTAGTCCAATGTCCACTAACAAGAGTTTTATATTAAAATGTGAGTTCCTACCTCTCCTTCTCCTTTAGAAGCAAAGTAATTCAGCTCCTCCACGTCCTTCAGCCTGATTAAATTGCAGGGCAAAGGGGCTCCCACATGACCTGGCAATTAAAGTTGGCAGCTCGTTTGTCCGCTCTCTTACAAACAATAATTGGCATTTTGTTATTAGTTGCGTGGCTGCAGATACGCTTGGCCTTCCTGTAGGAATTCAGTCTGCTGAAATAACGTGGAAAAGGAAGAAAACCCATTACCTGAGGTCCAGTCCCCCGGGGTGGTGAAGGTGCAGCCTGCCGTGCACTCCGTCTGCCCATACCCCTCGTACACCTGCCAAAGGAATGGGCACCCTGAGTCAGCACGCACAGCACCTCACTGCTGCAGGGACAGCCCTGCCAGCTGATCCTGTGTGAGCGGCAGGACGGGGCATGGGGACTTTCCCTGGCCCTGCAGAACTACCTTTCCTATGAGTCACAATGTTATGGAGAGCTGAAAACAGCGAGCAGACAAGCCCAGCAGTTTGCTTTTGAGTCTAGCAGGATGTTACTTGGCAGGAGGAAGTGGTCAGTGGGAAAAAAAAGTGGTATTTTGGGGGGACATTCTGAAAATTTACAAGTTTTTTTTTTTTTTACATTTAATTTTAAGCTCTCGAATGAGGCTTTGTAATTGTCCTGGACTTCCTGGTCAGAGTGAAGAAACTCTCCAGTAAGGGTGGAGATCTGAAGTGCCATGCCTGCAGGTCAGGCTTCTGACACATCTATACATGGAATAAAAGTTGTGTAATAAATGACACACGCTTAATGGCTTCAAGTTGCTGCAGGGCAGGTTCAGGTTGGCTATTAGGAACAATTTATTCTTGAAAGAGCAGTCAGGCATTGGCACAGCTGCCCAGGGAGTCACCATCCCTGGAGGTGTTCCAGAACCATGGGGATGTGGCACTGAAGGCCAGTGGGCGCAGTGGGGTGGGCTGGCACTGGGCCTGGGGATCTGAGAGGTCTTTTCCAACCTTAATGATTCTACAATCCTATAGTTGGACTTGATGATCTTTTAGGCCTTTTCTAACCTTAATGACTGTGGTTTTAAGAGCTAAGACACGTAGGATGTCTCAGCAGCTCCTGGTGCCCGAGGTCAACCCTTGTCCCCACCATGGGGACGCTGGGTGCCCACAGGCCCTGCTGCTGCCACGGATGCCCCATACGCAGTCCCAGCGCCCTGCCCTTGGCTCACCTGGCAACCCAGGGCAGCCCGCAGGAAGCCCAGGACAGTTGGAGAGGCTGGGGCAGCACCCGTCACGATCATGCGGACGCACCCACCAAGGCTCGCCTGCAGGACAGCACCAGAAAACAGAAGGGAACAGCATGGATCAGTACAGACGGCACGAATTGTGCGTGTTTCGTACGCAGAGCTTGCACTGAATGGCCTCACTTCTGTTCCCTCTAGAACAGCCAGCTGTACTACGGAAATGTGAACTGACCCCGAGTCTTGCCTTAGGAACAAGACCCAGCTAAATCTTGGAAGCAGACTGTGCCCCTCCTGGGCAGAAATGATGCCCAAGGCACAGCTCTGCTCCATCGCATCCATTCCACATCCTCTTGCAGCACTTCTAAGGTGAGGTAATCCTGGGGAAGAATCAGTCTCTTCCCCACTGCTTTTTTGCTGTGCTTGCTGGCACCTTTTTGTGAACAGGCTCCCAAGCAACCCAAAGCAATGCCACCCTTTTTTAAGGACAGATGACCCTGCACATACTTTAGGGGGCACTACAGCATTCCTGTGCTGCTTCCTGCCCACCTCCCTTCATTTCATTTTTCACTCCTTGAAAGCAAAAAGGAACGAGCACAGAGCTGCCCCTGCCCAGCCCCATGGAAGGCACTGCCAGTTCCTCTGGTTATAAATGAGGCAGTGTGCCTCCAAATAAGTTATCCAATTAAAAAATGAAGTAATCAGAGCCTTCTACAGCAGCACGGTGCCTGGAAAGCCTGGTGTAAAGCCACTTTAATCTGCTTTATTACCCAGGGGATGCGTGGCACATGGCAGTGCACCTCTTATTAAATCAAGATTCACATTTGCATTTTGCTCTACTGGCTTTTGCTCGCTCTTGCTTTCCTTCAGAAAACATCAGCTTTGAGTTTGCCTGAGTGAAAACCAACCCTGAGAGCAATCATTATCTGTGAAGGAACTGCAGAGCATTAAAGTCTCTTCTATCCCTTATTCCTCTTCTCTCCTAGTGACTCCCACCCAGAACTCTACGCCCTCTGTGCTGCCGAGCCCATTGGGCCAGATAGGTGTGATGAGCATAGATACAAATAGAAAAGCAGCAGAAGTGAATGCAATGACAAACTGTGCTCCGTTTCCTTTTCCTATTCGGTTTTTCAGTCTCCCATTCACTGGTGAGCAGCAATTGGCTGCAGTATGGTGGTCAGACGGGCAGACTGTGCAGACTTCAGGGAGCACAGGTTGCTACTAGAAGAAATGACAGTTCTCTGACCTTAGAGTCGCTTTTTAAACCCCATACCTGTATTTTGTTAAAGAAGAGCCTGTCCCACAGGCTGTCGTTTCTGATGATGCCGTTTCGAACCTCAGCCTTTTTCCGCCTGGCGGCAAACTCCAGCACCCAGCGCTTCAGGGAGGTGTCTGCCTGGCTGAAGATCTGCAGCAGGGAGAGCAGAGTGGGTCGGGTGAGCCTGGGGAGGGTCTGGGGCTCACAACTCCAGCCATCAACCCAATGCACAGCCTGCTGCCAAATCACAGCCCTCAGTGCCACCAACAGCACTGCGCACCTGTAGCTGTGCGGCTCAGCTGGGGCACAGGGATGGCAGCAACGCAGCTGAGTGATTATGCCTCAGTGCAGAAAGGGTGCAAGGCAGGAGGGAGAAAAGAAGGAATTTTTTTGGATATAATCTGGAGGGGGGGACAGAATCCTCGTCATAGCAAAAAGCAAAGCCACGAGGCTCACCTTGTCGTACATCCTGTTCAGCAGGCGCGGCACAACAGGGAAGATGGTGGGACGCAGCGCCTTCATGTCATCAGACAGCAGGCGGATGTCACCTTGGAAGAAGCCAATTCGCCCTCCGTGGCAATACACTACAGACTGATGGAGAGGAAAACGACCAAGTCAGACCTCTTTGCTTTTAACCCCCGGGGCAGAGCATCCCTCCTACACACAGAAATGCCTCCCCCGAAATTTCGCTCTCCAGTATGGCAACAATGGTGATTTGAAAAGATCTATCCACACAAAGGTTAGTTTCGCACAGAGCAGAAGTGCACGGATGGTTGTTGGCATTTTCAGAACTGGGAACTCAGCATCCACCAAATTTGCCACTTTCTGGAAGAACGAGGAGCTGCTGCCAGGGTAAAAGCCTGGAGTTGGGCTCTGCACGCTGCGAAACATGCTGATGGTTTTTAGATGTTAATACTTTAGTTTTGTTTAAGCATAACGGTACAGACTACGTTAGCAATACAGTGCCTGATCCTGTATCCCAGAAACTCCTCTTCAGAGACACTTTGATTGCCTGGAAAGTTCAGAAGCTCCAGAAGCTTCAGAAATAAGCTTGCGTTTGTTTTGGAAGGATGTTTTTGGAAAACAAACGGGCTGCTTTGCATCAGATGAGGGAAGAGCTGACGTGCAGCAGAGCTGTGATGTGCCAGCAGCAGGGCAGCCAGCAGCCACCTCGCTGGAGCTGGAATTGCACCGCTGTGCCATCACTGCAGGCTCACTGAGAACTGCAAATGGTGACCTCTGTGGGTACATTCCAATGGGACGGTTCTACTCTGAAGTCTAAAATTCTATTCTGAAGCACTTCTAGCTCTAAAGAACATACCTATACAACTTCAACTGCAAGTCCCAGGAGTTACTGATGTGGGCTAAAACTGGGGAGCACAGCGTTTGTCGCTTGGAATAATTTGGGGGATGATTTTAAGCTCTTTAGAAAATTCTTTGCTTGAAGGAGTGTTTTCAGCAGGAGTTTAACCTGAGCATTCCTCATACCGTGTGCTTTGGAGCTGCTCCTATCAGCGCAGCAGCAATGAGACTATTCAAAAGATTCTCTATTCCTGCCCAGGCAGATGGTTTTGTAATAATTATGTCCTCATTAGCAGCAAAGTGCTTTGCCTGAGCAGCACTGGCACACTGACCCACGTGCCTTCTAGGGTTCAACTGACAAGCAAGGATACGCTGGGTTGTAATTCTCCAAATCTTTCATGGGCTTTCAGTTCCAATTTGCAAGTGCTTTAACAGGGCTGAGTGCATTATTTCTGGCACGCTCCTAAGAAGGGGAGGCCTGTGCCTGGCTGTCCATCCAATTTCATCGTCATCAGCACTGGGAAGGTGTTGGGCTGCAGCTGATCCCAGACCTACTCCTCGTGCACACAATCACTTCTTAGCTCCCACATTTCCAGGCTGGGAGAGCACTTTATCACAAATCATCACCTGATTTCCCAGAAGGGATGTATGAGCCCTCTCTGCATGCTGCCGTGAGCTGCTATGTGCAGGGGATGCAGCCCATGCCCAGAGCATGATGCCCAGTGCTGTGCTGGCTCAGCTCCCTGCTGAGTTCTGCATATTTCTGCATCAGAAGGATTTGAGCTGATGAAAATAACAGTGCAGAATTGCCTTTGCTCCCATTATTGCTATCCCCCGAGCGTGACCCGGCGCCCTTGAGGAGTGCAGGTGTTTTAGTGCTACGCGGTGTCGGCGGGTATTTAGTATTTTATTCATTTTATTTCTTTTGGTGTGGAAAAAAAAGAAAAGGCTATTTCCACTGCCGCCAGGACCTTACCTGTACCATTCGCTCAAACATGTGTGCTAAAGGCAAATAGGAAATGTGAACATCCTCACAAGTAGGAGACCACTGACTCTGGAAGAAAGCAGAAGGGGCCCCACGAGGCCACGTCAGTTGGGGCAGGAGCTTACCTGGATCACTCTCTCAAACATGTGAGCCAGAGGCAGGAAGGAGATGAGCACATCGTCCTGTCTCGGAAAGATCACTTTCTGCAGGTGGAGGGCATGGGAGACAGAAAGGAAAGAAACACTGACAGGAAGACAACAAGAGAGTCATAAAACGGTAAAAAGAAAAACGGCACCAAGAGGAACAAAAGGGGAAAGATCATCGAGAGAGGAAGGGAGCAGCGCACGAGGTGAAGCGTTAGGGCCACAGCAGTGATGGAGCTGCGTTAGTGGGAGGAGAACAGAGCACGGAGATGGACACAAAGCGCAGTGTGGGCACAATCACAGCTCACGGTTATTGCTTTCCCTTTGGTTAAGCTTTGATTTGGGTCGGGGGACGTGGCATCACTTAGCTTACAGAAATTAATGACTGCTGTTAGTGTTTCCTCATCGTTTTCTTGATTAAAATGGGATTTTCAGTGCATTAGCACTGCCCCACAGACAGGCGCACTGAGGAAAGAAAGGCAACAAATGATGCAAAAATTGAGTGACCAATGTCATTGCTTTGCACCAAGAGCCTTACTTGGTTCATGCCTTTCTGCCTGCATGGTCAGGGGTGCAGCTCACCATAACGCTGTGGATTAGGAAAACGGACAGCTTGATGACCCACCAGCTTGCACCAAGGCCAGAAAACCAATGCAAAGTGAATGCAGCAGTGGTGGCCCCTGACATTGGCAGATACACCCCAGTCTACCTCTATGGCTGTACCAGAACCGCTGCTCCATGGTGGAGGAAATGTGCTCCTTGGGCACACCTCACTGAGCTTCAGCTGCGTGTGCACAGGGAGCCCAAACGTGGGCCTTTCCAGCATCCTACTTTGGATTGTGTCCACCTGAACTAAGCCAGCTGGGCCTGCAGCTCTATTTATACATTAGTTCTAACGGGCTCTGGCGATGTGAAGCCATTGGCACCACCAGCCATGCTGCTTTGTTGTGCTGCTTTAAAAGCCCAGGCACGAAATGATTTCTTTTTAAACAGAACCAAGGTGATGCCATTTAATGGCATTGCAGCCACTGCGGCTAAACAAATTAAATGAAAGCAGTGCCTTGGCAGTTGAGAATAACCTTATAGTAAAGGTCTATGTTAACTTTAAAAAGATGTTAATCTGCTTGGGAAAGTGACTGAACTAAGCCAAAGTGGCACAAAAGTGTGCAAGCAGTGATCTGTGTACCCCTCACTCCAGGTGCTCACACGTTGCTGGCAGATGCCAAGTGCTTGGCACTTTGCTGGATCTGTGCTGCACTCACAGCTCACCCTGCAGTGCCCCAGGACAGAGCACACTCAGCAGCCTGACACCTCAACCCGACACCTTTGGGATTAACACAAGCATCTGCTGTCAGCAAGCACTGAGCCCACAGCCCTGGGTTGCACCACATTCCCCTGAGGTGCCCCCTTCCAAAATAAACTCTGCTGCCCTTTGGAAGCAGCCTCGAGGCATTGGCAGCCACTCGTGCACCCTGCACCCCTGGGGCAGCTCAGCCCTATGGCATGAGCCTGACAGCAACCTGCAGGTGGACAACACTGCAGGGTTGGGGAACTGAGAGCACAGTACTGCCCGCACCAACCCCAGGGCAAACAAGGGCTGTGCTGCAATAAATGGGGCATCCCACATGCATGCTATGGCTTCACAGAACCATCTGTTTGCTACCAACAGAGATTCTTATATTCAGTAAGTACAAGCTGCATGCAATTCTTAATATTATGCTAGAGCAAGTCTGCTTCCTGTACTGCTTCAAAACAAAAGTTGCATGAAATATAATATACACACACTTGGCCAGTGCTGCAGTACAAAACCAAGATATACAGTAATATAAATGAAATTAACCATTCTGATCTTAAAAAATCATATGCTTCCATAGGTAGATATATAGATATTATATGTGTAGAAAGCCTTGTTTAAAGATGCTGCACAGGCATCCCCAGCAGCAGACACTGCTCAGCCCTGCAGGCTCTGCTTGCTGTCCTCACCCCACACCAGTCCATGGGGACAGCACTGCTCCATGGCAGCACCCCATGCCTCACAGAGCCCAGACTGGGAATTGGCCTTCAGGTAAGAGAAACGTGGCTCTCATCAACAGCCCCACATCTCCAGCCCCTGCAGAAGCCCAACCCCATGCACAGTGAGTTTCCCAACCACGGTATTCACCTCTGTCACTTTCAAAAAGCCTGAAAAGTCAGCCACCACGTTCCCGTGTGTCAGCATAGCACCTTTGGGGTTTCCTGCAAGGAAGAACAGAGGGAGAGCTTAAAAGATGAGACAGTGGTTAATTTCCACTTCATTTCATGCTGGAACAGGTTGCTCAAGGAGGCTGTGGATGCCCCATCCCTGCAGGCATTCAAGGCCAGGCTGGATGTGGCTCTGGGCAGCCTGGTCTGCTGGTTGATGACCCTGCACGCAGCAGGGGGTTGGAACCAGATGAGCATTGTGGTCCTTTTCAATCCAGGCCATTCTATGGTTCTACAACTCCAAAAGCTTAAAACCGAGCAAACCAACAGGAAATTGTCCAAATAATATTGTTAAATTATATTTAAAACATTTAATTCTCACACTATGCAGTAGCATCCACCAAAGGCACTTATTGCAATACTCAAAATATAATAAAATGATCCCGTAGGCTCAGCACCACACACATCTTTCCATCAGTGACCCTGAACAATGGTTTCCACCAGGAACAGAGCAGCTGGAATTGTGGATGGCCCTCAAACAGAGCCACCAGAGTGTGTGCCGACAGCTTGGGCTGCACAGAGCACAGGGCTCCATGCAAAGTGCCCTGCCACCTCCTGTCCCAGCCACTTTGCATCGCCCCCAAAGGGTCCATTGCCGAAAAGAGCTGCTGGGAAGGATGCAGGCATCTCTGCTGTGCTGAGCCCTGTGCCCTCACCCAGCTCTCCTATAGGCAAATAAAGGCCCAAACCAAAATAATAATTATTGCACACATTTATTGCGCTAGAACAGGACATTTTGAATACAGCTTATTTTTACCACAAAGTTTGCTCTCAGTGTTCCAAGTGCCTTTGAGTTATTCGGTCCCAAATCCTTACAGCTGGCCGCGGGGGCTGTTGGGATCTCACACATATCCCTCCTTGGTGCTGGCCTCTGCTGATGCTGCTCTGAGGCTCGTGTTTTCACAGCCAGCTGCACACCTGGATCCTGCCCTCAGGAAAACTCCACAAACCAACGCCAGCTGCAAACACATGCCAGCAGCCCAGGCGTTGCTCCTCTGTAGCTGTGTCTGCCCAAGCAGGTTTGCTCAGCCTTGGCGACTGCACAAACAGCTGTGCTCCCCAGCATTGCATAAGCATCTCCATACCCACGGGTGCTCAGGGGGCTCTCTGGGAGATTCCGCAGATGCTGAGACCTCAGACTTCATCAGGAGAAATCCAGTTCAGAGCGAAGCTGTTTGGGCTGGGGGTACCTGTCTCCATTTGTGCTTAGTTCCTCCTGTTGCTACAGGCATCAGCCCAGCAGGAGGAGCGTTCCCTGCTGGGAGTCCTTTCCCAGAGTTACCACTTCTAGAGGAATAGCTCTAGAAGCTCTAGGAATGGCAAAGCTAATTCTTCTTAAAACCCTGTGCCACGCTGTGATGCTGCTCTGCCTTGAATTTCCTCATACAGCAGCACTTCATCCATCCCATGGTGGAAATGCAGCGCAGCAATCCCGTTTTGATAACTGCGGGTGTGGGAGCTTCTCCTTATCTCAGCGCCAGGCTGATGGAGCAATCCACAACAAAGCAGCCTTGCTACGTGGCTCTTCCCACCAGCACCTCCAGCAGTGTCACAGCTGTGTGACCCATGAATGGGAGTGGAGGCACTGCTGGGCTGCTGAGCAGCTCCAGGAAGGGATTCTGATCCAACCAGGAACAGGGGAGTCCTCACGGGGGCAGCAGGCTGTGGTGTGGGAGCAGCCAGCATGCACAACTGTAATGAGATGTTTCATCTGTGTGCTTTGGTCCATCTGTGAGCGCTGCTGATTTCTCAGCAATGCATGGAACGTTTGTCTCGAGCTCGGAGATCTCAGCCTCTCCCTTGTCCCTATGGAGGCACACAGACAGCTGGCCCTGGCAGAGAAAAACAAGTGTTCAAATCCATTTCAAATCCGTTTCTGGTTGTTAGGTCTGTTTTTTTGATAAACTGCTAAAATCACTTCCAACTTTACAATTTCCATGTTACAAACTTGAGAGCAATGATTGCTTTTATGTCACAGAACTGTAACTGAAAACCTTCAGAACTGGAAAAGCCCATGGGAAGTTGTTTCTCGGGAAGAAACTCTCAATCTGGTCATTAGAAATACCCAAACATGGGCTACCCAGAGCCAGCCCTTCTGCCTTCAGAACCAGAAATCTCTGCACTGTGTGGGAGAAAGCCAACCAGTCTGTGACCATGTTTGCAGATAAATAAACAAACTCATTTTCTAATGGAAATAAAGCCTAACTTTGCAATGAAAACCCCAGTACAAGAGGTGCCACTGCCTGGCACAGCCCTCCCCAGGCTCAGCCCCTCATGCTGCAGTTCCAACACTGCTCCTTTCAGCTCCGCACTGAGCTGAGTGCTCCCAAACTCACACATCTGCAAACTCCTTTTAGAGTGAGAAATGATGCAAGAAAACACAACCAAACAGAGCCTTTGGATACCACCTGAGCAGCAAAGGGTTGTCAGTACTGAAAGCTGCTTACCTGTCTGCAGTGTATGTCATCTTCTCGTGCTGGACGATGCTCCTGGGCTGAGCTGGTCACTCTCCCATCACACAGCATCAGTTCCTGCCCACTGGGGAGCTGGGGGTGCTCCAGGCAGCACCAGGTGGTGGGATGAGGTCTCCAGGGCTGCCTGGTGCTTCTTTGCACATTGCCCAAGCACTCCCAGGGCTGCGCTCTGCCCATCGCTTTGTCTGCCTGGGGGACTTTTTGGTGCAGGTTGGGGAGGTTGAGTGTTTGAGGGAAGGAAGGTCCTGCAGGCTACAAGCAAAACAGGCTCTACGAGAGGACTAAGTGCCTGCTTGGGGTATCCTCTGCAGGACAGAGGCACTGGGCATGTCGCTGTGCTTAGGAGGCAGAGCACAGCACTGCAGGCAGGCATTTGTCCCTTTAACGCCTGCAGGAGGTAGGAAGCAACCAGCCAAGTGCTCCGTGTCTGCACTGCAGGACAGGAGCCAGGAACACGGGCAGCTCTGCAGAAAGCTGCTCAGTTGTACTGCCAAAGCGTGAGCCAGGGAAGCCCAGCTCTACAGAAATCTATATACATGAGTACTACAAATACATACAAACACCACTGTCACGACAGTGTAACATTCTATTTGCACATATTGAGATGTTATCAGTAACAATAAACTGTTCTAATAATTCACAGATGAGATGCCAGTTCCTTTACCTGTAGTGCCACTGGTGAAACAGACAATTGAGAGATCTTCTGGCCGGGGAGGCTGGAAGCAGGGGGAAAATATGAAAAATCATATCAGCAAACATGGAAGAGTCAATGGCAGAATGTTGTCATCGTATAAACATAAAGATCAAACCAATTATATTCCAACTCTGCCATAAAAAGCTTTCATTGCCGTTGGCAATTCGCCTTTCATCACATTTCTTCAATTGTCAAGGAGTCCTTCCCTGCTCCATCTGCATTAAGGTGGTGCTGTGCTGCAACAAGGCTCTGATGGAAGATTCGTGTCTCACAATGCATGCCAATACTCCCTGCAGCAAAATAACCCACGCCCTCCTGAAGCTGAAGTACTGCACTGATGGAAGCAAAAGCATTCCTTTGGGTCTGGGAAATTAATCACACAGGTGGCAGGAACAAAGTGTTTGCTTTTCAGATGATATTGCAACACCTTGAAAATTTCCAAATACACTCGTTTGGTTTTATTCCATAAATATATATTTATTGGTGATCATCCAGCCATGTTCTCCCCACTGCACTCAGTAATCGTGCAGGTGCAGTCTGTAGCTCTGGGAAAATGTGGGACAGTTCACTGACTTCCAGATAAGTGCTGAAAGACATTGTTAGCCACAACAGGGCCAATGTCCCCAGGCAGCTGCCAGTCTCATTTCCAGCAGTATCTCCACGTTCTCAGCACCATCATTTGCATCTTTTTGGATCCCCAATGGATAAATCAACACCCTGGAAATTACCAGGCACTTTTGAAAGCTCTGCAGAGGCATGGGAACCCTTGGTGAAAGCATCAGTGCAATCTCAAGAATGGGAATAGTGCCGAGTATTATTTCTGAGTTAAAGAAACCCCACTGCAAAAGCAGTGGTGGTGCCTGGGAAGGCAGTGGAATCAGCATGGCTTAGCACTGGCATTTAATTACTGTCCCATTAACACGTTCAGCGAGAATGAATTATTTCATTTAAGCATCCCAGGCAGAGGGTAGGAAGAAAAGGAAGCACATCTCCAGCTCTTGGCACCGACAGCACCCACTGCTGCCTGCATGGGGAGGGTTGCAGGATGCTGCCCCAGCCCTGCTGCTCCTCTGCCAGGGGAACAACCAGCTGCAGCTCTCAATGGAACAGCAGCATGACAGCACTCACCACAGGCGCGTGTCGGTTCTCCCGGCCACAGTCCTGAAAGAGATTAAAGCAACGAAGGTGATTTCCACCATAATTCATGTGGCACTGCCCACTGGCTAATGATTGCAAACCACTGAGGGAGAGCGTGAGCTGGAGCTGAGGCATTTGTGGCTAGCTCTGAAGTCATCCCTGGTACCCAAAGTTTCTTGGATGTCATTCAGTGTCATTCCTGGATTCAAGCAGTGCCTGGGCTGGGGCTGTTTCATAGAAAGAGGCTTAAATAGCAGCTGGTGCCTTCCTGCAGCAGGGAAGTGTGAAATACCAGCTTTCCTATCAGCAAGGAGATAATGCTACGAGGAACCAAACCGAGCCCTGCATCAACAGCCACGAGCCCCCCACACTGACCCTGCCGTGTAATCTACATGTCCTGGTGGTTCTTACAGCTTCCATGCACAAAGTGTATGAGAATAAGAGAGAGCACAGCCTCACCTCCACCTCCTGCATGCTCTGGATGCGGACCCCGCAGCGCCTTCCCCTGTCCATCAGCTCCTTCTCAAAGGGGTCCATCAGGATGATGGAGCTCAGCCCTGGTGTTTCCTTCTTCTCCACGTGGTCCAACAGCGTCCTGGCTTTGTCAGGCTTGTCACAAATGACTGTGGAAATGTCCGCTGGGAGGAAGCAGACAAACAAGTTGTTTTTGTAACTGTAAATCCGCTTTGATTGAAGGCTGGGTGCTCACACCGTGTCAGTGCTGGTACTTCGGGCTAACAGCAGAGATCCCAGAATGTAACACGTTCTCTTTGAAAATCACTGCAATTTTAGCTAACTGCCGAAAGACTGGCTGACATCAACAATTATTTTAGGACCTACTTCAAAGTACTCAACTTGCACACTATGCACAGCTATAAATCTGGGAGGGAACACGAGGAAATTAATGAGAACTCCCACTGGAGCACAGCAGCTCCATCAAAACCTCTTAAGAGACTTCAGCAGCTGTCCTTTGGGAAGCAGAAGGGGATGAACCTTCCAAGTGACACTGCTGCTTTCTGAGATGATGGTAATTTGGTGGTACCTGTGTTGACGATGTACCGGATGGCTCCAGGACCCAGGGTGTCATAGAGAGGCACCACCACCATGGAGTAGGTGTAGCAGGCCAGCTCAGAAATGATCCACTGCCAGAGGTGAAAAGAAATGGTGGGGGTGGTTTTAACACACTTGGAAAGAAAGCAGTCTCACGAGTCGGGTACATTAGTGAGACATCACCAAGTTAAAATAGACCTCACCTCTGGGCGGTTTTGGGCAAAGACCCCAATGAACTGCTCTGTGGATGGCTTGCAGCCCTGCTGCAGCAGCCCCGAACCCAGAGCTTCTGCTCTTTCAGCCACCTGAAAGTTGGGGAGAAAAAAGCACATCAGAGAGAGGAACAGGAGCAGCAGCAATTGAAGGGAAGACTTAGCTATGCAGAGGGACTCTCAGATTATTGCACCAGCTATGTAAAAACACAATATTTTTTCATTATCTCTAGCTTAGGGTGCTTTTAACTCGAGGAAGAGTGAGAGCAGTGGGAGAAGGGCTCCACAAGGGGTTCAGCTCCAGCTCACCTCTTTGTATGACAGCCACTGGTAGGGCTGCTTGGGCTTCCTGAAGCCCAGGCAGGGGCCGTTCTCTGGAAGACAGAAGCAGAGAAGGCAGGATTAGGGACAGTGCTGGGAACTGATGCCTGACGCTGTGGGGATGCACCCAGACAGCTTTAGGCACAGCCCCCTGCCCTGCCATAAGGTGTAAACTGGATCGATAACTGATAGAGAAGCAGCAACAGGCAGAGAACTCTATTGGGATCTCAGATCTACCCTTAGATCAGCCTCATTTAATATATTCGGAAGTGTTCTGGAAGTGAATAATGCATGATGAGCATCACTGATGCTGCAGAATTCAGGGCATTAAGTTGTCTGCCCGTGGCAGCAAAAAGACCTCGTGATACCAAGAGACTTCACAGTGAAATTCAATGGTATTAAATGCAAAATAATGCACAGTGCTAATCGTAACCTTAATTACAACTCCCCAGTGATTACTTGTAAATCAGTCATTCCGTTATCAGTAAAAGAGATGCTGAAGCTGCTCTGGTTAATTCTGAGCAGGAAGGAGCGAAACAGCATCCAGACCCCAGGGCACCCTTTTGGCCAACCCAGCCTTGCAGGCTCCAAACTCCTTGGCATTCAACATTGACCCACACCACTCTCACTTGGCCTCCCACACCTCACTGGCCTCCTACAATCAGTCCCCCTCCTACACTACTTGGGTTTTAAAAGACTTCTTGTCCTCCCACATTTTTGACTTCTAAAAAATCTTTTGGTGACCGAAATGTTGGCACCTCATTGGGTCTCTCCACTCATCCCATCACCCATGCTCTCACCAGAGATGCTGAACCCCCTCCGGAAGACTTCATACATGGTCCTGGCATCGTCGTAGTAATGGGTCAACAGCTGTGGGCTGTCCCCAATCACCGAGCGGCGTGCCCCATCCAGGCCCTGTGTGACACAACACAGTATGGCAATGGGAAACCACAGCCCAGAGATGAGCACTCGGCCCTGATCATTGCTGGAGGAGGGTGGCTGGCAGTTCCTAAAGAGATTCAAGTTCTAAATCTGCAGATAGCACGGGAGGAAAAAATTGTTGGTTCAAACCATGCTGGGTGAGGGTGAGATGCTGGGTTGGTGGGGATAACGAAGTGGGGACATCCAGGGGAGTGACAGCTCTAGGACATCTCTTCAAGGACACCCAGACCACAGTACAGGCTCCAGACTCAGCCCATCAGGAGATAACAGCAGGAAGATAAAATGGGCTGACACCACAGCCAGACAGATAAAGAGGGAAAAAACAGTGAGGGGCTCCTAATGGCTCCCAGAGATGGGACAGGAAGGACAAACAGGTGCCACCATCACTGTGATCTCCTGCGGACACAGCTGAACTGTAGCAGTGGTGTTGGGTGGAAGGAACAATGGGGACAGTCAGCAGGAAGGCTCTGTAAATCCCCATCCGTATGGGGCTTTGCATTCCTCCCAGCCTTTTAAAAAGTTGTTGGCATCGAAGGCAAGAATATTTTATGTGGAAAAGACTGAAACACTGAGGATTTGAAGATACGAGTTTAAATTGAAACGATTTTCAGAACTATTTCTCCTCCTTGAAATAGAGCAGTTTCATTAAACTTTAAGACCTCTTAAGAGCACGAACATTAATTACTGCTCAGCCTCACAAGAGGATTTGGGTATACTTCTGCACTTCACTGAAAAGTCTGCAGCAGCCACCACTCGGTAACAGACATGAACAAGAGCAGAGGTCTTAGAGCTCTTGTGGGGATGGGTGGTTTCCTTGCAGTGTAAAAACATTCATGTAATACCTGCTGCTGTAATTTTCAGCCCTTGGTAGCTAGGCAAAGCTAAAATCAAGATGGCATTGAAAACAATAAGAGAATAAATGAATAGGCTGGGTTCTAGTTTTTTCACTTTACAGAAAGGACAGATTAACCAACCCCACCACTCTATGATTCCGTCATCTTTAAGGTCCCTTCCGACCCAACCATTCTGTGATCTCCACGAGGAGAATTCAGCCCCTCCCCGGGTACGTGGTGACCCCCAGTGCCCAACCCAGCCTCACCTCGACCTCCTCCGACTGCAGGCGCAGATCACAGGGCGGCTTCACAGCCTTGGGCCGACTGGCAAACCAGTAGGCGACGACGGCGGCGAAGGCACCGATGCCCACCAGCGCGGTGGCAGGCAGGTTGCGGAAGAACTGGCTGAGGTCATCGAACTCGGGGAGCCGCAGGCTCCGCAGGATTTCCTGAGCTTGCATCTTCTCCACGAGCGACACGGTGATTTCTGTAAGAGCCGAAGGAGGGCCTCCTCAGCCGTTGGGAACGCGATGCTCCCCAGCCTCGTGGCCAAGAGATCCTTCATTTGAGAGCAGCATATGTGGGAACGGGATGAGAGAGGAGGCAGCATCCCTACGGCAGTGAGTGGGAGCAGGCAGCTCGCTCCTGAGGGACATCTGAGCATTTGCTTGGCGATGCGGCTGCCAAACCCCATGGTGAGATTTATCTGCTCCAGGCTGAGACGAGCCGTGGGCTCCAGCTATGATCAGAACAGGTTGCAGCATCCCATGGGATGGCAGGATCATCATGCAGCACCAGCCATCAGCCCACAGAGCAGCACGCTGCACAGATACATCCACAACACCGCTCTCCTTCTTTGTGCCAACTTAGAGATTGCTATGGTTTACATCAGGCTAAATTATGGGCAGTTCAAGGCAAAGGGAGTTTCAGGGCATCACTGTAGAGCTTCCTGGAACAACCACCTGGGAGTGCCGGCTGGGGATAAGGCACAGAGGGTATCAGGCACAGGCACTGCAGGGCCCACCCAGCACCACCCAGGCTGGGATGGGACCGCGCCTCGGGGACACATCTTACAGCACAGCAAGGCAGTCCCAGCCCCCCACCTTTGTACCCCATGGCTTTGCAGCTGGTGCACCAACTCCCTGCTCCTGGGTCGCTGGGTGAAGCTGTGCTCGGGGGACTGCATTTAGGTGCTGGGCACACAAGAGGCATCTTAAAAGACATGTGTTTACAGATAGGTCCCGGTATCAGTGCTCTGCCAGGGAGCCTGCAGCAACTGCCAGCCCTGCAGAAGACGAGCCAAGCAGATGCTGCAGGGTGAGTGTTCCAAACAGTTAGGGTTTCCTATTAAGCCCCACGGTGCTATTTGTGATCTTACAAGCAGGCAAGATCTTAACAACAACGTTTTTCTGCAGCAGGAGCTGGGCAGCCCCTTCCCTTTGCTCTCTGGTAGAGCTCCAGCATGCAGAGCCAGGAGAGATGAATGCAGGGGCTTTCCCCAGCCACTGCTCCCCACACAATGGCACCACTGACCTGAGCACAAACTGGCTTTCTTCCTCATGGGAACAGCGTCTGGGGCACACTGCGGGTCAGGACTAG
>NW_024884822.1:14525065-14556655 GCF_019232065.1 Centrocercus urophasianus
TGGGTTTCTTCCTCATGGGGGGAGCGGCGTGGGGGCACCGCGGGGGGTAAGGAGCACCCCCCCCCCCCCCCCCCCCCCCCCGACCTTTCCCATATTCACACTGAGGGCACAAGCCAGCCTGCAAATGAGCCCCCTCTGCACCTGGCTCTGGGGGAGATTTTTAATTTTTTGTGAGCAAAAAGACACAACAAACAACTGACCTCACTCACCATAGGGCTGACAGCGGCAACAGCCCTCTTCTTTGCCCAGACCAGCAGCTCAGCACCCCACAGCCACTCCTGATCCCCTCCAGGAGCTGCTGGGATAGTCTATGGGAGCACTGCCCACCCCCACTGCAATTTTTTCCTGAGCTTTTTGCTCTGGAGATCTGCTCACTGGAGAGAATGGAAAAGCAGCACAGTGCTGGTGCAGAGATAATACAGGCAAAAGGGTGATGCTCGGCCCCTGCATCAGTTTTGCACCAGTTCACCTTGATCTTGCACCCTTATGAGCCCATAGGGTCAACTGCACAGAGCAGAGCTGGGACAGTGCTGCCCAGGCACCCCATGCTGCAGGGTGGGTTCACTTCCTCTATTATTCTGCCTGTTTTTCTCCTCTCAATCAAGAAATTAAAAATCATAGTTACAATTTAAAAAAAAAATCAGCCTGGCCCTTGGGTTGGGTCTCCCACCCAGCAGCCAGCATCCTGCTCAGAGCTCCCAGCACATCCCAGCCCAGGAGGCAGAGCACTTCACTCAGCAGAGCAGCACAAGCGATGAGCACACAGGGCTCTCAGTGCTCCGTCAGCTGTAACTAATTATCAGGATTATCAGCCAGTGCAAGGCTAAAGCTATTTAAAACTCCCCTAAACTTTTCCTGCTCTCGCTCCTGCAGGTGTGTGCTTCGCTGTAAGCCTTTCCCATGCAATATCATCCCTCAGGCAGATCGGTCGCTTTGCATCCACGTGCTGCATCACTGCTTAGATTCTGGGGACGGTGTGCTCTCATCAAAAAACACTCCTACTCACCAAGCCTCATCCCAGACCCTTGCATCTGCTTCATTTTACCACCTGCGAGATAACTGACTCCCATGTGCCACAGTACATAAAAGACAGTTGGTGACACTTAACCCTTTGTAGGGCCAAGTCACAATGATTTCATTGAAGAATCAAAGCAAAAGCATGAGTCCTCACTGACTGTGGTTGCGTTGCAGCTCAGAGAGTCATAATTCAGAAGAGAACAAATAATGAAATTTTTTGTATTATTATGCTGAGACTCAGGCAGCATAAAGACAGAGAGGGGACCACTGCTGGGATCAGATTTGCTCTGGGGCAGCTGTTTGCACTGCTGGTGGATGGAGCAGGAGAGGGGCTGAGCGCTGGCCAGGCTGCGGCACCTCCGCAGGGCACTGCAGCAGCACCCAGAGAGCAAGCAACGGAAGGGAAGCAGGTTGTCATTCTACTGATGAAAAACGTCCTTCTCCCCTCCCTTTGGGAATCAGACACGGCCAATCTGCTCAGCTGGCCGCCTGCCAGAAGGACTATTAAGGAGCGGGGTTTCTCTGGTATTAAGCCTCTTTAGCCCCAACGGGCCGGGTGCTGGAGGGGGCTCTGCGCCTGGGTGGGAGTGTGACACCGTCCCTGTGCCACCCCCACGTTGTCCCTCCTGGCCAGCCCGCAGCAGCCTGCGACGGAGAGAGGCGCTGCAGCCGGGCACGCGCGTCCGTCCGTCCGTCCACACACACACACACACACACACACTAACATCCAACCTGAAATACATACATCCACATCCTGCTCTCGCCCTGCGTTCCCAATGGAACCCCTCAGCAACACGCGGTGCAGAGCAGCTCCGCTCCCCCCGCGCAGCCCCTCAGCTGCTGGGGACGGCGGTGCTGCCAGAGGGAAGGCACAGACAAAGGATGCGGATCTCCAGGCAACGCCGAGGAGCGGCCCCGGCCTCCCGCTGCCGAGAAATGCATTTGCAAGGAAACAAACGCATTTGCAAGACACAAGCTCTTTGCAAGCATCCGCTAAAACGGGAAAAAATGCAAACAGGGAGCTCAGTGTGCTGACAGTCTGATTTTACAGAGAGAACGCAATCATCGCGGTTCAAATAGAGGTATTTAGAGCATCCAAAATATCTGCAGCACATCGTGTGCCAAGAGAAATGATTCACTGAATTACCCAGCAGCCGTGCCAGCAGTGCCATTGCTCACAGCCTCAACCCCCAACATCCGTGTCACCTATGGCTTCCCATGCCAAAGCCCCTTCCCGGGTGGCTTCGCCCCCCACTCCCTTCCTCACTCAGTTACAGCTCACAGCTGGAAGCGGCCTAAAAGTCTCCTAGGAACCATATGCAGAGTGGTGATGCTCTACAGCACTGGGATGCAGTGTGCAGGAGAGCTGGGGCTGAGTGCTGGTCCCCATCTGTCAGTCCTCCAGGTAAGGAAGTGTTGGGATGCCCTGAAGGTGTTTTAAGGCTCCTACCAAAAAAGGAAAACTCGATGGCTCACAGCTCTCATCTCAAGTCCATCAGTTTCCCAAGGCCTGGTGATGCTAACGCTCACCTCCCTGCTGAAGCATCCCCAACCCTGTCACCAGTGGCACTGATGGTTGGTTGTCCCCTGTGCTATATGGTGCTGTGGCTCAGGTTGGAGAGGCCCTCACATCACCCCATCCCCACCTGTGGGCTGGCTGCCCTCACCAATTCCTGCCTTGTCACTCTGGTATATTTATAATGAAGAACACATCTTTAATTGCTCCGTGGAGGCTGGATCAGGACTGTGCCAAGTGCACGGCCATGAAGATGGTGTCGTGGCTGCCACTGGGAAATGGCACTGAAAATGGCAGCTTAAAAAAGTAACAGTCGTGTCATGATCCAGCTATAATAAATACAGTTGCAACCCTCCCAGTAAGCCAGCTATAATTAGATCAGGTTAATTACCAATCAAGTGCCCTGCAAGTTACTGAGCTTTCTGAAGGACCCCGTCCACACAGATGGGGAGCAGCGAGGGGCCCCCAGGGCAGCTCTGGAGCAAGCAGGTTTCATCCTGCCCTGTGCACATGCAGTGTGAGTACAGGAACCCAGCCCAGGTTTATCCCAAAACAAACCAGCAGCTGCAGGCAGCTTTGGACATTTCAGAGCTCATTTGGCTCTGAAACAACGGAGGAAGGGGCCAGAAAGCAAGGGTTAAGGAAGATGCAAGGCACGTGCCAAAAGACCTGGAGGAAAGTGGCTCCTTTCTCCCACATGGGTGCAGCAGGCAGGAAAGCTGAGCACAGCACAACATGGCATGGTGCAACATGGCACAGCATGTCTGCTGCACAGAGCTGCTGCATCCTGCCAGACCCCGCAGTCACCACCTACACAACACTGCCTGCAACCTGCCAGAGCTTGGAATTATTTCTGCACCGTGCATGGGGATCTCACTGTGCCATTAAAGGGACATCACTTTAGGTTGCTCTCCTGCATGTGAGGGCAGTGAAATGGTCACTGCATTGGGGTCTGTGCTGTAAAACTGCAGATAGCCACATGTTTGCACTGCGCACCTGAGGGTGCCCAGCAGCAGCACCAACCCACCATGCTATAATCTTCCAGAAACAAGAGAGGGCTCCTGACAGCATCCTCTTGCACCTCCACCCTGTCTCCATCAATAGGAGGGTGGAACAGGCACACAGCAAAGCAAGAGGGCAAGCAAGAAACCACACCATGTGTCCATGAAATGCAATGCTCCATGCCCACAGATGGGCCTCCCACGTTCTGTGCTTAACCTCCAGCATGCAGCCCAACCAACAGTTGCAGTTCACACACTGGCAGTCTTTAACATGCATAAAGGGCACACGTGTGTTTGTGTGCTGGAAGGCAGTGTGAAACTACAGTGTTTGGTTGTGGATCACATACACTGTTCACACTTTCCACCTGGGTGCCTACAGAGCTCTGGCAGAGCACACATCATCACCTGTCCTGGGAGCTCCCAACCACTCTCCCTGCAGCAGGAAAGACAACAACATCCAACAGGTTGCCCAAGGAGGTTATGGATGCCCCATCCCTGCAGGCATCCAAGATCAGGCTGGATGTGGCTCTGGGCAGCCTGGTTCTGCTGGTTGGTGACCCTGCATATAGCAGGGGATTGGAACATGATGAGCATCGCGGTCCTTTGCAACCCAGCCCATTTTACAATCCATCGCAAAGAGCCCAACTCACCACAGGGTGGAGAAACACCACGTACACAAAGCCTGCCAACCCGCAGGGTCTCAGCCACAGCAACACGATTTCGCTGCTCTCTGCAGAGTTCCTGCTGCCGGGAGCGAGCCGTGCCGCACACACGGGACCTTGGGGAGCAGAGCCCAGAGAGATGACTCTGCTGAGCCCTACAGACAGCCCCAGGGAGCAGCGCTCCTTTTGTACCCCGTGTCATTGTCCACGGCAGGCGGGCAATGCAGCGCCCGAGGGCTGGAGGACCCGCATTGCTCTGCAGCTTTCAACCCGCACGGGGCTTCAGCCAGAGCTGCGGCTTTTTCCCCCTTTAAAGCTTAGGAAAAAAAAAAAAAGAAAAAAAAGAAAAAAAAAGAAAAAGAAAAAGAAAAAAAAGAAAACTAACCAAACCAAACAGAAAATTGTAAATCCCACATTTGCTGCTTTCTGCTGCTTGGCCTCCATCCCCATCCTGCCGGCTGTGCCGCCGGGCTCTGCGCTGAGCGCGGCCGAGTCCTCCAGCAGCAGCGCCTGCCGCGCTGCAGCCCCGAAGCCGCTTTGCTTTGCTCAGCGCCCCGCAGCCCCACCGCCAGCCGTGCCGTGGGGACCGCGCTGCACACGCACGGACACCCGCCAGCACAGCACGCTGCACTCACCGCAGCCGTCTGTCCGTCCGTCCGTTCCACGAGCTCAGCTCATGATCGGCTCCGTCGCCGGCGCCCGCGTTCACGGGCTCGTGGAGAACTGCTGACTGCAGGACGTCCCACCCCCTTCCCATCTGCAAACTGCCGAAAGAAGTTAAGCTTGGCTAATATCAGCTTAGGCTGTATTAGCGCGGGGCTGCCCGCTGTAACCCTTGGGGCTCCGCGGGGCTGCGCGGTCACAGCCGCTCCTCAGGCGTGCCAGCAGCTCCCAGCAGGAGCCAGGCGAGGCGCCCGGGGGCAAAGCTTCAAAGCCTTCCTGCCAATGCTTAATTTAAAGCGAAAAGCAGCATCGTGGGGCTTTTGTTGGTTTTTTTTTTAGTGGGTTTTTTTTTTAGTGGGTTTTTTTTTTTAGTGGGTTTTTTTTTTTTTTTGGGGTTTCCCCCCCCCCCTAAAAAAAATATTACCAAAAAATGAGGCTTCTGATAAGCAAAGAGCTTTCACCGGCAGCCCTAGGCTGCTAAATTAACAGCTTCAGAGCCTGAGTAGAATCAGTGTAAACAATCTGAATCAATAAAAGAGTAAGAGGATATAACTACAGCCAATATCACCCTTGTGCTGTTAAATACAGTAAAAACAAAGCCAAATAAATCCAGCAACAGAGCTTGTAAATTAAATCTTATTACATAGCAACAAAACCAAACTTTTACTATTCACTATCACCCTTCTCAACAGAGTCCTCACAGAACCCCTCTCCCCTCAAAAAAAAAGAAAGTTATCATCCCTGAGCACAGATATTTAATGACTTTCCAGGCAAACTCATCAAACATTCCTCATTTGGCCCATCTGTGGCTATTCTGCAATTAGTCCCAGTTTATAAAACCACCGGGGAGTGTCAGGCTGAGCAATCCCTTGGTGTCAATCAGTGTCTCTCAGTGGAGGCACAGCACTGCCCATCCTTTATCCTGTGTACTCAGGAGCTGCAGCAGGCAGAGTAGCATAGTTCAGGTGTGTGCACAGCCCCAGGAACGCACCATAGCTGTGCTTGTGTTGCAGAGCTCTGGGGAAAGAGTCAAAGTGCATGCAGAACTCCCAGCTGAGCACAACGTGCTGCAGGAGACAGAAACTGTTTGTATCTCTGTGCTTTTATACGTTATCAGGACGAATGAGAAACATGGGTGAAGGCTGAATCTTGAACAAAGCCGTGCTCACAGGCAGGGGGACACAGAGGTGGGGGAGCAGCCAACCCAGGCTGCACACCAGGAAACCACAGCTAAGGTGCAGCCCTCCCTCCTCCTTCTCACACAGCACTGTGATGCAGTGAGGATGTCCCCACAAGAGCTGTGCTTTGTCTGCCAGCCCAGGGCCACAGCTTTGGGAAGAGAGAAGAAAACTACCAGAAAGGCCCCCATTTTTCACCTTAGAAGTGCAAAAAACAGTCACTGATTAAAAGAATGTAAGTGATGTAAGGGATGGGGGAAATTCTCCCCCTGTGTTTCGCTGTTGAGCACTCCCTCATTCCTTCCTACAGCTTTTGGTCATTAATTACACACTCCGTATTTCTGACCAGTAACAAAGAGCAGCAGGAAGGAAATGCGCTGTATGAACAGAGGATTAATTCAGTCATTAGGGATGCTGACACGAGGCCACCAGCACAGAGCTTCTCTCTCCTCCCCCTTCAACCCTCAGTTTCCTCACACTGCAGGAGCACCAATGGATGCATCTCCCAGCTGCCATCTCCCCACAGCCCTGGGAGTCCCAAAGCTCAGTCCCCACACCGCAGCCAGGCACAGCACAGATCCTGCCAGGCACTGGGGACACGGCCGTGTGGGCATCCCTGCAGCAGAGGGTTTTGAGAGCTCTGTGGCCAGGCTGTCATTTGGGATGTCCTTGCTTTGTTGAAATGGTTTCTTTTCTTCTGTAGTAACAGCACACAGTGGTGCTGTTTGAATGTAAACCACTTGGTTTACATGCCAGAGTCTTTGTTGTTCATTTAGTTATTTTTTTTTTTAGTTTTGAGGTTTGGTTGGTTGGTTGGTTGGTTTTTTACTTTAAATTAAGCAGCAGTTGAGTTATCCATGGTTTCACTTCCAGTCAGTTCTGTCTGACTTCTGCACCCCGCTGCATGTCCTGCTTGCATTCCCAACATGAGTGCAGCTTTCTTTTATCCAAGCTCACGTATTTTCATGTGTGTTTCCAAGCCACATGAAGGCATTCTTGTCTGTGCTGAGTTCAGTGCACATCAACAAACCCCCAATTCAGAGCACACGGTGCATTTCTGCTTCCTCCATCCTCGTGGCTTTTCCCCATCCCCAGCACCGTCCTCTTTCCTGTTGCAAAAGCAGCTCTCAGAGCCTCTGCTTTGGGTATTTTGAGACATTTCTCCAAGACTTTGCTGTTCCTTACCCCCCTCCCCCTCGGCAAGCCCAGAGCTGACCTCCGAAGAGTTAAAGCATGGGAGGCCCCCCGTCCATTCCTCCCTCTCAATAGTTTTTGCCTTTTCAAATGTGTTTAACCAAATACAGCGAACAGAGGATATGCAAATGCCTTTTCCCAAAGGAAACACAGGGCTGAATTGTTGCTGGCGGCTCACAGCATCACACCACCCTCGGCAGCCTCTCAGCTGAAGGGATTTGCTCAGCCGGGATCGGGGCCCAGGAGGAGCCTGGCGGGCGCAGCGACCCATTCGAGGCGGGGACGCGGCGCTCAGCGGGGTGCCCCGGGTGTCCCCGGCCGGCCTCTGACCCTGCCTGCACGGCCGAGCCAGAAATAGAATTATTTCATAAACCCGAGGGGAGCCTCTCGCCAACGGGTTGTAGAGCGATGGGAATCGCCTTGCAAAGCTCTGAGCTCCTCCAGGTTGCTGGTTTGACGTGGGCAACCTTTTGCAAGCAGCCGGCAGGAGATCTGAGCACGCTGCAGCACAAAAATAACTCCGTGTTTGCCCCTCTAGAATTACAACTCACGGATTTACCTAGAACTGAACTGCACGGGACGTACTGGCTGAAACACATTCAGAAAGCAACCGGATATATTTGTGCACATTTAAAAACGGTCCGTAATGTTCTTTCCACCTTTTATGCCTGGAAGGGAGTGGGGAGGGGAGGGGAAGAGGAGAGGGCGTTGAAGAGGTTGGTGACATCAGCTGGCACTGCTCGCGGTGGTGCCACCTAGCAGCCACACACGACACCGCCGCGGCTCCGACCCCAAATCACACCACCTTTGCTGTTCGTTCTCATTTGCTCAGCCGTGGTAGTGCTGCGTGCCCCCCGTCTCGCCCCTCACTTAAAGGAAGCAGCGTCTGTGTTGTTTATGGAGTTGATATTAAGGATCTGCAGCCGAGGGATGGAGCTGGTTGCTGCTCTGCAGCCCATGGGGACCTGCAGACCTTGCCATGTGAGATCCCAGTGCATCCTCCCCTGGTGCTGATGCCACTCTCTGTCCCCTCTGGCACCATCTCCTGCCCACGAGGGGTGGCACAGCCTGGACTGCTGCAGCTCATGCGTGGGGACATCCCAGCCCCTGCTGCTCAGTGGCTGTGGAGGGAGCAAAGGCCACTTGAGCTCCTTCTCTCAGCTATGAACCAATGGCCAGCCCAGAGGAAGGGTGGCCACACAGCATTCCATCAAGCAACAGATCCCAGAGAGACACGGTACACTCTGCACCCAACTGTATCTACACTGCACATCAGCCATCCTTTCCAGAAAGCTGTCTGGAGGAGGAGACCTGGGCTCAGGAGCCAGCAGAATGAGGACAGAGCTGCCCCACGGGCATCAGCCTCGGGGAGATTGGGAAGGAAGCACCAGGAAAAACAAGCAGCTGCTGAGCTGTCATGCTGGCACCAGACAGGCGGCCGATGGATTAGTCATAACCAAACGGGACAGAAGCTCAAATTTCAGAGCAAAAGCTTATAGGACAAAAAAAAAATGCATTCCAAAATGGAAGTGCGTGCAGGGAAATTCCTGTTGGAGCAGGGAGGTCCTACTGGTGGCACCCTGCATCACAGCCTGCCTGGAGATTTGGCTCCAGAAGATGGGTTTGCACGAGCAGCACTCTGCAGACTGCAGCAGACCAAGGACCCTTCCCAGCCCATCATTTACTCCAAACCACCCAGTATCCTGCAGCACCCCTGCAGGACAGGAACCATGTCCATGTGGTTTTCCAAATGGCACAACTTGCCCCAAGGGAGAAGAGTGGGGTGATGAAACCAGGAACCCCTGCATCCCCTTGACCTCACAGAGACCATCCCATCTGATGCTGATTCTGCAGTGCTATTTTGCAGTAATGAAGTGGAAACTGCTTCCTAGTGGTGTGGCCTGCCTGAGATTGTATCTACACCACAGCAGCCACATGCTTGAGGAAATGGAAATGTGAGCTGCATTCTTGCAACACCACTGCACACAGAACTAGATGTAAAAACCTCTCTCCCCTCTGTCGGGGCTTTCCCAAGAAGAAGGGTGATTTCCACTCAATGATGCCTTTTTTTCCTCGCTTCCTGTGGCGCAAAGGAAAAGGGCTTGGACAAGATGGTTGGATTTCTCTTCTTTCCACATTGTTGAAAGTTGTGTGCTACCCACGATGAAAGCTTGGTGGCTTACAGGGGAGGTGTTTGCCTGGCAAGGTGCAGCACAGCATGGGCTCGGAGCCTTATCCCTTCCCAGCACCAACCACTGCATTTTTCATCACACAGCCTCCAATCCAAAGGTCAAATAATATTATCCATATTCAGAGAGCAAGGAGAAGCAAAATCAGCCACAGCCTTTCCTTCTCTCCCCTCTATCTGCCTCCTCAGCAGCCAAGGGTCACCTTGAAGGCTCTGTGGCAATGTTTACGGTGAAGGGAGGCTTTGACACAGCAAGTGACTTGTCATCAACACGCACTGATGGCACGCCATGGCAGTCCATATGAGCCCAGCAAAACATTTACCTGGGTGACACTGCATGGAAGCAGTGCTCAGTGCCTCAGAGTCTGCAGAAAAAGATTCGTCAGGACCCTGAATCAGCATGTTGGGAAATAACAGCCATGGGGGCCAGGCTGGGCTCACAGCAAGCTGCAGGAAAGCTCAGGAAGGAACCTGAGGAATCCACTGTTAGTATGGGGTTCTGTGGATTTGAGGGATACAATTTGAGCATCTTTATCCATATTTTAAAGCCACGTCCTCTCTGGCACACCTCAATCCATTGCATCAGGCTGCAGAAATGGGCAGAAATGGCCCAGACCCCAACCCAGGGACCTGCAGGCTTTGGCTTCGCACAGCAGCACAAGGCACATAAATAGCAGTGATTAAAAAACCCTCATTGTATCGATCCATTGCCAAAGGAAGAAACACTTATAAATAAAAGTAGTATTAATAGATGCTCTCCTTTCTTCTTCCTTGCTGGTAAGAAGGAGCAAAGCCCAGAAGAAGGCCGTGGGGACGGAGCATCCCTTGGTATCCTCCAGCGCCTGCCTCAGCTCCCTGTGAGTCAGCTGAGTGCTGCAGCCACTGTATGGTGATATCAGGTTGGCTGTTGGGAACAATCTCTTCTCCAAAGAGCAGTCAGGTGCTGGCACAGCTGCCCAGGGAAGGGGGGGTCACCGACCTGGGGATGCTTCAGAACGTGGAGATGTGGCACTGGGGACGCAGTCAGTGGGCATGGTGAGCTGGGCTTGGGGACCTGAGGGGTCTTCTCCTACCTGAATGATTCTGCAAATATTCACACAGATTCCTCACAGAAACATAATAACGAGGAAAGGTTTAAGCCCTGTGATGCTCAGTGGTGCTCGGTGATGCAAAGCCAACAGTTACACTCTCAGTTCTGTAACATCATTCTTCTTTCTCCCTGGCTTGCTCCCAAGTCAGCTTTCCTACATCCATGGGTATTCAGTTAGTTCGGTTTGCCAGTTGCCTTCAAAGCTTTTCTCCTCTTTTCATTACTTGGAAAAATTGGTAACATCCATAGTAGAGTGGAGACAAAAATCAAATAAATGTCTAAATTAGTCCAGAGCAGCAGAGAAAACTGCTGTGCGCTGCCTTTCCCCACAAGCAAGCAGAGAAATGCGGGTACATTTACTCCTTCCTTTTGATGGTATCTAACAATTGTCTAAATGGAAAAGTAATAGAGCTGGAGAATAAGAGCAACTAAATATATCTCACTGCACAGCCCAGGCACTGCCTCTGCACAGCAGTCAGTGCTCCATGCCCAGCCCTGGGCATCTGCTTTGTGCCACACGCAGAGCGCAGCAGGGAACGTCCCCTGTCCTGAGACCTGAACTTCAGGCTGTCACTGAGGGCTCTGTGTCACAGTGTGAGAGGAGGATTTGGAAATGGGGCTGTAAGAGTCCCTTGCAGCCTCTACAGAGTTTTCATGTGAGGGACTCAGCTGCGATGTTGTAAAGCCACAACCAAACCGCCCCAAGGTGCAAATCTCTGCCCACTGGTGCCTGCTCTGCATCCAGCAGAGCACCCAGGGTAACAGAGAGCTTGTCTGCATGTTGGGAATTAATTGTCTTTGTCTCCAGCATTATTCCACCAAGGTCAGCACTGCAGACCCATCCTCGGTGATTAAAACCCATTGTAAGTGTGCAAGAAATCCATAGAAACCCAACAAGAGTGCTGCGCTGGCATGTGGTGGACATCATGCATCTTGTTAAGTACATCAGCATGGCTACCATGTTCCCTCAGCAGCACGGGGCTGTGTTCAATGGGACAAAGCCACCAGAAGACCAAGACCACATGTAAGAGCAGCAACCAGAGGCACACAGCTACTGGGCTGGACAGGATCTGAGCACAGAGCCATCTCCCTTGGGCAGCCTGGCACCTGTGAGGGGCAGTGACAGCACAGGACACCCAGGGCACAAAAGCTCAGGCTGAAATCACCATTTCCACCAAAGTAAAATGGGTGAGGAATTAAGGGAGGCCATGAGGCAGAGCCACACCTGGATGGATGGACACTTGGGGATGGCAGGGCATGCAGAGAGAGATGCGTGGAGGTGGCAGGGTGGTACTAACAGGCTGCCCTGAAAGCAGGGAATCACTGTGCCTGGAGTTGCTCCAGAATATGGAGATGGGACACTGGAGGGCCATGGTCAGCAGGCATGGTGGGATGGGTTGGGGTTGGACTTAGGGATCTGAGAGGTCTTTTCCAACCTCAGTGGTTCTATCAGGGGGTTGGTCCTGCAGTGTGCACATGGAGGCCCCAGGGAATCATTCCCCACTGGCTCCACTCTGCTGCTGTCATAAGCAAATTTCAGTTCCAATAACGGAGCTCAGAGCAATCTCTGGGGCTCTGGGCCCAAAACACTGCAACAAATATTTGCCTGCAGCCCCTGAGCCAGCTCCTGCTCTCTGATTCACCCGTGGAATTCCCACTGGGCAAAATTAGCCCTGTGTGAGTTTTGTTGCAGTTCAGAAGCAGCTGCTTGAAGCAGCCAAAGCACACTGACTTCAGTGTGAGCCACCAGGATGTACCCAAAGACAAAGGTGATACTCAGTTCCCTATTTTTTTCATCTTTTCCAGATTCGGAAACATCAAGTAGATGTGCACATAAATAATTACAACATGTTTTCCATTCTTGGCACTTCCCAGCAGAAGATTTACCTAATGATGCAAAGCTGTCATCTTTAAAAATCGTTTCCCCTTTGTACTTCTCCTTGGAAGTCTGCTGGGAGAAATAGCACAGGCACCGAGCCATGCCTTTCTGCAGTGAAGAGGCTTCAGATTCGAAGGTCCCAGTTTAAGGCCAAACCCTTGCACACCTTACAGAGAAGCACCTATTTCAGACTCGCATGGATTATTAGTCCAGACACACTCTGAACCATCGCTACCCGTCCACGAAACAATGGGACACCAGTTCAGCCCTGCCCACCCACACGCAGCCCCACGCACTGCCCTATTTCATGCACCCACTGCAAATAAGCAGAAAGTGCCCTTACTCACTGCTAGAGATGGACCAAACAACCCCTCAGGATGCTTTGAAATTACGTAACACACCCAGCCGTTCCTCCAGCCCTCTCTGGCTCTGCCGCACCGTCTCATTGTGTGCCATCAAACTGCATGCACTCAGCAGAATAGCAAATTTTCACCTTCGAAACCACCCCTGCCGTTCAGTCACCGGCTTCCATCCGATCGCGTTTCCCCCCCTTTTAATCGGAAAGTAATGAAATAGGAATACCCGTGCAGGGAGGCCGGAGAACCGCTCACAGGGCCGGGGGGCTCCGTTCCCCGCTCGCTTCGACCGGGCCGCGCCGCCACCGCCCGCCCCTCTCCCGCACGCAGCCCCTCTCCCGCACGGCGGGACCCACGGCGGTCATGGAGGGCCTTGGGTTGCAGCGGGTCGGGCACTCACCCAGCAGCAGGCAGCCGGAGCCCGCGGAGCCCAGCAGCGGGGCGAGCATCCCTGCGGCGCGGCCGCTCCCGCCGCGCACTGCGGCGCGCACGCTGCGCACCCGGCCCGCACCGGCACCGCGCGCTGCCCGGCATAGGGCGGTATTTTTAGCATCCCTCCTCCTCCTCTCCCCATCCTGGCCAGCCCTCCGGCTCCTTCTTACATCGGGCGAGGCTGCTCGGCGGTGTGCGCAGGTCCCTTCCCCCCTCTGAGCACCGGGGGAAAGAGGAAAAGGGAGAAACTTTATTCCGCAGCGATCGGTATTTTCGCCTTTGGTCTGTGAAATTGCCTCTGAATGGCGACTCGCGTGGTAGCGGTCCCGAAAGCCCCGACCAGCAGAAATACCGACAGCTCCATCGGAATTGCTTGGAGGCAGATCGGCATTGCTGCGAGATACATCAAAACCTCAGAAACGCAGCAAACGGCTACATGCAAAAGGAGAAGGAACGCTTATGCTGGCAAACGGATGGGAGGAGCCAACAGATTTGTATTCTTAGCGCTTCCATCTCTCCCCGAACAAAGCTGGTTGTAGAAAATTAATCTGAGCTCCACGGTACAAGAAGGGCTTTGCAGAACAAAGCTTTACAACGGCTGCGCCAGCAGTGAGCTCGGATGTCACATCCCCAGCAAGCACAGCCAGTGGGAAAATGGGTCAGGAGTGGCAAGGAGTGGAACACGCACCGTCGTGTCCTTTTTCTTGAGCAGCAAGAATGACAGATCTGCAGGGCAGGCAGAACCTCAGCAAGCAGCTGCTTAACTCCTTGTGAGCGCGGAGCAAGGGGCAACCAAACATCCCCTGCACGTGAGGAATTATCCCTCATTTATCAGTGATTAAAGCTGTCCCGTCTAGAGCGTGATTTTCTTTGAAGATAAAGGCTTTTGACTTTCTAAAGTGAGAACAGAGCTGATGTAGATGAAGAATTTCCATTTGATGGGCAAAGGCACTTTAAATGTGGTTTCCTCCTGATTCACTTAAAAAAGAAGACTTAAAATTTCCTGCATACAGAAGATCAACGTCTGACTAAAACTGGTATCACCTGTTAGTGTCACTACTGCCCACTGCTGAAAGCTGTAAGGAAATTGCTACATCCAACTGCTCTGGTAAATTGGGTTTCCAAAGTCCTCCATCTCAAAGCAAAAAATACAAACTACAACAAATATACAACAAAAAAACTCAATGGTGCTGCAGTGGAGACTTAAGACGACCGTATTCAGACTTCAGTTCTCTTGATAAAGGCCCTCACAGACAACAGCAATTGTGACTTCAGCTACACCTGGTCCCAGAAAAATCAAATGAAAGTAAATTAGATTGCCTAGCAGCAGAGAAATGATTTTGCCAGGTCCTATTTTATGGCTGTTTTACTTAAAAGCTTTTGTCTAGTCTATTCCTGAAACATTCATTCTTGATAAGGAAGAACATTTCCTTCCTCACTTTGTACCTTCTTCTATGCAGCAGCTTCCATGCTTTTGAAGGCTGTTAGCACATCTTGTTTTCTGCAAGCAATCTGCAGCCCACAGCCACTAGGACTCCCCCTAAAGCACCAATGGTATTTGCTGAGCCCTGCCTCTGGGCTCCTGCAAACCTAGATATGACAGTACTGAAGCTGAAAGATAGGAGCAATTAAGCTGTCCTAATCACACAGCATCTCCTGGTCTTTCAGGGGATGGACTTAGAAATTAATACCTCTGTAGGGAAGCTGAGGGAGCAGTAGGGACTGCTTGAAGTCCATCAACTTCCAGAATTCCACTGAAGTTTACAGCAAAGATTTGTACACCGAGTCCTGAAAAGGCCTTTCCTCCTCCTTACCAAGGAGTGAAGGCCATTGACACAATGAAAACCACCTGTGTCTCCTGGTTCTGGGGACCTGCGAGGTGCCCGCCTGTGCTCTGTGAGGAAGAGCTTCCCTGACCTCAGCAGCTCCAGCAGCATCTCCTCCAACCTCGGTGTCATCTAAAAAAAGACTGCTGACTTCCTGTGTTTCACCACAAATTTCCTGCCTTTCTGTGAAGTTCTCATGAGCCTTTTTCTAATTCTTGACTTCTGTTTCAATCCTTCGGTAGCTTTTCATTACAAAACGAGGCAAACGTTGCCCGAATGGCCATCACCAGGTCCAGCTGAGGAGGCCGTTTTCTGAAGCTGCTCACACCTCTTATTTAAGCGCTGCCACTCCCTGTTGTCTGTCACCTAGGATGAGAGCAATGGAGACTGTTTCAAGATGTGTGAGACACCTGTCATGATGTTGAAATTTTCCACACTAAGAAACCACCCAGAATCCTACTCAGAATTCATGAGTCAAATGAACGTTCCAAACTGCTGCAGTTTCACAGTCGGCTCTTACAGAGGTCATACCTTTGGCCAGCAGGAGATGCCAGGAGATACAACAACAGTATTCCTAATAACCAGACCAAAAAATATAGTCAGAAAAGGCCATCCAAGCAATCTGAGCTTACATCCCTCTCCAAGCTATGTTAAGTTTTCCATTTATCTCTAACTCTGTTACTACCAGAAGATCCTGCTGCTCTGCGCCTTCACACTCTGGTCTGGGCCATAGGGAACGCATGCTATACCACATCTCTGAATAATACCAAACAAATTTAAAGCTGCTCCTACTCATTCTCACCATTGCAGCATTTGTCTAAAAGAAGAAATATCCATTATTTTTTTTTCGGTTCTCTTCTGTGCTCATTCAACATTCTGCTGTAATCCTGTTGCTCAAAGTAACACTAAATACAAAAAAACACTCTTTGAAAGTGCTCCATTTTATTAGTTCTTTTAAGAAGTGTGTACTATATTTCAAGCTGGAACTTGCCCAATTTTTATGTCAGGTTTTTCAATCTGTTTTCATCCCCAACCAGCTGGTAAATCGTTACTATGGCAGCACTCAGTGCAGTGACTCAGCACTCCCCCACATTTCAGTATCAGCTGTCTGCCTTCCTGGTTTCTTATGTTGGTAATCATGCCCTCTTTTCTGTTTCATTGCAGAATTATGAGATCATTCTCCCCTTGTCTAATTCAGCATTTGTTGAGGAAATCAGTGCAAGAATCTGCTAAGTAAATACAACTATTCAGGATACTATTTTAGCTTCCATTGTGTGCTGACCAGAAAGATGTTTGAACTTCTTCCATCATCTCTCAGTGTTTCTCTGGAGCTACGTTACCCATTCCAAGTGAGCTAGTCTGACATCAAACCACAACATACCCAGCTCCAAAACATCCCAGCTACATTGAGCAAGCAGAAACTCCCCTCCTTTCATTGCAGTTCACATGTCCTTGCTTCCTGTGCCTCGGCAGGAACTTTCTTCCTCCTCCTTCGTTTACCTAGATCTGAAGTTGCATTGATGCCTTGAGTTTTCACCTTGTCTGGTCCTTTGTCTGGTTTTCACTGGTGAACTGATCACCCAGTTCTCGTTATTACAAGCAGAACTACTGCTTAGAGGAATAGAGAAGATGTATATATAGATAGATAGATGTATTCACACACAGATAATATATTTTAATCTGTACCTTTGAGCTAACTGGGGAGATGATGAATCCACAATGGTCATTCAATTTGGCATGTCCAAAAATATAAAATGCTTTTGATGAATAATCATTTTGAAAACAATTTCAGTAACCGTGGAGCCCAGAAAGCCTGTGGCTTTCTGTCTTGTGGTTGCCTTATCCCAGAGCTAGAGAGGCATGAGCTATCTCATCAAGGCTTTTCTTGAAGCCAAAGCATTTCTTTTACCTTCTTTTGCATCTAACGACACGGGTGAGTTTAAATTGGCTGGCTCAGGACGTCACAAAACAAACTCCTCCTTCCGAGGTGCAGTTTGCCATTGCAAGCATAACAAAAGCTATCTTCACCATCATTAAGCGTGGTGGAAAATTACCTTTATCACAAATATTTGCTACAATTTTTTTTGTAAGACTGCCAGCCACAACTCTATAAAGCGGAAATAAGGAAGCGGGCTCAGATCGTAGAATCACTAAGGTTGGGAAAGGCTGGGCTCACCTGGCCCTCCCCCGACCCATCCCCACTGTGCCCGCTCACCGCGACCCCCAGCGCCACGTCTGCCCTCGGCAGCAGAGCGCCGGCGCCTCCAGCACCACGGACAGCGGCCGCCCCGCACCAGGTCAGCCCGTAATTACCGCAGCTGTTAATTAGAGAACCCGCTCTGCCCCCATCACCTCACATAGGTTTGCCATAGGCTCCCGGCTGTATTCAGTGTTGCACGCCACCCTAGGAGTGCTTGTTCCATCCATGTCTGCTGCTTCTGCTCCAGATTCCTCAGCCTTTTCTTTTTTCTACCTGTTGAAGAGAATACACTTCAGTCCGTGCTGTATCTAATAATGGTCATCCATAGGGAGGAATGTGGACTTTTCTGACTTGGAGAGAAACGAGTGCTTGGAGTGAGGAGATAATACATTTATGGGAGGCACGGCGTATGGACCAGCACTATTTGGCAGCCCAAATCAGTAAGAAGCAATGAGACTGACCTTACGGTAAATCTGAGTAAAACTGTTCTGCATCCAGTAGCCAAGAGAACAGTACCAGGGAGCTGGGAGCCAAGCACAATGCAGCTGGCAAGGCAGGCGCCTCGCTGTCAGAGTGCAGCCTCACAGCAACCAAGCACAGCAAGCAGGACAAGCCTGAGGATGGCAGCCAAACACCCAGTCCATCAGCAACTGTTTGGTGATGGAAGAAGTCTGAGGTCGAGGCAGGATCAATCCACAGGTTAGGATCCAAAATCAGCAGGGTTTACGGCCAGTTGCAGCTCAGCTGATGACCAACACTTCAGCAGTACAAGCAGAAGTTGAATGATCTCCAGGGCCAAGCTTAAATGGGCTCCTGGTCTGTGGGCAGGGTGTGAGCAGAGGCCCAGCTGAAGCTGGTCAGAGCCAACAAAGCCCGTTGTTGTCCATGGGGCTCCAGCTGGTACAAACTTTCATCAGCAAAGGCTGCCTTTCAACATTTGACTGTTTGGTAAAGTGAGGGCATCATGTTGTAATTGATTAATTGGCTTTTATCAGTCAAACTTTCACAATAAAGACATTTTGTTAGGCAAATACACATACGAATTGTAATTCTTGGGCTCTGAAGCAATTTACCAGGCGTGAATTTTTAATACCTCTCATTAATTCCATTGTATTTAACCTATGTATGACTGTTTGCTGATGTGAATGACTATAGTGACAAAAATCCTCCTGGCTGCAAGAAAAAAAGCTGGAGTAGAAAGCTCTATTCAATTATTTGCAGGAAAAATCAGTGAACTGCTGATGCAAAGTAGGAAAAATAGAATATTTCATTTTGAGAATACCCACAGCAGGTATTAGACTAGAAGTGACATAATGCCCTACTTTATGGATTCGGTTTCTGTTCATGTCCATTTATCACCACCATGAACTCTCTGAACTATTTCTGGCAGGGTGATGCAAAGAGGAGAGTGGGTGCCACCTCTGCTCTGCTGCTGCCCCAGTCAGAAGGCTTCAGCTCCAAAATAAAAGCAAAAGCTTACAAGAGCTGTTTGAGAACAAACAGATCTTAGTTCAGCTCTTCCTACGTTACTGTAACAAGTGACAGAACAAGTAGTTCTATTTTGTTTTTCTCAGAACCAATTAAGATATCAAAGTTGGACAGCATGGCTGTTGTACTTCATAACCCCACGCTCTGCTGTAGTTACACAAAACAGATGAGGTGTTTGTTGTAACAACTTCTGGTGTAGGGGACACATTTACAGCTTAGGCCCAAAAGAATCCTGTCAGTGAATGGAAGCAAGAGCTGATTTCTCTTAATGCTGAGGTCAGTAAGCAATTCAGTCGAAGCAAGTTATGTTATATCTCTCGGACTGGGAGTAAAGCATCCAATTCCTTGTATAAATATAAATAAATATAAGCATTTGTTGTAATGACCTTTGTGCTTTCGTTACATTTGTTCACCTTGGGTTTGAATAATGGAGAATAGAGATATCATGATTTGGGTTGTGGCTAATGGGCCACACCTCTTGGATAAAGAAATGAGAAAGCCAATCTCTTAGCACATGTGAAAATGCCACCTTACAATACATCAGTTCAAAGGATAGCTGAAATTAATTTTTTGAAACAGATTTGAGGTGGAGGAGTCACAGGAGTATGGCAGTTTCATCCCATCTGTTAAACTACCCAGCTTCTCTTTTTTCTTCTCCATCAGCCCATGAGCAAATCACAGGAGGGGGAACAGAGAGCCGGAAGCAGCTCACTTAGCAACAGTACTGCATGTGCAGGCAATGATGCTGTGCTGTGACTGTGAAGCCACAGATCATACACACTGGTGACTCAATGATGTGTGGATCTCGTTATTTAAAAAAGGACCAGGTTCCTTTGGTGCTTCCAATACAACACAGAGAAACAAAGCGCTTCACTTCCTCTGCCTAGGCAAGAATGGGGAAGGCCCCATGTCTGCTTTTTGCCATCGATCAGTGAATGATGTGACCTTGTCAACAGCAGCAGCCTGGCAGAGCATGGCAGTGAGCTTCCTGCTCTGCTTTCTCCTGTAATAATCCTTTCTGCCCCTCTGTTTCTGAGAGAGATGCCATCTGCCGTCAGAGCTCAGCAGACACACAGTGCTGGGACTGAGCCAACGCTGGGGAAAGCAGAAGTCAAGGAGCTGCAGGAAAGGCTGCTGAGAGCAGAGCGGAAATGCCTTTGTGTGACATCGTTGCTATCTCACACATTTATTAATGATTAATGTACTTAGGTTGCACTGAAATGGAACGCCTTTGAAACAAGAACACGACGCATTTTTGTTGCAGACAACAAGCTGTTTGCTGGGGCTTTTGTGCTGTTCCTCCACATGCCGTGAGCGTGTGCCAGCTGCTTATTTACACTGGTTTAATGAGAAGATGGACAGGGTCATGTAAGCTTTGTAAGAGCAAGGTCAAGGATTCAGAAACTGTTCTAAACTGAGGACATGTGAGGTAGGAGTTGGGCTGAGCCCAAATTTGGCAGGGGCTACGACAGCATCAGTGCAGAGTGCACTTGAGCTATATAGAAAGAACAGATCTGTGTCACTGATGTAAGAGAAAAATAAAAAAAAAAAGAAAAGGCTGACAAATAATAAATCTTTCATTACTACTTGGAATCAAAATCGTATCTCACTGTGGAATTAAATACATCATACGGCCTGATAAAATAAACACAAGAGAAGTGGATCCTCATCTGAAGTGACTGTGCAGTTCCGAGGAAGCTCAAAGTCATGCTCTCATCTGCTCCTTTTTCTTGGGCTTCAGCTATTACCTAAATTATTCCATGGGATGTTGCTCATTCACACCCATTGCTGGTGATTTTCTTAGGAAAGGAATTAGCCACACAGCATCAGGCTGACAGAGCCGAGTTGGAAAGTCGTGGATGTAGAACCAAAACGGGGAAGTTGGTTAGTGAAATGAAAAATGAACAACATGAACAGGAAAAAGGAAAAAAACATGGACTCTTCTCATGTGCTCTCAATGAAAGAAAAACAGAAACAACGAGCAGGCAAACCCCGGGCACAGGCCTTCCCCCAGGTGGCACTGAGGGTTTCTATTTTCAATTGCCTACACAAATATGTGACAACACAGTGAGGTGGCCGTCGATGCTGATCTGCTTTTATGCTCACAAGCAGGAACATGCCTAGGAAACCTATTTCTCAGTGCCCTGGCTAGGGAATGACAGCCTGACAGCCACACAGCAGAGACTGAAATCTCTCCCCTTTATCCTTGAGTGACCTGGGTCTGGCGGATTGATTTTTAGCCCTGTGCCATTCCCATCAGCTCACCTTCAGGTTGGGGATGGCTCCTCGTGCTGCTCGGATGGTGCTCAGTGATGGATGTGAGCTGCATAGGACCGCCTCCATGGCTCTGTGGGACAAACACTCTGAGTCAGAGAGAAAAAAATTGCTGGTTGTTTGAAATGTGTGGCAGATTAATGGGCCCACTTCTGTTTAACAATTGTACAGCAATTATTTAGCAGTGAGGTTCTTCTCAGCTGATTCAGATAGGTCAGGGTTCCAAAGGATGTGATTAAACTCCTGGAAAGGGTCTTGCAGCTACTGGGAAATCACGGTGTGACGGGGACACTTTGCTGCACATGGTCAGGGTTCTCCATCTACCAGCTCTCACTGTTTGTGTCAGCAGGGCACTGCAGTCCACGCAGAACATCCTGCTGGAAACATCCTGCCTGCAGGCAGAGCAGCCCTGCTCTTGCTAAGAAGGCAAAATGTGTCCTCAGGTGAGGGTGGGCTTTGCTATCCCACGAGGTCTTCTGTTTTCACTTTCGCCCCTGGTTTTGACCAGCTACAAAACAAAAGAGTGGTGTGACTGTGGAGATTTGGACCCCAGGCTAAGAGGAAGACATTGAGGTGCTGGAGTTTGCCTAAAGAATGGGCGATGCAGCTGTGATGGGTCTGGAGCACACATCCTATGGGGAGCAGCTGAGGGAACTGGGGTGGTTCTGTCTGGAGAAGAGAGGGCTCAGAGGAGACCTCATTGCTCCCTGCAACTCCTGAAAGGAGGTGGGGGGGTCAGCCTCTGCTCCCAGATAACAGTGATAAGGTGAGAGGGAACGGCCCCAAGCTGCACATGGGGAGGGTCTGGTTGGAAACTGAGAATAATTCATTCTTCAAAGAGTGGTCAGCGCTGGCACAGCTGCCCAGGGAATGGGGATGTCACTTTGCTGGAGGTGCTCCAGAGCCGTGGGGATGTGTCACTGGGGAATGTGGTCAGTAGGCACGGTGGGCTTGGTTGGGTTTGGGGATCTGAGAGGTCTTCTCCAGCCTGAATGGTTCTATGATTTCCCCAGTGTAACTCATGACGCTTTTCAATTAGCCACTTGAATTAGAACAATGCAATTTCTATTTCCTAGCTGAGAGAGAAGAGAAAATATTAAAGCAAAATAAATGTTCACTGTATATTGACCAGTTCACAAGGCTGGAAATTATAGCAAAGTGTCCATAATTTGAATAAACCCAGGGAAATACACATCAGAAGAACATTGTCCTTCTCTGAAGGTTTCCCATAGGTAAGTCGGCTGCCTATGAGAAATTTATTTTGATTTTGCTATGTAGTTCCGTGAAAAAACGGATGAAGAGCAAACATCATCTGTGATTCAGTTTGAGAGGTGATATCTCTTCCATATCTTAGCTCCGAACTGTTTAAGAAAATAACAATAAAAGAACAAAAGCAAATAATACCCGTTAGAGACAGCATTTCCTTTAAGGACCGAACTCCCAGACCGTGGCCTTTCCTGCAGCTGGGGCTGAACTCGGTTCCCTGCACGGGGATGCACCGGAGCAGTGCTGGGCGGCCTGGGATGCGTCAGCAGCCCCCACACAGCCTCAGGTGCTGAATCCCACTGGCTTTATCAAATGCAATGATCTCCCGTAACGCACTTCTGAAAGTTGCACCTTTCCCCCATTTTCTTCTGCAAGCCTCACATGCTGCCTGTTATTTGCTGTTGCTAAAAGACTTACCAGCATGTATTTTCCACACTGATCGAGTGGTTACCTTCTTGCTGTCAGACAAGGTAGTGACTTCTAAGAATAGAACTCAGGAAAGAAGTCGCTTAGTAAGACTGAAAACACAAAAATGTCTTTTTTTTTTCTTTTCTTTTTGAACTCTCCATGGCCTTATGTAGCACAGCTCAAGGTGTTGTGCTCAGGATTTTTGTTTTACCTGATAAAACCTCAAACTTAGATAGGAAGAAGCTGCCCGAAAGGACTGTTAAGGATGCAAAACAACTGCCTGAAAGTTGGGAAACGCTGAAACAAGAGAACCCATGCAGCTCAAGAATGGCCAACCCTGAGGAAAGCAGGAGGCTTCCTCAGAAAGAGAAAAAAGAGGATTGATTGTTAAGAATTTTGACACTGCCCTAATGGTCATCAGACTCTCATCATCAATTTGGACCGTTCTGCATTTATTATGTAAAATCTCCTTTCTTTCTTCTTTTTGTACAAAAATTGACCTTCTCTGCCAGATCTGGCTCTGGAGCTTCGAGTTGTGCCTGTGGGCCCAGCCTGATGATGGGTTCATGTTGCTCCCCAGCACTATGGGGCACTGTCTCACATTCCCACAGTGCCAACACAGCCATCTCATGCTTACAACATGGCAGTATCCATAAGCACAAGACCTCACTGTACTTTCTGCATCCAGCTACTACCATAGCACAATGCAACGATCAACAATCAATCAAGTTTGACAGCATAAAAATAATTTTACAACAGGAGAAGCAGAGACAGCAAATGAGTTCCTCCAGTGACTGCTGAGCTGATGGCAAAATGCCATCGGGGCTGCGTGGGAGCAAAGCCCCAGGAGCAGCACCTGCCCACCATGGGCTCCACTCAAGACTGTGGGATCAAGAGGGATTGCAGTGGGCACCTGTGGGGCATTGGGAGTCCCTCACCAACCCGTTAATACATCAGGCTGTGTGTGAATGATCTATTGCATCGAATTGCATCAGAGCAGCAGCTATGGCTGAGTTGTGACGGCCACCAGAGCACAGCTAGAACCTTCCATAGGGCCTGGAATTCGTCCATGCCATCATAGCGCTGCGTTCTGTAGATCAGATCTCACGAGGGTGATGCTAAGAGCACTGAGAAGCACTTGCTATCTGTCCCTGTGGTTTTTATGACGATGCACCTGCAAATGTTCCACAGAAGGCTGGAAATGAATCTATGCAATATAAATCAGTTTTCTGACACTTATATTTCTGTTTCTCTGTTATTCTCATGGGAATTTGGCTAAAGAAACCTAGTTAACAGAATTATTTAATTCAGATCACCCAGTAGCCAGTTTTGACAGCTTCAGGAGGAAATTCACGTTGGTAAACGCATGAGCATTTGGAAATAAACCACTGGAAGAAGAGTAATCCAACCAGAGTTACCGAGCACAGGGGATACCTTCCCTCTTGGAGAAGCTCACTTCAGAAATTGAGCACTCTATAACAAATCTATTACATCTTCAGCTCAGCTTCGTGAGCAGCTGAATGTGGGGAACTCAATCTCTCAGAAGATCTGTGCCGTATGCATGCGGTCTGTCAGCAGCCCATTGATTCATCTGCGAATTGCCATCATGTTTCCAGTAACCCATCGCTGCAGAGGAAAGCAAACACCTTCCTACATGGTGGCTTGTCATGGACAGTGATGACAGCTGGGGGAAAGCTCAGCTGGGCCTTGGGTTACGTACTGAATCATTAGGGGATTGTTCTGCATTTACTGATAGCATAAGATCAGTTCAATTTGCCAATTTCAGAGAAATCAGCTTCATCTTGATAACATGACATTCAGTTTGGCCCCAGCTGACCGCACACAAATCCTCCTCTGCACCACTCTCTGGTATTCATCAATAGCAAGGATTTGCCACAGGTTCACAGTTTCCAACCCATAGATTTTGTAGAGCAGACCTGCAGACTTGTACACTGTTTTGTAAGGAATCTGCGCCTTCATGCACCGCTGCAGTTTGCCTGCCAGCTGAATGCTCACAGTTTCATAAAATATGGCTTTAACTGCTGATACCACGCATCTCATGGGCCAACCTACAAGGGGCATTTGTAGATGACCATCTGTACACTGGCACCAGAGCCTCTGTATCTGGGTTATGTTCCTGAGGCTCTTCCTTTAACACCAACACACAGCTGTTCTTAGTCATCTGCTGCAGAAATTTGAAAAGATTCTGTCAGACAGGATGTATGTAGGAGATCTGGTCAACAAAGTGCTCAAGTTGAACCATCTTGTGAAAAACAAACAAACAAACAAACAAACAAACACCATCAAAAAATGTTTAGATAAGGTAGCCATCACAGGGTCTGCAGGGTGTGATGGCACTTCCCAGTCCCCTTGCAGATGAAGGAGAGGAGCAATGGGGATCGTGGCAGTGCTCACACGTCTGCACTGCCTGGGGATGTGTGCTTCAGAACTCAGTGGCAGCCTGGGGCATCCCATGCTGTCCTAAAGGATTCTCTCCTTACCATATGGAGGGAATCCACTGTGTAGGTTTTCACAGGAATGTGTCCCATCCTCAGGTTTAATTTAAAAAGAATGGCATGGACTACTTATATCATAAACCTGGCTGGTCCTTCTTAGACTCAGGTTTGATGTGATCATATGAAAAGTGAGAAAAACTGGGAATTGCAGTTTGCTGAAATCAGTGAAATCAGCCATGGAAAGACAAGGCTCCCTGTGCACTGCTTACAGAGCAAAGCAATCAGAACAAACCAGTACAGAGCGGTCAGGCAGCAGCAAAGGGTCACAGACACCAGCAGCACCGGCCCGTGGGGTTTGATATGCATGCCTTTGTGTTTGGCGGTGGGGTTTTGTTGTCAGGGTTTTGTTATGGTTCTTTTTTAACCTTTCACGCTGTAAATAGGCACCATAGCCGGGATGCACACGCAGCTGCCTGCTGTGACAGCGACTCCTTCTGTCCCACATCCCTGGAAACGCCCCCGTGGTGTGATGCCCTTCCCTGATGGAGCCCTTCCCTGATGAAGCACTTCCTTCACAGCCGTGATGTTGGCTCCACACGCTGTTTTTCCACCCATATCAGCCCAGCTATGTGCTTACTCTAACAATCTAGATGGAATCCAACAAAATAATCACCAAACTCGCAGTCCCGACGTTTATCTCAGAGGTTCCCCCCGGAGTGCAGCACTGGCTGATGTTTTTTCTGGCCAGCATCTCGACTGTACGACAGCGTGAGTAAATGTCTCATGCTGCTGCTCTGCATCACTTGCTGCATGTTGGGCATTTTATCAATAGATTTGGTATCCCCGTGAGTTTTCCTCCTGGAGCACTCTTTGAACTCCACATAGTCCCTCTCTCAGCTCAGCCTCCAGCCTGAAAGAATGCCCAAAACACCAAAACTCTCATCCCAAAATATGCATGACCATGACAGCTGCACCAAAAATCTTGGGAATTACCAAGGAGGTGTCACTGTTCAGGGTGGGAATATGGAAGGAATTATTGAGCCTGGCTAACAAATCAATAAAAGGACGAGGAAACAGTTGCTCACAACTGGAAACTACCCCTTAGGTGGAACCCTACAGATATGGGGGAGTGGTGAGGTGGATGGAAGAAAGTGCACTGATGCTCTGAATTGATAATACGTTAATCTGAGCAATGTGCTCTCTACTTTTCCCTGAGAAATGTGCCGTCTACTTTTCCCTCTAACTTCACATGTTAAGGAGCCACAGCATTGCCTACAAAGCTCATCCTTGTGCATCCATCCCCATGCTACAGCAGGCAGAATGCGTGTTGTTCCAATAGGGCTGACATTTCAGGAGATAAACATAATGAAATTAATGGAACACATCCTAGGAATGAGAGAAAAGGAAGCAAAACTTATGTGTGGATTCAGCACATCAGTAATGCGGGAGCTGACCCAAGGGGAGCATTGGTTTCCCCAGCCTGCAGGATGCCCAGGATCCTGCCTGCAGGCTGAGGGAGCTTTGCACTGTGGTTCATCCAGAGTAGAGCCGAAACAAGCAGGAGTGAGGCAGATCACAACAAAGTATCATGTCTGGGGAAAGATGTTTTCTCTCTGGAGGAGGGTTAGTAGGAAAGTGTTTATTGGAAGTTTGCCCAGAATAACATCCATCTCCGGTAAGAAAACAACGGGAAAATAAACAAAACTGCACAGTTCGGTACCTATTGAAGTATAATTGTTCAGAAGAACAGACTTGCAGCAATTCCCCATCAGCTTGGAAAGCCATGCCGAGCCCCTGCTGCAGGACTGCTCCAGCCCTACAGCTCGTCGTGATTTAAGTTAGCAGTGCCAGACAAAAGAGCAAAGCACATTCCCAGAAAAGAAAGCTGCGGATGGCGCTTTAAATAAAACATGGAAATAAAACACAGCACACAGCTGCTTGGTACCAGAGCCACGTGTAGCCCAGGGGAGGAGCAGCTCTTTACCAGGAGTGCCGTGTCCACATCAGACCCTGCTGTGGAGCCCACCTAGGGACAGCTGCTCCATGAAAGTCATATTGTGCTCACAGTCCAGCAGCCTTCTGAATCATTGTTTATCAAATTCCCCCACTGCTGTTATTAATTAGCTTGTCCAGTGCACCAGCAGCTCTGCCCACATTAAAAGAGATCTGCCTGCTGCTCTCCTGCAGTTTCGGGACGGCTGCCTGCCTGGCTGGAGGGGCACTCAGCACTGACTGTGGGTCTGGATGGGACAGCACACGGCAGGAGGGACTGGAGCTGGAGGCTCAGGTAACCATCTTTCCTTCTGCACACTTTCCCTGCTGCTGTTCCACCCAGAGAGCCACGATGCTGTGCCACAGCTCAGTGCTGCTGGCTGTGGGCAGCCCAACCTGAGCCGGGCTGCACATGTGCTCCTGAACTGAGATGCTCCAAATGTATTCCAGACTTCATTCATTCATTCGTTCATTCATTCATTCAGACTTCACTCATGGAATTCAGTGTAGAAACTGTGCAGAATAATTGCAGCAGTTTTAAGAGAAGAGTTCAAGATTGTAAACCTTATAATGTTGAGGATCTCCAGCCCAGGCTTCTGGGGGAGTCTGTCCAGTTTCTTTCTTCCTTCAAACTTTTAGAAGTGCTGGGGAATTAATATAGGACAAGATGTTGTTCTCTCCTGTCTGTCTCTGTGCATGTCTGTCTGTGATCCACAAACAGATCCTCTCCCAACTTCACACATGCTTGCACTTTCTTGTGCCACTTACTCCACTTAGACCTTCTCTGCATTAAGGGGTTGGAAGCACAGAGTGCAAAGGGGTTTGGGTACAGTATCTACAAGGTTGCCCTTGGTGTAGAAAACACGTACACTCTTAATCATTTGAAAAAACCAGCAGATTCCATTCTTCAGGTAAATCTTTCCTGCCTCCCCTTCAGCATGAGCATGTTTGTGGTGAGATATTAATCATTTCCTCCTGCCAGCAGTGTGTATATAAGAGGAACCCGGGGCAGAGCGCACACACAGCTCACACCGAAGCACAGCTCCACGATGCTGGCCCAGCTCACCGTTCTGCTTGCCCTCGGGGTGCTCTGCAGCCCTGCACCCACCAGCACGCCTCTCCGCTGCTCCACAGTGTACTCCATCATTGAAGAAGTTCAGAGTGACGTGAAGAACAAAAGAGTGACCATAGCAGTAAGTTCCTCTCGGTGCCTTGCACCTGGCTGCCTGCTGTCCCAGGGTTTGTTCCAAGGTTGCTAACTGCGTTTTCTCTCCACCAGGATTCGTCCTCGATACCCAGGGACATCGAGGTAAGAAACCATATTTCTTCTCCTCACACTGGCTGCCTCAACTCCCAGATTTCCTTTCTGCTTCACAACTTAGATAGCACTACATTTGCTCCAGAAATATGGGGACAGGTATTGCAAGAGCACACAGAGAGATGCTGCTGTGGCATCCCAGCTGCTCTATGAGGTCTCACCAGGGCACAGTCTCCTCGCTGTAGCCCCAGAATGCAGTTTTATCTCCTAACTACTACTGGGGCTACACCCCACACAGACCCATGGCTGTGCTCTCCCGAAACCCCACAGAAAAAAGCATTTCCATAGAGATGAGCAGCACAAATGAGAGGGAGGAGCCCATCTCCTGTAGGAAAAGAGCAGGAGGCAAAGAGCATCAGTGCCTCCTGCCTTTGGGGGGGGACATCTTCAAGCACCCGCCAGCAGCAATTGTTACATGCATTCCACCAGGATAATTCCAATGTGTTTTCAGCCGAGATAGGTCAGCAAGAACAGAGACAGGATGGCTCCTCCCTCCCCTTGAGGAGCATTTCCCCATTGGACACCTGCAGGCTGTAGGGCCCTGGCAGCACCTGCAGCTCTGCAAGAGGCAGCAGGGCTGCCTGTCTCTAGCACGCTTCCAAACCAACGCTGTACATTTTATCACCATTTTCTAAACTTGATATCCAGTAAATTGCAGAATAGAAAATCTGGGGTTGTGCTTGGAAACATGGCTCTGAATCCTGCAGGTTATTGTTCTGGATGGGCATATTTGAATTCCTGGGTTACAGAGCACTGTGCACGTGGTCCTGATGTAACACACAGCTGTTGAAAACAATCTTATGCTTGCTCTTTCAGGATAAAAACTGCATGCGCAACAACCTGAAAACATTCATGGAGTCCTTGAAAGCAAACCACACGGAGAATAGAAAAGCCATCTATCAGCTGAGCATAGTTCATGAGTGTGAACACCTCTTCTTGAACGTTGTCTCCCCCCAGGTAAGCCTGGTCTCGTGCTGATCAGCTGCACACATCCTCCGGGATCAGCTCTGCAGGGACACGATGCCCGGATGGGCACAGCTCTGCCTGCTGCAAGCACCAGACATCTCATGTCATAACTGATAAGAAGGGTACAAGTAGGCATTGTAACCTCATCTGATAATTAGTAAGATGGCTAGGAGTGCCCCCTTTCTACCTTGAACACTATGCTCTTCCACCTGCTGCTGCTTTCACTGCTGTCATCTTGACTGCAAGAAAGAAAACGATGTGAAACCAATCAGTGGCAGCCAAGATCCATCTCAGGATGTGCTCCGAGTGGAACCAACGCAGCCACAGCCCTGGGGCACAGGGAGCTGCGCCAAGGAGCACACAGCTCCAAGTGACAGCCATACCCAAGGCACTAAGCTGTGCTCTCCGTTTGTTTTTCAGGCTCCTGATAAGGACTGTAGAACTGCACAAGTATCAGGGGACAAATTCATGCAGATGTTCACGGAGTTCTTGGCCTACCTCTCAGAATCTCTGGAATGAAACCAAAGAGAAGGACTGCACCGAACCCAGGAAGAAACAGAGAACCATAACTCTACTGCAACTGAAAATGTGATTCTACTCTTAACTTATTCTCAGGAATATTGATTGTATTTATAGACAGAGGTGTGTATATATATATATATATGTAAAAGTGTGCATTTTTATGTATTTATATAAATTATGTTATGAGAGTCCTCTCTAATGACTGAAACACACTGCTCAGTCAAAAGACTGAAACATTTAAAATGAGATTGAAGTATTTTATACGGTCATACTGGTTTAACTCATGTCTTATCAGTCCATAATGAAAAATGTTATTTATTTACTTTTATTTATTTATTTATTTTTCTTAATGGATGCTTTGAAATAAAATATTTATTGTGACAATGGTGTAATTACATTGGTTCTATGGGATGCTGCTGTGTGTAGGTGTGTGGGGGATGCAGTTCCCTTCCCCCTTCCCTTATCTGTGCCCAGGCACATCTGTGGGGCTTGGTGTTGCTCAGAGCTGGCCAAAGATGCCCTGTGGGGTAGGACAAGGACAGGGACGGGGACAAGGATGGGAACAGGGCCAGGAATGGGGACAGGAATAGGGACAGGGATGAGGAAGGGGATGGGGATGTGAACAGGGACAGGGATGGGGACAGGGACAGGGATGGGGACAGGGACAGGTGCCGCTGGGGCCCATGCTGGCAGAGGCAGCCCCATGGCTTCACCTTCCTCCTGGCCCCAGGAGCAGCCTTGGGCAGAAGGTTCCACCTCCATCCTGAGCCCTATCCGTGCTCCCAGCCGGGCATTCTGATCTAAATTACTTTGATGAATAATAACTTGAACCTCTGCCAGATTTATTTCTGACTAAGCAGTATGATGTCACCCAAATGTAACCAGATTCTGAACAATGCAAACACAAACACTTCTCTGTCCATCCCAGTTGCTTTCCCTTGGTTGTCCCAGCTGACTGGAGGAGTTTCCCACATCCCATACGAGCTGACTTATTGAACTGAATGAGGCAATACTTGTTTTCCAAATTGTTTAGGTATCCATGGCTATGGGAGGCACTTGGAAAATGAGTACACTTGTAAATCTATGTCCGAGTTAATATTTAATGAAATTATATTCAAGAGGAATGTAACTGCCCAGGCTGGGCTGTAGGGATGCATGCCATGTGTCACACGTATTGACACAACCATTACTAAACATTTGTACCCCTTTATGAAAGTAAAGGAATCTTTCCAGAAATAAATCTTCCAGAATTCAGTGCTTTTTCTCTCCAAGGGGTGATTTCAGAGATCCCCATCACTCGGGGGGGGAGCACAGCACCAGGTGGGATGGACACACGGATGCTGCGGTGTCCAACTGTGCCTCCTGGCAGCTCCCCCCACAGCCCAGGGCACTGCAGCAGTCAGGGGTCACTGGAAGGACAGAACCTGCTGGCAGCTCCCCAAAGCCACCAAACCGCAGCCGTCTCAGAGCAGTCAAATACAGAACGCAGTGCACAAAACCCCCACGAGGTGTTGGCTCCTTATGGACAGCTCTGTGTAGTGGCCCCAGACAGACGGATGAACAGATGGATGGACAGATGGATGGATAGACAGATAGAGGGATGGACAGACAGATGGATGGACAGATGAACAGACAGAAGGTTGGACAGAGGGGATGGATGGATGGATGGATGGATGGATGGATGGATGGATGGATGGA